>NW_006408532.1:21060670-21178299 GCF_000296735.1 Chrysochloris asiatica | reverse complement strand
ACAGCATTGTACCTCATGACTGACCTGGATATGTTCCTTTTGACGATGAATGCAACATCATTCCTCTTCAATTTGTCATTCCTGGCATAGTAAACCATGTGGTTGTCAGATTCAAAATGGCCAATTCCAGTCCATTTCAGCTCACTAATCCTAAGATATCGATGTTTATGCATTCCAATTCATTTTTGACAACTTCCAGTTTTCCCAGATTCATACTTCATACACTCCATGTTCCAATTTTCAATGAATGTTTACAGCTGTTTCTCTTCACTTTGAGTTGTGCCCCATCAGCAAATGAAGGTCTCACAGGCTTTTCTCCCACAGGCTTTACTTCATTTGCATCATCACGGTCAACTCTAATTTGAGGATGCAGCTCTTCCCCAGTTGCATTTTGATTGCCTTCTAACCTGAGGGGCTCATTTTCTGGGCACTATATCTGACAAGGTCAGCAGTTCGAAACTACCAGCTGTTCCGCGGGAGAAAGATGAGGCATTCTGCTCCCGTAAAGATTTACAGCCTCGGAAACTCTGTACAGGGTCACTATGGGTCGGAACCGACTCGACGGCACTTAACAACAACAACATATCTGACAATGTTTCTCTGCTATTCATAAGGTTTTCAGTGACTAAATATTTGGAAGTAGTTCGCCACTCTTTCTTCCTAGTCTGTCTTCATCTGGAAGCTCATCTGAAACCTGTCCACCATGGGTGACCCTGCTGGTATTTAAAATACCGGTGGCATAGCTTTCAGAATGACAGCAACTCATAAGCCACCACAGTATGACAAACTGACAGATAAGTTGTGGCCATTTGGTTTTAAGTGGAAACTGTCTCTTTAAATTTCAAGATCTGTGCGCATGCACAGTAGAACCCTCGAGGGCTGGGAGTGGGGTGTCCTTTTGCTCAGGTATCCCCTCTAGTCACCAGAATGGAGGTGCTCAGACAGGGAGAGACCAATGAACAGATTTTTTAAAAAAACCAAACAAACTCAGAGCTCCTTAGCCAGTGATTTTTCAATGAAAGTTAAATTTTGGTCCCTCCTTGTTGTTGTGAATGTGAAGTGCCATTGAGTCAGTTCCAACACATAGCAACCCTGTAGAGGGTTTCCAAGGAGCAGCTGGTGAACTTGAACCGCTGATCTTGCAGTTCAAATGGCTTTGCAGTTGGGCGCATTAACCCACAGCACCACACCAGGACTCCCTCCATATTAGCCAGTGTTTTTCAATGAAAGTTCATTTTTGGTCCCTCCTTGTATTATAAAACAACAAAACATTTTCATTTGAATAAATCTCAGAGAACTGTAATGGTTCTTTTCTTTTTTTATTTTTTCAGATGTAAGTGAAACTACTGAAGGAAGAGACTATTTCTAACTTCACCCTTTTCACAACACCATTTTATTTTTACATTTTCTATATATTATAAGCTTGTCCAAAAGATGGTATATCATTATTCTGTTAGGATAGAGTGAGAGCTCATGGTGGCAGAGTGAATGTGAATGGTGATTCAGAATTTCCTTAGCCCCGTTATTTCAAAAAATCACATGGTTTTTTTTTTTAATGTTTTATTGTGAATTATATGGTAGTTTACATGAGAGAACTTTAGTTTTACATTCATTCCATCGTATATCATCTCATTGCCATGGTTCCAATCCCCTCCATGCATCATCAACCAGCCAAAGGGTATATATCCTAGAAACCCACCCCCTACACTTCCCCCTAAGCCTTCCCCCCCCTCCCCAGTTTTCAGCCCACAGTCCCTGTCCCTCTCTGGATCCAAAGTCTCCAGCCGCTTCATTCTCTACGTCATCATCTCTGTCTCCATCTCAGGCATCTCTGTTTCTCTGGGTAGGGTTCCACTCTCGGCTCTTCTCCGTTGATGGTCCCAGGTAGCTCCGCTCCTGGCCTGTAGAATTAATCACTCCTTTCCTTGTTCCAAAACGTCCACCTTTGCATTTCCAACCTTCATAATCTGTCCTGATAAGCATTATTCACTACAGTATATCCTTTCATCTGCTCCACCCAGACAGATTGAATAGTACCTACTGGAGATTCTGCCTTCCTCCATGCTCCCTAGCACTAGGTTCCCCCTTGAAAGCTTATAAGCCAGTCACTTCTTGCCTTTGTAGTCCCCCACTACCCATTTGAGTATCCAATGTCCAAGTTGCCCATCTCTGTCCACTCTGTGTGTGGAGGGGGTGGGAATGATTCTTGCTGTAAGGGTTTGTTCCTTCTTTTGAGTTGCTGCTCCATAGGTATAGGTCAAGTTCATCAGATTGTATCAGCTATCTCTCTCTCTCTTTTTTTTTTTTTCCTCCCCTCTTCTTTATTCTCCTGGCTGAGCTCCGATCCTTCAGTCATCCAGTCCAGGTCACGTGGGTATCATCTGCAAGTGTGGGTGCTCCTGTGCACATGCCCTCTCTTCCTGTCAGCCGGTAGCTCCACTCTCCTCTCGAGTCCTCCGTAGCCACGCCACTGACTCTGGACCCAAGAGTCCCCAGGTCTCCTCACACTGCTTGCAATCCAGGTCCCCAACTGGGTCCACAAAAGTCCACTGAATATTGTAGGGCTTAGCTTGACGCTTCATTGCTGCTTTTACCCCATTTCCCCCCATCAGTGATGTGTGTGGTCACACCAATCAGAGCGTGCATTTCCGTTGAGTCTTAGTCTTGGAAGGGGGTTTGCATTGAGAGGACCTGGTCACTTGCCTTAATGTTTCCTAGGGAAGCGATTTGTTTGTTCTTGTAGTAACAGTCCGTCTGGCTCCATGTCTTTTAATGAGCTAATGACAGCAGGTAAGGTATATATCCTTGATTGGTCACTGGCAGATAATAGAATGGCTTATAACAAGGCAAAACTTTCTTATATTTACTGAATTAATTTAACAGACTTTGCCTTCTAAATTTGGATTAGAGTCCTGGTGTGAGATAAGCACTGGACTGCTAACCTCAAGGTCAGTGGTTCAAATACACCAGCTGCTCCTTGGAAACCCTAAACAGCATTACTGAGCTGGGACCAACTAAATGGCACTCAACAACAACAATAACTTTGTTTTAATTTACAGATTAGTTATTATCTCTGCTAGCGTAGTGGTTATGAATCGGGCTGCGAACTGCAAGGTCAGCAGTTCAAAACCACGGGAGAAAGATGAGGCATTCTGGATCCATTAAGATTTACAGCCTTGGAAACCCTGTACAGGGTTGCTATGAGTCGGAACTGAGTCGACGGCACATAACCTCCACCACGACCACACCTAAAACATCTGGCCTGGAAAAACTAAAGACAGCTAGGTTCCTGGCCATTTGCATATAAATATCGTGAATTTTTTTTGTGTGTGAATTTATGAAAATACTGAATATAAAGTGTCTTTGTTTCATGAGCACATTTTTGACCCTTCTCATGGAGTCCTAGTATAATGCTGTAGAAACAGCACTGGACTGCTAACTACAAGGTCGACAGTTCAAATCTACCAGCTGTTCCTTGGAAACCCTATGGAGAGTCACTGTGAGTTGGAATTGACAGCACTTAACAACAGCAACACCAGTGGAAGCATACTGATATATACGTCAGTACTTGTACTTTGGAACCCTGGTATGGAGCTTGTAGGATTAGCACTTGACTGCTAACCACAAGGTCCGAGGTTCAAACCTACCAGCTGTTCTTCGGAAACCCTACATAGGGTTGCTAAGAGTAAGAACTGACTCCATGACACTTAACAACAGCAACAACATGTACTTTGCACTTAAGACTGCCTGATTTCAAATTCCAGTGGGTTACTGATTATTAGTATGCTCATGTGTAAATGTAAATTAGTATGCCCTAAGTTTCAATTTCCTCATCTGTAAATTGGAAAAGTACTGTCTACGTGAAAGAGTTGCTGTGTCTTAGTGTGGTGCTGTAGGATTCACACTGGACTGCTAACCTCAAGGTCAGTGGTTCAAACCCACCAGCTGTTCCTCAGAAACCCTATGCAGGGTCGCTGTGAGTTGGAACCGACTCTATGACATTTAACAACCACAGCCAAAATGTGTTTATAGAACAAGTAGGAAAGAAACAAATTGATGTTTTCAGTTGTGTTTACCTACTGCTTCTCCATCAATATTAGGAATGCAGCATGGCAGAGCAGTAAACTTTGATCATGCAAGCTATAGTTAATAATTTTCAACAAAAGTGGAAGAAAAGACATAGCTTATATGAACTTCCTGTTGCTGTTAGGTGCCATCGAGTCAGTTCCGACTCATAGCGACCCTGTGCACAATAGAATGAAACACTACCCAGTCCTGGGCATCCTCACAATTATTATCATGCCTGAGCCCACTGTTGCTGCCACTATGCCAATTCATCTCATTGGAGGTCTTCCTCTTTTTTGCTGATCCTCCAATTTTACCAGGGATCCTGCTGTGGTGCTGCATGATCAGCACTCGACTGTGAACCACAAGGTCAACAGTTCAAACTCATCATCGACTTCTTAGAAAATCTATACAGGGTCGCTATGAATCAGAACTGACTCTATGGCACTTAACGTCAACAACCACTTTACTAAGCATGATGTCCTTCTTCAGGGACTAGTCCCTCCTGATAACTTCCTATTGAGTGAATAACAAAAATTCTTTTTGTTTCCATGCTTATTTCCACAGAACTGTACCTGAGTAATGAAGATTTGAAAAAACTTCACGATTTTGAAGAGCAGTGTGTGGAAAAATACTTCCATGAGAAGATGGAAAGCTTGAATTGTAGTTGTGAGGAACGAATTCGAGTGACGTCAGGGAGGTAAAAGATGTGTCTTTTTCCTTATCCCTATATTGCTATCAAAATCTGGTTCTACTAGAATGTCTAAAAGAGTAGAAAGTTTCACTACAAAGCCAAAAGATTTGAGTTCTCTAATATTAGTAGCACCTGGCAGCATATGGATATAATATTCATTACATCAGTACATGTTTGCTGAATATCTACTATGTTCTAGACACTCTTCCTGTTACTGGGAATGTTGTTGTTGTTGTTAAGTGTCATCCAATTGGTTCCAACTCATAGTCACCCTGTATAGGATTTCCGAGGAGCAGTTGGTGAGTTTGAATCACTGACCTTGCAGTTCAAACCAACCTTGTTGTTCAAATTTGTGACCGAGAGTTGATCCTACAGCACCACACCAGGACTCTGTGACTGGGGCTAAGCAGTGAAAAAGAAACAAGCATACCTACCTTCATAGCACTTACATTCTGATGTGTGTGTTTGATGGGAGGGGAATGAGGAGAGTGGATGGCAAAACATAGGCAAGCAGCATCATTTAGGGGTAATCAGTTAAAGAGCTATGAAGAAAAATCATGCAGCTTAAGGGAGAAGGAATGAGGGAGGTGAGCTGGGGCTCTTTTAGACAACCTGGTCCAAGGAAGGTCACTCTGAAGAGGAGGTGACACTGTGACCAGAGGGAGAAAGTGAGGGGAGAGGAAGCCAAGTATAGACACCCTATGGAATATCGCAGCTGCCAGAAGGAAAAGCAAATGCAGATGCCCTAAAGCAGGAGCCAACTTTGTGTGTACAAGAGCAAGAGGTAGACCCTGGAGGAAGCAAATGCACACATTCAGTTGATCAGTCGTTGGATTGGGAGCTCTAGAGTTCATGGGGTGCCTGACCAGCAGTTGCCAGAAATTAACTGTTGCTTATAGCTTCACTGGGGTGGGTGATGACAGACTAAAAATGGAGGCAGTAGTTATAGGGAGCCTTTTTTCGATAAGATTAACTGTGAAGGAAAGCAAGAGGTTGTGGGGACAAGGTGGGCTTTTGGTTTGTTTTGTTTCATGTGGAGATAATAAAACACATGTGTGTGGTCTTGGAAATGATGTACCAGCAAGGGGAAACTGCAGATATGGGAAGGAGGCAGCTAGCTGTTTGCTGAAGAAGGTGGTTATTGAAGGGTATGGTAAGGTGACAAGTGTACTTGTACGTAAGGATGCAGACAGAGTGGTGGGATCACGTTGGCCCTTGAGGCTGGTAACTGTAGCCTGTGTTGGAGATAGTGAAGATATTTGGGTTGCTGATTGTAGGGTGTTCTTACTAATTGCAGGTGATCGGAGGATTGCATGTTATTGTGTACATTAAAAAAAAACAACAGAATTTCTCTGATAGCTGGCAGCAACTTGACATAAGTTACATATGTTCCTTCATTTTGGAACATACATGGACCTGATAATAAAATACTATCCCTAATTATGACAGCTCTTGTGTGGAACTGTAGGATCAGCACTCAAGGTCAGCAGTTCAAACCTACCAACTGCTCCTCAGAAACCCTATGCAGGGTTGCTATGAGTCGGAACCATCTTGGCGGCACTTAACAATAACATGCAATCATGTGAAACCTGGTGGTGTAGTGGGCAATGCATTGGACTGCTAACCACAAGGTCAACATTTCAATCCACTATGGATCCATGACAGAAAGGTGAGGTTTTCTGCTCGCATAAAGATTTACGGCTTCAGAAACCCTACACAGGGTAGCTATGACTCGAAACTGACTCGATGACATACAACAACATACCTAATTACGCATATATTTTATTCTTATGTCCCAATAGATGTTGTTTTTAGTGCTGTCAGATTGATTTCAACCTATGTGATAGAACAGAGCTGCCCCATAGGATTTTCTAGTCTGTAATCTTTATAGAAGGAGCTCAGGTAGCTTAGTGGTTATGAATCAGGCTGCTAACCTCAAGGTCAGCAGTTCGAAACTACCAGCTGTACCGCAGGAGAAAGATGAGGCGTTCTGCTCCTGTAAAGGTTTACAGCCTCGGAAACCCTATGCAAGGTTGCTATGAGTTGGAACTGACTCCACGGCACACAGCCACCACCACCACCAATCTTTATAGGAGCAGATTAACAGAACTGCTGGTGGGGTCAAGGTGACCGACTTTTGGTTAGCAGCTGAGTGCTTAACCATTGTGCCACCAAGTTTTTTCCCCTTTTGGATTTAAATAAAGAAAGATTAGAAGATAGATGGATACTTTGCAGAAATTTTTTATGAAACACTAAACTTTGAGAAAGTGCAGTGGCTTCATACAATAAGTAAGCACTGGATTGAGAAACACAAATTCCATGGTTTGACCCTGCCACCCGCTCCATGGGAGAAATATGAGGCTTTCTGCTGTGTCAAAAATTTTTAAAAGCCTCAGAAACCCTATATATAGTTGTTAGGTGTCAGAACCAATTTGACAGTACTTAATAGCAACAATTAAACATTGAAGCAATTTGAATTAATTCATCAATTTTCCTTACTTATTTTACACTTTCCCTTGTTGAGGTAATTTCTAAAGAACTCATAAATGAAGTAGGGGATTGGGGGAAAGATATCTTTTTGGAGTAATTGAGCAATAATTTGCAGAGGGAGGAAAGGAAAGGTCTTTGTTTCCTACTGGTGTCTTAACAGAAATACCACAAGCGGTTGGCTTTAAAGAACAAGCATTGATTTTCTCACTGTTCTGGAGGCTAAGAGCTCTGTTTTTCAGTCATGTCGATTGCCCCTGGGATCCTTTCTCTTACTTTCTAGAGTCTGTCAGCTATCCTTGGCTTTCCTTTGCTATAGACAGTCCTCACGTGTTGTCTGTCTTCTCCTGTGTGTGTGTGTGTATGTGTCTACTCTGCTCTTTTTTGTAATTCAGAAGTGATTAGTTTTAGGAGCCACCCTACTCTGGCATAAGCGCATGTAAAATGATGGCATCAGTAACATCAGAACTTGTCTAACTTTAGGGAGATTAATGACCAGGGTCAACCCAAAACTGATTCCTATGAGGTGGCGGTCAGATGAACTGCCAGTGCCCAACCTTTTAACTGATTCTGAAACCAGCTGTTCTCTCCATGTTGTTGTTGTTAAGAGCCGTCAAGTCGCTTCTGACCCATAGCGACCCTGTGTAGGGTTTCTGAGAAACAGCTAGTGAGCTTGAACTGCTGACCTTGCAGTCTTGAGCATTAACCCACAGCACCACACCAGGACTCTGTTCTTCCCATAGTACTCTCTATTTCTCTTCTGGGTTCAATACTTTATTCCTCTTCTTTGGCCACTTTGAACCCTTAGACTATCCTTACAGGTATGTGCTTTATTAAGGAAGTAACATATAATGATTTGGGATTTGGATTAATAGGCTATGATTTAGTTAGGATGAGGATTAGGACGTAGACAAATCTCTCTCCTTGCTTATTTCTGTCTACAAGCTTCTCAGTTGCTCTTGGTCATGTTGATCTCCTCTCTGAATAGTCCTCTTCTTGGCCCCTTCAGGACAGGTTCCTCTTGGCTCTCTCAGGACTGGTTTCCCTTGACTCTGCTATTTGTCACCATCAGGTCAACCACTGGGCACCTTCCAGGCCTGTCACCCCTGGCTCTACAATATCTGGGCCTCTGTCTTCAGTGTTAAATCCCTTTACCCATGTTGCAGCTCTCTTGGGTGGTTTCTTGCCTCTTCTCTATTTTCCTTTCTTCCTTCTGCTTTTCTTCTTGTTCCTTTCCATCAGGAAGACCTCTGGAGGGTTGGTTGCATATATCACAACTACTTGTCAATTTCAAGGCGTGGTCCCTCCAAGCCCGGTGGCCACAGATTGACCCATCCCATGACACTTAAATTGCATAGTAGGCTATAGTAACCTCATTTGTATAGTCCATAATAATGTCATTTGCATAGTGTATTAGCCAATCACAAGGCAAGCTGCAGCTCAGGACCAGATAAAAAGTATCAAACCAAGTTGTTTACAATTTGCCCTGGAAATGTAACTAACCTTCTGTGACAGAAAACAAGGGCAAAGGTAATTCTTCAGGGCTTGGGGAAAATTCTTGCTGTTTTCCAAAGAACCAAGGCCAGAAGCTGCATAAATGAACTAATTTCACCACATCTCAACTGATTGATTACATTACTTTAGATTGCATTATGGAAATAATTTACTCTAACTAAAGCTAGGTGATTAAATCACATGTAGCTATATACTATCACTCGTATGTCAGCTTATTGCACTATGGTGACTTGTGTATTGTTAGGCTGCTGGAAGCTAGGCTACTGGTATTTCAAATGCCAACAGGGCACCCATGGTGGGTAGTTTTCAGCAGATCTTTCAAACTAAAACATAATAGAAAGGATGGCTGGATGATCTATTTCCAAAAATTAGTTAACAACAACTCTTACAGACCACAGAATATTGTCGAGATTTTGATCCTCTTACTTTGGATGCATATTCAGGAGGGATGGATCTTTACAGAAGGACATCATATAAAGTGGAGGGCCACTGGAAGCTAGAGAAGACGCTCAGTGAGATGGACTGACAATGACGTCATCAATGGACTCAGATATTCCAACAATTACGAGAGTTGCAGAGGACCAGGCTGCATTTCATTCTGTTACATACGTGGGTTAGTAGGACTGAGAGCTGACTCTGTAGCAACTAATAACAACTGTTATCGAATGTCCCATGAGACTTCTCCTGGACTTCTAGTGGGAGTCGCAGATTCAGATGAGGTGTCGGGCACGCAAGACATGAGCAAGACCACAGGAGTGTGAGAAGTAGGTTTAATAGAAAGCGAAAGTACACTCAATAAACAAGCATGCCTGTCTCTGAAAGCCAGTGAGCTAGACATCGATCATGGCTGCCTAGGAGTATTTATTCTTTAAAATGTCCATCTCTAACGTTCTCATAGCTTTTCTTTTCTTTTTTTTTTTGGTCTCCTTATTTAGTTATCTTCTACCTGTGGTTATTGGTGGTTAACCGGAGGACTGGGTAGATGGTGGAGTGTTGGGTTTGCTTCTCCTTCCTTACATCCCTGTTCTATCATAACTACTCTCTGGAAGCAACAGTACTAATGCTTGGTCAAACTACTAAGAACCTATCCAAGTTGGAACATAAAATGAACCATTGTTGTTGTTAAGTGCCATCGAGTCAGTTTTGATTCATAGCGACTCTGTATTTGGTTTCTAAAGAGCGGCTGGTAAATTAGAACTACCACCCTTGTGGTTCAAACTGACCTTGCGGTCTATTGCCTTACCCTCCAGTGCCACACCAGGACTCCAAATTCATCATTACAGGCTGTTAAAAAGATATTTGTATGTTTTGTTTGATGAGATTGTGTTGATTGTGACTTACGGTTGACTCTATATGCAGAATAGAGCTATCCCATAGAGTTTTCTAGACTGTAATCTTATATCCTTATAGAATTAAGTGAGTTATGAAAGTGGAAAAAGAAAAGAGCTAATTAAAGTTGTTTTATATCTTTTCATACAGAATGTAGTTTGCCCTTTGTATTTGGAGTGCTGGCTTGTTTTTGACCTTGTTTTAGTGTAAACCAACCTTTCTCTTCTTTGTACTGTGGAGGAAGATGTTATTAAGTGTTCCTCCACATCAACTATATTTGGATATTTTATATTTGGTAAACGCTGGATTGGAAAAAAATGTCTAAATATTTTACGTGATGTGCATAGTAATAGAGGTTATATTTCGAGCAGATCCCATCCTTATTTGACCATGGAACCTTTTTGAGGAACACCTATGAACACGTTTCAGCCTGAAAAATGCTGATATAATTTATTTAGTTCTCCCTGGGACTCTAGGACCCCAAAAGACCCTTACCATGAGTCTCAGTTAAGTTACTGAGAGGTACTAGAGTACAGTGGTTAACAACATCCAATAGGAAGTCAGACTGTCTGGATTTCAAGGTTGACTCTGTGACTGACCATTCATGAGAGTCAGACCTAATTATTTATTTATTTTTTATTTTTTATGAAAGGGACAATAGTTATGTGGATTAAATAAAATAGTATATGAAGGCCTTTGTAAAATTCCTGGCCCATAGAGAGCACTCAATGATGATGATGCTGCTGAAGAATATAATTACCCTTGTTTTCATCTCATTTAAAAATATCCTGTCTGAAGACCATCCTGGTCTTCCCTCCACTTTCATACATTGCTCAGAGGAAACAAAAAAGGATAAGATTTTATTTTACATGTCAGAACCACTGAAGGGCTAGATTGAACTAATGTAGTTGGTGGCCTGGGATTAGAATTAAAAGGTGTTTCACAGGACATTGAGCTTTAGAAAACATGTGCCTTTAAAAGCAAGAGGACCCAATTTGAAGGTGACCGGGTTATTTGTCTAACAGGTTTCTATTGTAGTGTGTTACCTGTTGCTGTGAATAGTTGCTGGTTTCTATTGTATCATTTGATGTGATGGCTGCTAATGGAATTTAATGAGTCTCCATTTACTGCTGTTCAGATTGTACTGTTTTTGAATTAGGTGAAACAGTGCACTGAATGGAGAGGCGCTAATTAAACATATTTGGAAGGGAATATACATATACTTTGTGCTCTTTCCCTCATCATCTTGCCAACTCTGGTTTTGCAGTTTCCAGAGGGTCAGGAAGCCCTTATTAAGTTAAAGAAGTTGGATTCTATAGCAGAAGCAATAAATAAATGACTCCATCCACACAGAAAATAACAAAAATGGAAAACATTACACTCTTTATTTTTTAATACCTACCTACAAAGCTCCCAGAAAGAAGAAATGGAAGATCTATCAATCCATGTGACTTGAGCTGTGTTCTAAAAAGGGAAAGTCTAACACTGCTTTGGAAAGTGCTTGATACACATGAAGTGTTTAGCCTGGTGATATAATCACTGCTTCCTTTGCCTCCATATAAGATTGGAGTCATTCTATATGTCTGCGCATGGTCAAGTCTGCCTTGAAACTGTTGGTTAGATTCCATCCCTTGTTTTGTTTTTACTTTATTCCTATTCATCAAAGATTTTCATTATTGAGACATTTTGTAGTATCTTCCTTATATCCATCCCAACAGAAAAAATGAAGATGAAGCACACGAATAAAAGAAAGAAAGACCACTCTTGAAGGTTGATGTACTTTATTTAGGAAAGTTACATGAATGATAAAGTTGTGTAGTACTTGTATAGCTGAAGGTTTTTAGTATTATTCTCACATGAATCAGTAGCAGGACATAATAGCATTGGGTTAAATTTTTCAAAATAATTTAAAAAATTTGCCTCAGGGTTTTTATGAATATAGTTCTATTTGGAACTTGGGAAGTCTATTTGTTGATGTGGAGTTTTTTTGTTTGTTTGTTTTTAAGCTCTGTAAAGACATCCCCATTCCCCAATTACATATTTAATTATTGATTATCTTCTTGCCATTCTGGTTTCTTCATTAACATTTTCTTTCCCCACCAAAATTGTCCAATTCTTGCCAAGAAAAAATACTCAAATATTTGTTATGTACATTCACAAATAAAAATAAGATAATGAATCAGATGATTACTGGGATAACAGGAAGGTGGGAATGTCGTTTTGAAATAGTAGAAAGAAGCAAGGGCTAGAAATGTATCGTAACTTTTCTCTCATTGGGTGAGTCTTAGTTATCTAGAGCTGCTGTAACAGAAATACCACCAGTGGATAGCTTTACCAAACAGAAATTTACTACCTCATAGTGTAGGAGGCTAGAAGTCTAAAACCAGGGGAAGACTTTCTTTCTCTTTTAGCTCTCAGGGAAGGTCCTTGTTTCCTTTCAACATCTGTGGGCCCAATGTTCTTGGAAAGCTTTATATACTTTGGCATCAGTCTTGTCCTGGGCCAATAAGGTTCTCAGCACAGGGACCCTGGGTCCAAAGGACATGTTTTGCTTCTGGCTTTTCTTTCTTGGTGGTACTGAGATCCCATCTTTTCTGCTTACTTCTCTATCCTTTTATCTCTTCTAAGATAAAAAATGATGAAGACCATACCCAAGGAAACTCTGTTTACCTCGGATCAGGGATGTGACCTGAATAAGGATGTTGTCTCCCCCTCACAACTAATTAGCTTATTGCATCAGATCACACCATGAGGGATGATTACATCTTTACCTAACTGCCAATTACATCAGTACAAAATTGCTAATGGGAGTCATGGTCCAGCCAAGGTGACCCCTGATTTAGGGGTATACAATTCAGTCCATGACAGGTTGATAGTGGAATTTACAGGTGTGGGAAAGATCACCTGGGATGGGAATATATAGTGGAGAGAGAAGAAGGCAGAGCACAGACCTAACTTTGGCGGAAGCAGCTAAAACTGAGGAACCGTATAAGGATATAAATAGGACAGGAAGTGGGCAAGGCAGATTGCCATTGGCTTAATGTATTTACTGGTTTTCTCCCTTCCCTCAACATTAGGGTCACAGAGATGTACTTCCAACTGAAAGAAATGAATGAGAAGGTGTCTTTTATAAAGGACTCCTTATTGTCTTTGGACAGCCAGGTGGGACACCTTCAGGACCTTTCTGCATTGACCGTGGATACCTTAAAAGTCCTTTCTGCTGTTGACACCTTGCAAGAGGATGAGGCTCTTCTGACAAACAGGAAGCTTTCTACTTGCAGAAAACTTCCCCATAGCTGGAGCAATGTCATCTGTACAGAGGTTCTAAGTAGCATGGAGACCTCTGGAGAGAAGAAGTACCAGTATTATAGCACGCCACCTTCTTTGCTGCAGAGGTTGGCTAGAAGCCAACATCATCCAAAAGTGGAGAGGGGGCATTTTCTTGATATTACAGACAATCTGAGACAAGCTCCAAATGTACGCAATGAGCAGGAAGAGCAAGAAACAAAAAATGGTACAGCTGCTTCTGGGGTGTACCTTAACTGGCAAGTGCATCCAAATTATGGTCAATTTCTCCAGGTTCCTACTTATATAAAGCAAGTTTCTTTTCCTTCAGAAATGACTTTGTCTCTATCCAGACCATCTGAGGAAGCAGAGGCAGATATGCTGACAACTGAGCAGGTCATCCAGAGTGAGGTCCCCTTTCATCTGAACTGGCAGTCACCAGTTATCTCAGACCAGGGGTTAATAGCCGAACCCAAGGAGCAGTATGTGACACTCACTCAGGCACAAGCCAAACAACACCAAGGGGAACAAATTCTACCTATCTTGACTTCCAAACCTGCACCCATGAAAGCAACCTCGCTTCCTTCCCAAGTGGAGAGCATGCGGACTGGAGGTGGATATGTGAACTGGGCATTTTCAGAAGTCGATGAAACTGGTGTGTGTAGCATCAAGAAAAAATGGCAAACTTACTTACCTTCCACTTATAGCAGTGACTCAACCCAGAATGGACCCTGCCAGATGCAAAGCCGGGCCAGATCCCTCTGTGAGAACCCAACAAGATTGGCCCAATGTAGTGATTGCTCAGAGGTGGGACCATGGTCCCAGCCAAACTCTTCCTTTTGGATCAATCCTCTCCGCAGAAACAGGTTCTTCATTAGGAGCTATAGTTTTAGATTCCACAAAGAAGACAAATTGATAAAGACCTGTAAGATTAAAAGTAAGAAGTAAACACTTTTTTTTAAATTGTATTAAATTCTTTACATAGCACCATTTTAAAATTTTTATTAATTTAAACTGAATTACCAATCTCCCCATTCTTTGGGTGTATTTTGTAAAGCAGCATTGTTCCCCCTTACCATCTTAATTTTCTCTTGTAAACCATTTCCTTACAGATCTTTCACAATCCTCAGAAATAGAACCATCAGCATGGGCCAAAGCAAAAATTGTAGCCAAAGACAGGAAATTGTCAAAGAAAAAGAAGAAAGCACAAAAACTGGAGGTGCCAGTAAGTCTACCCATAGTCTTTTATATTTTTAGTAATTGAGGTCATGGGCTCTCTTAGCTTGGTTTCTTTTTTTTTAAAAATGCCATGGACACAAAGTAGTATTTTACTGGAAGAGTGAAGATATGGACTTCTCAGTTATCATAATGGATATATCACAGTTTGTGTATTTGCTCATGTGTTGAGGACATTTAAGTTTTCTTCTTTTTTTTTTGTATTTCTAAATGAACATTTGTGTACAAGTAAGTCTTTGTATGAACATATATTTTCATTTCTTTTTGTACCCAAGAGTCAACTGCTGGGAATCATAGGGTAAGTGTATGTTTAAGTATTTAAGAAAATGCCAAAACATTTTCCAAAGGGATTGTACCATTTTATATTTCCACCAGTGTTGTATTAGAGTTTCAGTTCTTCCACATCTTTATCAGTCTTTAGTGTGCTCAGTCTTTTGACTTTTACCCATTCTAGTTGATGTGTAGTGGTACCTCATGGCGTGGTTTTCATTTGTATTTCTGTGGTGATGAATATTGTTCAGCATCTTCTCATGCGCTTATTTTCCATTCATGTATATTTTGCATATTTAAAAAATGGGGCTTTTTGCCTTTTTACGTTGTAAGAGTTCATTATATAGTCTACATATAAGCCTTTTGTTGTATATCGGTTTTGAAAATATTTTCTCACAGTCTGTGGCTTGCCTCTTCATTTTCATAAGTGCCCCTGGAGGAGCTTGAAGTTTTGATTTTGATGAAATCCACTGTTTTTTATTTTTCCTTTTCTTTCAAAGTCTGTGTTTTTGGTGTCATATAAATTTCTTTTTTGCGAAACTCCAAATAACTGAGATTTTCTCCTATGTTTCTTCTAAGAGTTTTACAGTTTTAGTTCTTATATTTAGCTCTTACATGAATGTACAAATATAATTCGAAAACTCAAAAGGAAGAACACATTAGCATTTCTCAAGTTAAAGGGACTGCAGTAGTAAAGGATTGTGGGAAAAATATTGAATTATGGGCAAAATATGGAATGACACAAGAAGTACCAAAACAAGATGGAAAGAAATACAGAGTCACACTACCAAAAGAATTACTTAACACCCAGCCATTTCAGGAGGTAGCATACGATCAAAAACCAACGGATGATTTCAAGATGTACTGAAGGCATTAATGGAAAACAAGGCTCCAGGAATTGATGGAACTCCAATTGATATGTTTCAACAAGTGGATGCAACACTGGAAGCACTCACTCATCTGAGCCAAGAAGTTTGAAAGACAGCTACTTGGCTAATTGATTGGAAGAGATCCATATTTGTGTCCATTCAAAAAATAAGTGAGCCAACAGAATTTAGAAATTATCAAGGAGATTACTAACATCACACTTAAGTAAAACTTTGCTGAACATAATTAAAAAGTGATTACAACAGTACATCATCCAGAAGCTGCCAGAAATTCAAGCTGGGTTCAGAAGAGGACATGTTGTTGTTGTTAGGTGCCATCGAGTCGGTACTGACCCATAGCGACCTTATGCACAGCAGAACGAAACACTGCCCGATCCTGGGACAACCTCACTAATGTTGCCACGCTTGAGTCCATCGATTCTGATACTTGGCCAATCCATCTCGTTGGGGGTCTTCCTCTTTTTCTCTGACCCGCCACCTTACCAAACATGATATCCTTCTCCAGAGGCTAGTCCCTCCTGACAATATGCCCAAAGTGTGAGAGACGAAGTTTGGCCATCTTGGCTGCACTTCTTCAAAAAAGGTTCTGTTGGACATAGAACAAGAGATGTCATTTGCTGATTTCATATGAATCTTGGCTGAAAGCAGAGAATACCAGAAAGGTGTTTACCTATGTTTTATTGACTATGCAAAGGCATTTGACTGAATGGGTCATAACAATTATGGATAGCATTGTGAAAAATGAGAACTCTAGTAGATTTAATTGTGTTCATATAGACCAAGAGTTAGTCATTTAAATAGAACAAGGGGAAACTTCATAGTTAAAATTCAGGAAAAGTGTGTGTCAGGGTTGTAACTTTTCACCATGTTTATTCAATCTATATGTCAAATAAATAATCTGAGCAGATGGGCTGACTATATGAAGAAGAACATGGCATCAGAATTGGAAGAAGACGCATTAATAACCTATAAAATGCAGGTGACACAACTTTGCTTACTGAAAGTGAAGAGGACTTGAAGCACTTACTTACTGTTAAAGGTCAAAGACTATAGTCCTTTAGTATGGGTTATACCTAAACATAATGAAAGGAGTTCTGGTAGTGTTGGTCTGAGCCGTGGAGTTGGTTGTGACTCATAGTGACTCTGCATAGGATTTCCAAGGCTGTAAATCGTTACAGGAGTGGAAAGCCCCATCTTTCTTGTGCAGAGTAGCTGGTAGATTTAAACTGCTGACCTTGTGGTAAGCAACTCATCTTATAAAACATTAGTAATCCACTACACTACCAGAGCTCCTTTTAGTGATCAGCAGTTCAAATCTACCAGCTGCTCTGCAGGAGAAAGATGAAGCTTTCTGCTCTAGTAAAGATATACAGCTTTGGAAACTGTATACAGGGTCATTATGAGTCAAAACCAACTCCATGGCACATAACCACCAGCAAACATAATGAAAACAAAAATCCTTAACAACTGGATCAATATGCAACATCATGGTAATAGAGAAAAGACTGAAGTCAAAGATTTCAATTGATTTAGATCCATAATCAATGCCCAGAGTCCTAGTGTGACACTGCAGGTTAATGTGTGGACTGCAAGGTCGGTTTGAATCTCAAGGTCTGTGTCTTAAGCTCACCAACCGCTCCTCAGAAACAATATACAGGGTCGCTATTAGTCAGAACCGATTTCATGGCACTTAACAACAACATAATCAATACCCAGGGAAGCAGCAGTCAAGAAATCAAATGGCATATTGCATTGGGCAGAGCTGCTGCAAATGACCTCTTTAAAGTGATATTGAAAAGCATCTGACCCAAGTCATGGAATTTTCAATTGCCTCAAATACATGGGAAAGTTGGATCATGCCTAAAGAAGGCCAAGAAAAAATTGATGCATTTCAATTATGGTGTTGGCAAAGAATATTGAATATACCATGGATTTCCAGAGGAACAAAGTAATCTGCTTTGGAAGAAGTATAGCCAGATTGCTCCTTAGAAGCAAAGATGGTAAGATTTTGTCTGATGTACGTTGGACATGTTATCAGGAGAAACCAGTACCTGGAAAAGACCATCATGTTTGGTAGAGTAGAGGGCTAGCAGAAAAATCAAGAGCCTCAACAAGATGGATTGATAGAGTGGCTTTAGCAATGGGCTCCAACAGAACAATGTGAGGATGATGCAGGAAGCAGCAGTGTTTGATTCTGATGTATGTCGGGTCACTATGAGTTGAAACAGACTGAAACACACCTAATAATGACAGCAGCTCTTACATTTAGGTTTAGATTCATTTTGAGTTAATACTATTATTTTGCATATAATGACAGATAAAGGTTGAGATTCTGTCCTTTATTGACCCCAAATGTTGTATTTCCCCCCTCAATATCGATGTTTCTCAAAAAAGTAGTTCCTTTCCATCAACATGAGTATCACCTGGGAACTTCTAAGACGTGCACCTTCTTGTTCCTTCTCCCCCTGGAACTACTGAATCAAAACTCCTGGGGGTGGAGCCCAGCAATCTGTGGTGTAACACAGCCCTTCAGGTAATTCTGATACACTGTCAAGTTTGAGAATCTCTGATCTACACCCTCGTTCTAAATGATGACAACAGATAGAAACCACACAGACTCCTAAGAAAAAGAATTTTTCTTTTAAAGCTTTTCAGGTGATATTGGTTGGCCAAGGTTGGCAACTACTGCTCTTTACTTAAGTTCCTCCACTAATGTAACTCAACATTTTTTCATATCTCGTTGTGTTCTAATGAATGCCTCTCTCCAGGTCATAACAGTCAACACCTGCTCTCAAAGTGACCAACTGAATTCAGAGCCAGGAGGAAACAGCATCTCAAGAGAGGAGGAGTACAGCAAGAACTGGCTCACGGTGTCCAAATTTAGTCAGATAAGTATGTAACACTCTGTAGTTCTGGATTCTAAACACTTGGGCAGAGTTTTCTCAATGTAGAGACTTTAGACTGCCGGTGGTCCCTATTCTTGTTTCAAGTGGAAATGATTGAAAAATTAGGTGATAACACATTCCTTCCTGTTTTAAACTTTTAATGAAAGGAATACATTTTTCATTTGTTTCATCAAATGGTTACTAGATTCTAGAAAAAAAAGAGCTGAGATTTAGATAGTCTCTTACTTTCAAAATTGTTGAGAAAGTTTTCACAGAGAGCACCCATTTAGTCTGGTTTATGGGGAAAGTGAATAAGGAAGATTGTAGAAGAATTGATGCTTTTGAGTTCTGGTGTTGGAGGAGAATATTGAAAGTACCATGGGCTTCCAATAAAACAAACAGATCTGTATTGAAGAAGTGCAGCCAGAGTGCTCCTTGGAGGTCAGAGGTGGCCAAACTTCGTCTCTCATACTTTGGACATATTGTCAGGAGGGACCAGTCACTGGAGAAGGATATCATGTTTGGTACGGTGGAGGACCCCCAGTGAGATGGATTGACAAAATGGCAGCATCAATAGGCTCAAGCGTGACAATGATAGTAAGGTTGGCCCAGGATTGGGCAGTGTTTTGTTCTGCTGTGCATAAGGTCACTATGGGTCAGTACCGACTTGATGGCACCTAAAAACAACAACAAAAATGGGGAAAGATGAGGACAAATGATCTAATTATTAAAATTCTTAGTGTTCCCATGAACACTGATAGGACCCCTACACAAAACTCATTGCATTGAGTTATAGTTGGTTATTTATGGCTGCCCACATAGAGTGATAATTCTGTGTTCAAGTGTCCCTTAGGCTTGGTGTTTGTAGTAGAGGGAAGACTGGTTAAGCAGCTAGAAATGAGGACTATGAGCAGGGCAATTGTATGACTATGAAATAAACTTGGGTAGATAAGACGGGGCATATTACGCATAGAATGGAAAGCAATCATGAGAGCTTTGATCTTCTTGAATTAGATGACACGGGATCCTTATTGATTTTTAAAAACAGTGGGGGCTATGTGATTGAGAAGTCAGAGAGATTTAAAATTATTTGGAATACTAAACATAAGGTACAAATAGACATTTTATTGAAATGTATGTTCTATAGCTTATTTAAAGCCCAGCTGTGCTAATGAGGTGTGTTTCTATCAATGCTTCTTAACTGGGTTCAGTGTTGTACCACCTTCTGCTCTGCCACTGGGATACTTGCAATGTCTGGAAATAATTTTGGATGTCACATATGGGATGAAGGAAGCTAAGAGCACCTAGTGGATGGATATAGGCCAAGATGCTGCTTGTTGTTGTTGTTGTTAGGTGCCATCGAGTCGGTATCAACCCATAACGACCTTATGCACAGCAGAATGAAACATTGGCCGATCCTGGGCATCCTATAATGCTTTGGGCAGCCTGCACAACCAAGAATTACCTGACTCAAATTGTCAATGTTAAGGCTGAGAAATTCTGATTTATTTATTTTTGATTGTCTCTTAAATCACTGAGAGTCTATTAGATTCTAAGCTGAAAGAGGCACTAGAAATTAAATTATTGAGACCCTCCTCAATTTACAGATACGGCTGGAGAGCTTGATTGTCTTGTCCCAATTACACAGTTTACTAGAGACCATAATTTTGAATAAGCAATTTCCACACCTTAAGAAATGGTTCTAAAAGTTAAAAGAAAAAAAAAAAAAAAAGGTTCTGAGACCAATTAGATATATTCATTTTATTTGTAAATATTGTATATTTATATTACATACTATTTGTTTATATTTTTATAAGTAGTACAAATAATATTAAGGTTACTGCATATGGCTCTTACTGGAGTTATTTAAATTCTCCCAATGAATTTCAAACAGAGCAAGTTGTGAGTGGCTGGGGAGTTGTGGGAGAGAATTCCTTTGAACTCAGATCAGTAGGCAGAGATGACCTAGGGAAATAAGCTTACCCCAAGTGGCTTGCTAGTGTGAGGAGATGAAGATATCCAGTATCTACCTTGAAACACATCTAAAATCTGAGAATCTCCCTTTTGAAATGGGTCAAAGTTAAGAATTAGTTGGAAAAAAACCCCAAAACATTAAAAAGTAAAAATTTGTAGGTATGTACATATGTGTTGGGGGAAGGTATGGAGAGATGCTTTTGTTAGGTAGTTCTCTTCAAACAGAACAAGCAAGGTTCTAAAGAAATTAACTATGAAAAGAATACGTGTATTTTCAGCTTTTCCTAAAATCCTGGTGCGGCGGTTCAAACTCATCAGCTGCAACTTGGAAACCCTATACAGGGTCGCTATGGGTCAGAACTATGCACTTAACAACAACAAGAACAGCATGGTTGCTTTGGGAGTGCGTTGGCTCCTTAGGATAAGCACTGGGCTGAAAACTACAAGGTGGTGGTTTGAGTCCACCAGCTGCTCCTGGGGAGAAAAAATGAGGATTTTTGCTTCTGAAAAGATTTACAGCCTCAGAAACCCTATACAGGATTGTTAGCAGGGTTGCTGAGTCAGAACCGACTTGACAGCACTTGATAACAACAACAGCATGAATTCTGATACTGGTGTGGCTCTGTGGGCTAATGCACCAGACTGCAAAGCCATTTGAACTGCAAGGTTGGTGGTTCAAGTTCACCAGCTGCTCCTTGGAAACCCTACACAGGGTCACTATGGGTCGGAACCGACTCGATGGCAACTAACAACAACAACTATTGAAGCAATATTTACTGTATTTTTATGATACTCTAATATAAAAAAGAATATCATATATAAACTATTGTGATTTTCCAACAGACTATCTGTACTCCTGATGTACTTTTATTTTTTTTCTCAGCACAAAATCACTATGGAAAACTAAGCTCTGGTAGTGTAGTGGTTATGAATCGGGCTGCGAACTGCAAGGTCAGCAGTTTGAAACTACCCGCTATTCTGCAGGAGAAAGATGAGGCTTTCTGCCCCTGTAAAGATTTACAGCCTCGGAAACCCTGTACAGGGTTGCTGTGAGTTGGAATCGACTCCATGGCACATCACAACAGCATATATATATATAAACTTTTTATTGTGATTTGGGTGAAGGTTTATAGAGTAGAGTTTTACATTCAACAATTCATAATCTGCTGCTTAATCTAATTGATTACAGTCCCCTCAGAGTAGCATCGCTTATTCCACTTCTTCTCTGTATTTCCTATTTCCATTCCTTCTTCTTTCCTAATCCTTCCAAACTCTGCCCTTGTCTAAATGCTGCCCTGTTGATCTCAAATGGTTGATTAGTCTAAGGTGTGCATTCCTCACTAGTGTATTGTTCCCTTTATAAATCTGTCTGTTGTTTGTCTGAGAATTGAATCAGGACTGTGAGTTCAATCTCAGATCTGAAAGGTAACTAATGGCCACAGTCTCAGGGATTTCCCCTGTCTCTAGCTGACCAGTAAGCCTGGTCTCTTTGATAAATAAGAGTTTTGTTTCACATTTCTCCCATTTTATCCAGTACCATCTAATGTGATCCTTTTCAGAGCAGATGGTGTTAGAATCTAGACATAATCTAGTTCTTCTGGTCCCTTAGTCCACTAGACTGATGGTTTACATGTGCCTTCAATTTTTATCACTCTTTTTGCCTCCAGACAGGGATAGACCTATTACTACACCTTAGACGACTGCTCATGCGCTTTTATGACCCCAGTCACTATCATCAAAGTAGGATGTAGAACATTGTCTTTGTAGACTGTTACATGTCAGTTGAACTTGGAGTCCCCTAAAACTATGGTCCTGGGCCCCCAGGCCCAGTGACTCATTCCCTGAAAGTACTTGGTTCTGTCTAAGTTTTCATAACGTTGCCCCCTGCATGCTCTTTCATATTCATAGATATATTTGCAGCAAAAATAAATACCCATGTTGTTGTTGTTAGGTGCCATTGAGTCAGTTCAGACTCAGCCACCTCATGCACAATAGAACGAAACACTGCTTGGTCCGGCACCATCCTCACAATTGTTGTTGTACTTGAACCCACTGGTGATGACTATGCTAATCCATCTCTTTTTCGCTGACCCTTCACTTTACCTAGTACTATGTCCTTCTCCAGGGACTGTTCCCTCCTGATAATACGTCTGAAGTATGAGAGACGAAGTCTGGCCATCCTGGTTTCTAAGGAACATTCTGGTTGTAATTCTTCCAACACACATTGTTTGTTCTTCAAGAAGTCCATGGTACTTTTAATATTCTTCTCCAACACCATAACTCAAATGTATCCATTCTTCTACAGTGTTCCTCATTCATTGTCCAACTTTCACATGTACGTGAAGCTGTTGGAAACGCCATGGCTTGGATCAGGTACACCTTAGTCCTCAAACTGACATCCTTGCTCTTAAACACTTTAAAGATGTTTTGTGCAGCAGATTTACCTAACACAATCTGTCATTTGATTTCTTGACTGCTGCTTCCATGAGTGGTGATTTTATATCCAGTAAAATGAAATGAAGTCTTAGACAACTTCAATCTTTTCTCCATTTATCATGATTCTATTTATTGGTCCAATAGTGAGGATTTTTGCATTCTTTACATTGAGGTGCAACCCATACTATGGTATTTTATTTTAATCAGTAAGTATTTTAAGTTCTCATTGCTTTCAGCAAATAAGATTGTATCATCTACATATCACAGATTGCCAACAAGTCATTCTCCAATTCTGATGCCTTGTTATTCTTCATAAAGCCAGCTTCTGAGATTATTTACTCAGTGTACACATTAAATACAAATGATGAAAGAATACAATGCATACAAATGCCCATACAAGTATCCAATGTCAAACCTACATTTATTGTGGGTATACTCTCATTCTCTTTCACACACCTGTTCAGCCTGCCTGTCTATTCACTTGCATATTACTTTCTTCTTTACCCAAGTAACACATGGATTAATTATTTCCCAGGTATGTTCCATCTTGAAAATCTTGACTTCCTTTCTATTTGGAAGTTCTGTAACTACACTATTCCCTCCTTTTACTGTGTAATTTCTTTGTTATAAATTAATGTCTCTGGTTTCCTATTTTCAATCTCTTAGGTTAGTTTTAGTTGGATGCATCTATATTTTAGCTAGTAATATTTTAAAAAATGATTATTTGTTGTTGTTATTCTTGAGAATATGTCCAACAGAACATGTACTAATTCAATAATTTCTACACCTATAGTTTAGTAACATTAATTACATTCTTCAAATTTTGCAGCCATTTTCAATCTCTTTTTCTAAGTTGTTCCTTCTCTTCATTGCCTCACAAACTCACACTGTCTCCTAAGCTTCCTATCTAATCGTTCATGTTCTTGTTGCCAATTTGGTGTTGTTGTTAAGTGCCATCAAGTTGGTTCTGACTCATAACGACCCTGTATAGGGTTTCCAAAGAACTGCTGGTGGGTTTGAAGCACTGACCTTGTGGTTAGCAGGCCAGTGCTTATCATTTATATTTTAGCTAGGACTCCATCTAGATAGTTCTTTAAAAAGTGCAGTGTTCTAGGCATTTATTACTTATTAAGTCAAACTATTATTTGGCTACAAACTACTGGGATATTTTTGGTTTCAGGCTTAAGCTTTAAAGATTATCTTAAGACAGTAGTTTAAAGAGTTTAGCATCAAAGATTCCAGAAAGTCATGAGTTCCGTGATAATTTGAAAATTTGTTCTGCATTTCCCCCCTTTTGATTAGGAGTCTTCTGTAGAATCTTTGATCAAAACATGTAGCTGGGCACCATCTGGTTGTTTTAGTTTTATGGAATGGATTGCTCGTAACTCTTAATAAATAATGTTTTCAGAATTAATCTAGCCAGCCATTTACTAAATAATTATTGGGTACCTACTTATATGCCAGCGATTCTGTAAAGTACCAGATATAAATAATAACAGTGATCCTCATCTTCCTTTAAAATAAAAAGCTAATATTTAAAACCAATTTGATTTCTGTTCTAGCATTGTTTTTCTTTTAAAGTAGCAAAAACACTGAACTGGAAGGTAAGTAGTTTAAACCTATCAGCTTAATGGGAGAAAGATGAGACTTTCTACTCCTATAATTATTTACAGTCTCCAAAACCCTATACAGGGTTGCTATGAATTAGAATGGACTGATGGCAGTGGATTTGATTTTTTTGGACTAAGATGCTTAATGTAGTTGTAAAGGAATGATTCCTAACATTTTAGAACTAAAACACCACAGGAAAAGGTGAATGCAAAAAAAAAAAATAATAATAATAATTACTAAAATTTACTTAAAGGTATTGTTTTATAGTAGAGGTTATAGATGGTTTTGAATTCGTGGGTGTCACAAACTGTTAAGTGCTCAATTACAAAGTACTCAAGGCACAAGGTTGGCAGTTTGAACCCAGCTAGAGGTACCTGGGGGAAACACACCTGGAGGTCTGCTTCTGAATGGTCGCAGCCTTAAAAACCCTAAGGAGCAGTTCTGCGTCACACACGTGGGGTTGGCACTAGTTGGAACAGAAACTAACAGCAAATGGATAAATTGGTTTTTGAATTTGATCAAGAATTATGTTCATTGTAAATGTAAAGGTAACAACTTGTTGTTGTTAAGTACAGTTGAGATGATTACAACTCATAGCAACCCTGTGTAGGATTTCCAAGGAGTGGTTGGTGGGTTTGAATCATTGCCCTTGGGTTTAGCCATACATTGTTTATCCTACAGAACCACACCAGGACTCCAAAAGATAATTTAGGTTGTTGTTGTTAAGTGCTATCAAGTCGGTTTTGACTAATAGCGACCCTATATAGGATTTCCAAGGAGCAGCTGGTGGGTTTGAACTGCCGACCTTGTGGTTCACAGCCCAGTGCTGATCCTGTAGTGCCACACCATACCAGAGGGTAACTATTTGTTGTTGTTGTTATGTGCCATGGAGTTGGTTCCCATAGCGACCCTGTACAGAGTTTCCAAGGCTGTAAATCTTTATGGTTGCAGAAAGCTTCATCTTTCTCCCATGGAACAGCTGGTAGTTTTGAACTGCTGACCCTGAATCAGCAGCCCAATTTGTAACCACTAAGGTCATGATGCTGAAGACTAAAAACAGAATACATGAGGGGCTTCAAAAAGTTCATGGAAAAAAAATCCCATGATCTTTCAGTTCTGTTTTTCCATGAACTGTCTGAAGCCCCCATAAGTAACCTTCAGGCACTTGAGGAAATTACAGAATGACAGCAACTTGGTAACTTTTGTGCAGAACAGAGAAATAAAACTATATTTAATGCATTAGATGAATGTACTGTGTTCAGATTTTTCCATTTGAAAATTGATTTGAATATAAAACATCTTCATGTATTCTCCATTTTTTCCCCTTCCTTTTCCCAAGGTTTAGAACCATGTATATATCAGAAAATGAAAAGTAAAGAAACTGAACAGCATGCTGTGCAAGTCAGTGATTACCTAAAGCAGTCTCAACAGGTAAAGACATCTTATTTGATAGCTTTTTTTCCAAAAAAGACCACTTATACAATACATCTAGAGTCAGCATACAGAAGATACTGGGAGCAGGGTCGGAAGGAGATATTTGTAGAATTGGGGTTTTCCAAGGGTGGAATGGTTTATTTATAGGGTAGTGAGCTCTGGTGTTCTTTAAGCACAGCTTGGACAGACCCTTTGGCAGATAATTCGAGCATTGTAAAAGACCGTGAGAGTTTCTCCCGTGCTGAGATTCAGTAAATTTGCAATCGGTTGAGTTATAACATCTACAAATACCCGCTAGTTTAAGCACCATCCACCAGGTAGAAAGCACTAACTAGTCAGAGTATACAGACACTTAATTTGGTCTTATTTTGAACATTATCTATATGAACTTGAAAGTGTCTGGTTACTGACAAGCTCAGAGGTTTTGGTAGGAGTGTAATCTGTAGCCTTGGTGTGGCACTGTAGGATTTACACTGGACTGCTAACGGCAAGGTTGGTGGTTCAAACCCATCAACTGCTCCTCAGCAACCTTATACAGGGTCGCTAGGAATTGGAATTGATTCAAAGGAAATTAACAATACCAACAATCTGTGAAAGACTTTGAGAGACAAATGAAAAGATGGTTGTTGTTTTTGTTAAGTACCGTTGAGTCAGTTCTGACTCACAGTGATCATGTATAGGGTTTCCTAGGAGCAGCTGGTGGGTTTGGACTGCTGACTTTGTGGTTAGCATTTCTGTGCTTATCCTACAGTGTCATACCAGTTGCTTGAGGGTACTTGGAGGCAGAGACCTATGTTCAAATCCTGACTTTGACAATTCTATGTTACAAAACCTTGTTTATCAATTAAACTACCAGTTCATTAACTATATCTCTAAAATGGGACTAATGACATCACCACATTGAGTTTGTATTGTGCTGATATTAGTTATCTTTCTAGTTTGGATGTAGTATGTGGATTAAGAGAAATATTGGGCTAGATGAAAGAAAATAAACATCTATCCTCCTTGGAGCATGTTTTGTGAACATTACTGGAAGCTTTGGATGAGAGTTTGTTGGGTGTACATGTAATGACTTCTCCCTTCTGTTCAGGATCTAAGCAAAAACTCTTGGTGGAATTCCAGGTGCAGCAATTTCAACAGGAACTCCATGTGAGTGTTTCTGAATTTCTCTCTCTGAGCATCTTTGATTTGTACTTTTTAACTTGGTTGGTAGCAAAAGTTTTATTTGGTCAGAAAAGGGGGAAAAAGGTGCTTGTCAAATGACAATTTTTTTCTTTATTAGCAATAATGAAAATAATTTATTCTCCAAGTTTTCCTGTTTCTGGTAAAAAGATCTCACCTCTGTGTCTTTTAAGACTATAACAAGGCAAGTATTCCTATAATAAATGAAGCATTTGCCTTTTTTGTGCCAAAAAAAAAAAAAAAAAGGAATAATAATTACTGTATCTTTTCTAATAGATAAGATTGTGAATTTGCATTAAAAAGTGAAAGTTAATCTGTCTTGCCTAAACAAAAATATTTAGATTTAAGGTCAGATTATATTTATATTTTAGTTTTAAAAATAATTTTTTTTTTAACATATGAGATTGATTTTTCTTATTTCTTTGTGGTTTTTAGTAATTTTTTAAATTGTTTGTCAAAATCATAAGGGTTGGGAGACAGGGAGAAAAGGAGAAGGTGGGGAGAGTCTGAGAGGGGCAACTCACATGCTTGTGGACTTAAATAGATTCCTGGAACTTTATTTACTGAAATAAATAAGCAGTTAAGTATTTGGCAACTAACCAAAAGGTTGGCAGTTCAAATCCACTGAGAGGTACCTCAGAAGAAAACCCAAGTAATGTACTTCCAAAATGTCACAGTCATTGAAAACCCAGTGGAGCACACTTCCACTTTGACACACATAGGGGTCACCAAAAGTTGGAATTGACTCAACTGGTTTGGTTGTTTGGTTTTCTGTCTTTTTTGAATTTTATTTATTTAGAGAAGTAAAATTTGAAAATCAACCTAGCAAAAATTACTCGATTTTGTTTTTGGTGTTCTATGAATTTTTCCAGTTCTATCGTCAACTTAGCTATCCACAGAGCCATGGGGTCAGGGTTGGGGTTGGGAAGGATTTAAAATTATAATGGAGCCCTGGTGGTATTGTGGATTAAGAATTGGACTGTTAACCACAAGACTGGTAATTCAAATTCACCAACTGCTCCAAGGGAGAAAGATGAGACTGTCTGCTCCTGTAAAGATTTATAGTCTTGGAAACCCAAGAAACAGTTTTACCCTATCCTGTAAGATCCTTGTAAGTCAGAATCGATTCATTGGCAGTGAGTTTGGTCTAGTTTTTGGTTACTCTACCAAGGGCCACTTGATAACCATGCAGGTAGAAGTCAACTTCTAGTCTGCAGTCAGCTTGTGTTAGAGATGGTCTTTCTTCTGGAGCTCCCATCACACTGTCTTTGTGGAAGCCTGCCACCCGACTCAAAGGGTACATGACTCTCTTCACCCAAAGGTTCAGTAGTTTGTGCTCATACAGAGTCGTGGGTTATTGCAGCATGAAATTAAACAATAATTGTAATTGTACTTTCTTCCCTGAGGACCTTAACTACTGGAGATACTCTTTGAATGCATTTATTCAGACTTGCCCGTGGCCACGTGTGCACTTGAGCAGGGCAAGTAACAATTTAAAGAGAGCTAATTTCAGCCTGTGAACATTTAGGGGCCACGTGGGCTAATGAAACTGATTTGTAGTCTTGTCCAGAGACATTCACAGGCTCATTTGTAGTCATCTGCTTTGCATAGTTCAGGAACCCTTTTGTTTAATTGATCCAAAGCAACACAAACACAGTTCAATCTTATATATGTTGTGTGATCACATAGCTAATTAAAGAAAACAACTGCTTTTAGTTAGCTTCAGGCACACAGTTAATGACTTCCGTGAGTATCTGATGCTCATTTTTCTATGGAAATAATTGTAGGACAGCAAAACTCCTTATTGATGAAGATATTGGACTGATGTAACTGATACTTGTCTTTCAAAGAACTTTGTGTGTGCGCCTGTGTGTGTTGTTAAAGAGCTCTGATGGTGTAACTAAGTGCTCGGCTGCTAACTATAAGGTCAGCATTTTGAACCCCAGCCACTCCATGGGAGAAAGATGTGGCAGCTTGCTTCAAGTAAGGATTCTCAGCTTTGAGACCCTAGGGGAGGCACAATTCTACTCTACCCTATAGGTACCTATGAGTCAGAATCGACTTGACAGCAACGTGTTTTTTGTTGTTGTTAGGTGCCATTGAGTAGATTCTGCCTTATAGTAACCCTATGTGATCGACCAGAACTACCCCATAGGGTTTTCTAGACTGATCTGTACAGGAGCTGATCTTCACATCTTTCTCCCTTGGAGTTATCCAGTGGGTTTGAACTGCCAACTTTCAGTTAGCTGTCAAATGCTTTAACTGTTATACCACCAGTGCTTGTATAGGAAAGGGCTTTAAAAAGTTCACAGAAAAATTCCCTTGTCTTTTTACTTCATTTTCCATGAACTTTTTGAAGCCTCTGCCTATAAAATTGGTGTTAACTGCGTCATATACATTTTCCCTTCTTTGATCATTTAGTGATTTAAACAACTTCATCTATTTTTCCATCAGGTTGAGAAGTTCGAACGGAGTTGACAGTAAGTTTTGTATATTTAAAATTTACATTAAAAAACAACAACTCATTAATAATAAAGTTCCCTGTGCTGCTGATTTTTATAGTTTTGGAAATTTTATCTGTGCTTTTTGTCTACTATACAAAGTAGAAAAGTTCAGTGAAAGAGTAAAAAATGGAATTTCTCCTGATATATACAAATTGCTGCCTGGTTTAAGCATTTTTAAGTTTCCCATGTTTTACTGTGATTTTCTAGCTAGTTCTGTGAGTGATTGCATAACCATTGAATTCATTTCCACCTTTCCTTAACTCTGACTGCCACTTGTTTACATAGTGCTGATTCTGAGCCATTCATGAGATTGTGCGAGAAGGATTCAAAATGTTTGAGGAAAAATGGAATGAAAAGATAATAGATGCTATCATTTGACGAAATTGACCTATACTCATGGAGGTAGTAGCTCAAAATACCAACAGAGAGGGAAGGAGTCTTCACATCAAGTTATAAGTGCTATCCCCTCTGTATACAGGGTAGATAGGGAAGGGCAACTAAGACATTGGCTACCTAAAATGAGGGGGTGATAAAGGCACAAAGTGACTGGCTTACAAGGTTTCAAGAAGGAGTGTAGTTTAAAAGTGTGTGAGGTGGATATAGAGTCCCCACTGAATAGTTTTCATCTTGAGTTGGGTTTGGCAAAAAGAGATGGGGATAAGATTCTTATGATTCAATAGTGAATAACTGTTATCATGACTAATTGTGACTGTCATGGTTGTAAAGGTATAAGTTTTATAACAAAAACAGTAGACTAGTTAATCTTACGGTCCAGAAATAGAGGACCCTAGGACCATCAAAGGAGACGAACACAAGTAGAATGCAGGATCTTATCCAGAGAAACAGAGACACCAAAGATGGAGGCAGAGATGAGGACATGGAGAGAGGGAACAGCTGAGGACTCTAGATTCATGGAAAGCTGGCGGTCAGGAGGCAGACTTGCAGAATGTGCCCTTTAGTGGTTTAATTTATTATATATGCCTGAGTGTTTAAAAAAAAACAAAAAACACTAAAATGAATAGAGAGAAATAGTGTTAATTGATGGTACATGGAGGGGATTATAATCATTGTAATGAAATAAGGTATATGATTTGTTGAATGCAAAACTGATGATCTGCCCTGTAAAGTTTCACTCAGTTCACAATAAAAACTTAAAATAAAAGGATAATGGAGTTTTCCTAAGAACATTCTGAAGCTCCCTTGGATACCCTATGCAGGGTTACTATGAGTCAGAACCAATTCAACGGTACTTAATTACTACTATATGTAGATACCTTTTCCTGTATAGTTTCAGTAGAACTTGCTGCCCAAAATGGCTTAGTAGGACCTAAGCCATGTGAGATAGCTTCCCAGAAAAGTACCTGTCAGTTGTTTTTGTTAAGTACCATGGAGTTGGTTCCGACTCATAGTGACCCTGCACAGGGTTTCCGAGGCTGCAAATCTTTATGAGAGAAGAAAGCCTCATCTTTCTTGGGCAGAACAGCTGGTAGTTTTGAACTGCCAACCTTGAGGTTAGCAGCCCAATTCATAACCACTATGCTACCAGAGCTCCTTAGCTACTCCCAAACTTTACTGCCACCTATAAGCTCCTTTACATATTCTTGATCTGCCTGATGCTGATTGGACCCCCTTGCCTTCCAGAATCTTATTTCACTTTTTTTAGGTTCTCAGTACTCTTCTTGCAGGTGATTTCTTTTTCTCAGTCTTCAAACACATTTTTATCTCAATGAAAAAAAAAATCTTGTTTTCACTTGGCTTTCAAATTTCCATTCTTCTTCCTCACCCCCAAATTAACTGAAAGAGAGTATTAATTGTTGGTCATCAGCCCACTGCCCAAAGTTTCTGTCTGTACCAGTCTACTGAAGCTCCACTTCAACTACCAAAGCAGGACTTCCTGCTTTTCATCTAACTTGTGGTATTTGATTTGATCATTTATCCTTCTTGACATTCTTTCCTTTCTATGTTTCTATGAGGGTCTTCTTCCAAGATTGGCCTTTTCTTTCTTTGTTGATTTGTTCTTGGTCTCTCTGATTGCCTCCTCTTCCTTTACCCAAGATGGGAATCTCAGTCATTTATAATCCTCTTCCCAACCAACTGATTTCTGCTGTCAGCCTTGCCTTTTAACTCTGTTCTACTGCCGAACTCTCTTGAGAGCTGTCTGTTTGCTCCATGCCACTGTTTCTGCCTTAAGGTCTTCATCATTTATATTTCTGGAGGGAAAAAAAAAAATGTATGCTTTCCTTTGCTGTTGATTTTGTGTTAACTTTCTGATTGGTTTCTCTCCCTTTAAACTTTCCCATGTTTAAAGATGGAAGTGATCTTTCTGAATGATAAATCAACACCTACAGAGGAACCTCATTGCCTGCATATCCTTAAAAGTCTTTCTCAATGCTCCTGAACATTTGGCTCCTGTCCAGATTGCCAGCATGATTCCTTTCATGCTTCCAGTAATTCTGCCTTACAAACTACCATCAACTTCCATGTGGATGTCAAAAGCATTTCAAACAAAATGCCCCATCTTCCTTCTCCCCAATCTTAGTAAATGACTATTACACTCTTCCAGTTGTGTGGCCCAAATCTTGAAACCATATTTGACTCGCATTTTATCACATCCCCTCATCCAATCTATTAGTACGTTCTTTAAAATATGTCAAGAATCTGATCACTTGGCTTCTTCCACCATTCCAACCATTTAAAATCACCGTGAACTCTCTCTTATAGTTTATTGTGACCTCCAGACTATTGCTCTTTAATAGCCTGTTTCTCAAGTGCAACACCAATAATCCCTTTAAACGGAAATTTGAATTAAGTCACTCTTTTACTCAAATATCTTTTCATTTCATTCTGTAGAGTGAAGTCCAAAAACTGTCTACAAGACGATTGATTTGCTCCCCAACAATTCTCTGGGCTCATTTCCTCTCTGCTTACTTCATCTTGGTCACATGGTCTTCCTAAAACATGGCGGCAAGCATGGCCCTTCCTCAGGGTATTTACACTTCCTGGTACCTCTTTATTTATCAGGTCTATGCTGAAATTTCACTTTATCAGAGAGGCCTTACTTAACCCTATATAAAACTGCAACTGCCCTGCCCACCATATTTCCTGACTCTCTTAACCTGATATATACATTCAATTGTGCTGGACTGCAGGTCAGACTGAACCACAAGATCAGTGGTTCAAGCTCACCAGCTGCTCCTCAGAAACCCTATACTGGGTTGTTGTGAGCCAGCACCGGATTGACAACACTTAACAACAACAACAACAGCAGCGACATTGTGTACTATATACATTCTATTTTTACTTGTTTATTTGTTCAGTTTCTATTTATCTTTACTAGGATGTAAGTAGAGACTTTGTCTATTTTGATTAGTATTCTTTCCCTTGGACATAGACCAGTGCCTGGGACATATTGAGTGCTCTATAAATAGGGATTGAATGACTGTGAATAGTCTCATCACTCCTTGTGTGGTGAAGTCAAGGTTGACTTAGGTGTCTTCACCTTTTCAATATTTCACACTGTTTGTCTATGAGGTCCTACCTTCTAGGTTGAATTCATCTGTTCCATAACTATTGTATGTACCTTTCTTATATTACTTAGCAAACCACATTGTGATTATAGCTTACATATCTTTCTCTCCCACTATATCTTTTGTTGACTAGGATGGGAGCCATGTCTTAAATACATCTCTGATATCTAGCGTGACCCGTAGTGAAAGTGGAATCTTTTTTTTTTTTTTTTTTTTTAAATTGTAGAATGAATTCAGAAGGAAGAGTCTTTCCTGCTGATCTTACTTTTTACCAGGTACCCCCAAAGGAAGTGATTCTTGTTCCTTTACTTACCTAGCAACAAGAAGCCTGAGAGATTTGTGAACCTAGGCTCATTATGTTGCTTACTCTACTAGGTATAGAGCAGTTGCTGCCATGAGACTAAAGCTCTCCACTTTAATTTTGATTTTATGAAAAGGCAAAGCTGTTACAGAGGGTTTCTCTGAAGTCTTGTAATTTAGGAATTGAGCAGATAGAAGAGAACCATTTAAACTTGGAGGAGGTGTTCCCAAAGCACAGTCTCCAGTAGCTAAATAAATCCCCTGGTGTTCTATGGCCCTCTCCTTTGTTTCTGGTATAGACCTCTTAATGTAGTGTCATCATTTTGTTGTTATTTTAGGTCAGTGAGGTAGTCTGCGAGTAACTTGGTATTAATAATGTCTTTATATGGGTACTGTGCCTTGGTAGGGAGCTCAGAGGTTTGTGCTTTGGGGATGTCATGAAGTGTGATGGGCAGCTGAGAGCCTTCGCAACCCAGAGGTGTAATTGGTTCAGAGGAAATACATCTTTGAGGCTAATATTACCTGTCTTTCTTCAATTCCCTATATAAATATGTTTGGAGATATTACATTGATGATTGGAAGCTGTCAGGATACTATGAGCAATAATGTGGTTAAAGAATATTAGGCAATCTTTTTCGAAGACTGAGAAGCCATTCTGATTAACCTGTTCAATAATAACTTTGAAAGCAATATATTCATAAGCATGTATTTATCTCCAGCCAAGTAATTAAAATGTCAATCTTCTGTATAATTTCAGAAATCTCAGCCTCCTTAAAAAGCCCTCAAGAGTCTCACCATCATTATTCAGGTAGGATGCATGTGCACATAGACATGTCAACTGAACTAAGCATTGGTGGTTCTGCATTTGCAAACGGAAACATAGAGGAATTCTGTAATATTGCTGTGGTTTCCCCCATGAAGAGTTATGGCTCATGAGAAGAAAATTCAAATTTTTTTACCTTGTCATTGATTGTCATTAAGAGAACTTGGGTTAAAAAAAAAAAAAAAAAAAGTTTGTATTGGCCAAGTTCCCAATTGGAAAGGAGAACAATGACCTTGAAATCTAAATATTTCTTACAAGTGCAAAGCCAGAGCTCTCAGAGCTTTAGGTTTTGGAAGACACAAGCCTGAAACTAATTCTTTGAGTGTTTTGTACCCTCACTGGACTCTGTGTAAACATGACCACGGAGTGAATGCCAACACTGTAGAATAGGATCCACAAAGACCCTTTACAAAGATGCTATTAAACAAAGATGTCAAGGGTCTCTACTCTCGTAAGCAACATCATTTTACAGTGCATCAGTTGTCTTTCTTTCCAAGAGGGAGTAATTGTACTTGCCCTTCCTGAGGAACAGTCTGCCAAAGGCCTAGTTGAGAATGAAGAGGAGATACTTTCAAATGCAAAGCAATAATAACAAACAACTGGACTCATGCCATTGGGTCGTCTCTAGAGAGTCATTGCTCTCCATATTGGATGAGATAACACATAGGTAAGCCTTTCACACAGTCTAAAGTTCAGTCCATGGTAAGAGTTTATTGGCGCTATAATTACCATTATTAGTATATTAAGGTCATTTGGTTAGGGTCCAGCAATAGATTGCTTTATACTGAATTCTCTCTGTGTTTCTGTGGATTCCTGATTCCTCATTCCAAGCTCTTAAAACTGTATCTTTCAACTCAGCAGTCATCTATTACTTTGACTCCAGTTGTCAACGTAAGAAAGGCTAAGGTGAAGAATACTATAACGCATATTGATTCTGATCTCCTCTGATAGGGCTCTTAACAAAAAAATGCAGATGAATTGCTCCTAATTAGAACTGGTCTTCAACTCTGTCTGGAAAATGAAGGTGAACTCTGCAAAGTTAACAGTAGATGTCCCCACAGTCCACTGGGCATTAGTTTTGTTTTGGGAAAGAGAAACCAGAGAATGAAGATCACAGATTAAATGCCATTTAAGAGGAAGTTCCACATATGTATGCATGATTAATATAGATTTGGTTTTCAGGATGTGAAGGTGATAGTCTTGCTTCAGACCATATTATATAATCTCATATAATCTATTCCTATATATGGCATCAAGAGACATCAAAGGTACCAAAAAATATCAAAGTATTATTTTTGAACTGCATCATGGATCACCCTATTACAATGTTTATTATCTGTGATAATTTTATCATTGTTGTTAAATGCCTTCGAGTCAGTTCTGACACATAACGAACCAGTGTAGGGTGTCTGAAGCTGTAAAATCTTTGCCAGAATAGAAAGTCTCATCTTTCTCCCATGGAGTGGATGGTAGGCTACAACTTGTGATTCTCAGTCGAGTGCTTATCCTACTGTGCTCCCCAATTTTATTATAGATATTAATTTAAAAAAGCATCTTTGAAATGAAATATTTTAGTATTATATGACTACATTGATGTTGTCAAGGGTTTTGTAAATTAACCCGCTGATTCACACTTTGTGTTTGTGATATGTGTTGTATAGAACAAGAAATTTGCCATTTCCATTAATTACGTTCATCGTGTTGTGTAACCATCACCATTATCCACTTTTAAACTTTTCCATCACCCTTAAGTAAATCTGTTTTTGTTTGCAGCCATTGAAAGGAACAATTTAATGAGACTTTCTCAGACCATACCTTTTACCCCAATCCAACTGTTCGGTGAGTACCATTTCAATTTTCTTGAAGCTATGCCAGGCCAGAGTCATAACAACATCTAAGTAAATCAAAAGAGAACCTAGTTTGCAGCATTTCAGTTGAAAGAATTTTTTTCTGGTAGTTATGGTTTAGTGAGATTAATTTCCTAAAATAGAAACTCTAGTTAACTGCCATGGCCGTTATAACCTACAGTCAAAACCTAATACTATGTGGATGGGTCCTCTACTGAGCGGCTGCTGGGAAGAAAGCTGTGTTGTCACTCACACCTGGCACTCACTGATTTGAGACTGGAAGTAAGTAGGAAAGAAAAGAACAACCCAACCATTCATAATAAACACAGAAGGAAGCAATCAATGTCAACATGGCAAAAGCCAATAGGCATCTGAAGAGAAATGCTTTGTATATTATTCTCTTTATTTGTTTGCTTTATTTTGTGTCCGCTAATTGCTCTGAGCTCAGAAAGAAAAATGTCATTTTTAAAGGCTGGAGTAGTAAAGACAAACAAGCTCACACTAGCTCAGGCTGCCAGGCAGGCCAGTAAACAAGGCAAGCTCAGGCTTACTCATTGATCTGTAGTGAATAAGTACAGATCAGTATATAAGCACAAGTAAGCTTATTGGGTACTCTATCCTGTCAGGTATTTTAAACTTGAAAAGAGGGTTTGAATCTATAGGAAGGTGCTGTGGGGTTGGAAGAAAGACACATGTGTGCCACAACTTGAAGCAGAATCTTTGATATGGTGAAAAAATGCTCATCTGTTTATTGCTGTTAGTAAGTACTCACAAATAAGCCTGTGTTGACCTTGTTTATTGGGTAATTTGACAACTTCTATCAGAGCTTCTCTGCCCTGCAGTATAATGCATGAGCCCATTGACAATATATCCAAGGTCCCTTCGCTGTTCATGAACTTCTGTCCCTCACACCCTTTTACATGGGCAGATCAGGCTGGCTTCTGGTCTTTAATGCATTTGCTATCTTCTCCTACTTTTCACCATAGCTGGTTTTGACAATCCATATTCACTTGTTGTTGTTATTAAGTGCCGTAGAGTCGGTTCTGACTCATTGTAACCCTGTATAGGATTTCCAAGGAGCAACTGGTGAGCTTGAACCACCGACCTTGCAGTTCAAACTGACCTTGCAGTCCAGCACATTGGCCCACAGTTTAAATTCTGAAGAGTTCTTTAGTGGCACGTATCTGGGCACCAAGAATCGAAAATGTTACTAAGCATGTTGTTGTTGTTGTTGTTAGCTGGCATTACAAGTCAGTCCCTGGTTTGTGGTGACCCCATGCACAATGAAATTGGACTGTTGTGTTCCACATGGTTTTCATTCGCTGGTTTTTCAGAAGGAAATCACCAGACCTTTCTTCTTTGTCTTAGTCTGGAAGTTCTACTGAAACCTGTTCAGCCTTGTGGCAATATGCGTGCCTCCACTGACAGATTGGGTGGTGGCTGTACCTGAGGTGCACTGGCCTGGAGGTGAACTCAGTTCTCCTACATACAAGGCAAAAATTCTACCACTAAACCACCATTGCTCCTTGTGGTGCTGTTGGATCAGCACTGGACTTCGAACCACAAGGTTGGCAGTTCAAACCCACCAGCTGCTCCTCAGAAATCCTATACAGGTTCTCTATGAGTCAGAGCTGACAACTAACAACAAGCATTACCTGGATGTATCGTTTTTGCTATGCAATTAAATGCAAGAGAGAGTTAGTAGTTTGTTTTTTTTTTTAAATAAACCAATACAGTGTTTTCACAAAAGTGATTTGTTGCTGAGGCATAAGGAGAAAATTAAACCCAAGCTCCTTAGGAGCTGTATAGAATGTGGTACTTCTGATATGAAGTACTAACCATTGTATTAGGTGAAGTGCAGACCAAATAAGAATTGTCCCTGTTCAATAGCTAAAACGTGGAAGCTGTCTAGCAGTTAGCCTAGGATATTGTACCCAAAATCTTTTAAGTGGGATTGAGTTTGTATGTAAAGTTCTAGCTCACTTTAGCTATGTTAACGTGTTTGATCTTTACAACAACCCAATGAGGTGAACACTGTTTTTACCCCTGTTTTACTGATGAGGATATTGAAGCTTTAAATAACTGATTCAATGGCACAAAGGCAGGAAGAAGAGGATGGGGGTATGACCTTGGTAATGTCTGATTCTAACTGGGTTAAATCATGCATTCTCAATGGCGTAATTCACTCCCAAGAGGGCAAACACATCTTTCTTTTTATGGATAAAGTGTAACTATACAAACAGCACATAAAAGGAGTATACAGTACTAGTATATACAATAGAGTATATCTGCAGTGATAAAATTTCATAGGGGGACAATAGAGGGAAAAAATGTCTGGAGAGCTTCCTTAAAGTCATTGCCTTTGATTCTGACTACTAGTGATCCTGTGTCTGGTTCCCAAGACTAAGTCTTAAGGGGAGCAGACAGCTTCATCATTCTCCCATGGAGCAACTGACTTTGGGAACAGCTGACCTTGGGGTTAGCAGCCCAATGCCTAACTCACAAGCCCCTTTGTTGTTGTTAAGTGCTGTCGAGTCGATTCCAACCCACAGCAACCCTGTATAGGGTTTCCAAGGAGCAGCTGGTGAGCTTGAACCACCAACCTTGCAGTTCAAACGACTTTGCAGTCTGACGCATTAGCCCACAGCACCACACTAGGACTATACAGCCCCTTTTAGGGAGATGATAATAAACTTCCTCTTTAGAAGAATTAAAATAAATAAATGAACGAATGAATGAATGAATGAATAAATAAATAAATAAATAATATCCTCTAATACTTTGATTAAGGAGCTCTGGTAGCGTAGTGGTTACGAATCGCTCTGCAAACCTTAAGGTCAGCAGTTTGAAACCACCAGCTGTTCCGCGGGAGAAAGATGAGGCTTTCTACTCCTGTAAAGATTTACAGCCTCGGAAACCCTGTCCAGGGTTGCTGTGAGTTGGAACTGGCTCGAAGTCACTTAACAACAACACGACTTTGATTATAGTACTGTCTACAGTGATAGTCTATGCTGTGGAGTCAGTTCCGACTCATAGCGACCCTGTATAAGATTTCCGAGACTGTAAATCTTTACAGGAGCAGAAAGCCTCATCTTTCTTCTGCGGAACTGCTAGTGGCTTCAAACTGCTGACCGTGAGATTAGCAGCTGACTTGTAGCCATTCGAAGGCACTTAACAACAGCAATACTTTGATTATAGTATTGTCTACAGTGCCAGTTCACAATGTTGTTGTTGTTAAGTGCCGTCTAGTCGGTTCTGACCCATAGCGATCCTACAGTGGTAGTCCACAATAAGAACTACTACTTATTATTATTATTTAATGTTTTATTGTGAATTATATGATAGTTTACATGAGAGAACTATCATCTCATTGCCATGGTTCCAATCCCCTCCATGCATCATCAACCAACCAAAGGGTATATCCTAGAAACCCGCCCCCTACACTCCCCCCCCCCCCCCACACACACACACACACACAGTTTTTGGCCCACAGTCCCTTTCCCTCTCTGGATCCAAAGTCCCCAGCCGCTTCATCACTCCACATCATCGTCTCTGTCTCCATCTCAGGCATCTCTGTTTCTCTGGGTAGGGTCCCGCTCTCGGCTCTTCTCCGTTGATGGTCCCAGAGACCTCCGCTCCTAGCCTGTGCTGCCCGGTCAGGGAAGCGCCGGAAGTCCCAAGAACTACTTATTTTTATAAATCCTCCAATGCTTTGTTTATCTGATCCATGCCTGTATTCTGTTCTAGTCTCTGCTTAGGTTCACTTCCCATTCTCCTTTAATCATTTGAATAAGTGAATTGACTCTGGCTTGAAATTTCGGGTCACCGTAATATCCTGGACTTAGACATCTCATTTAACTCCTCATCTTCACTTCTTTTTGCAGCAGGAGAAGAAGTGACTGTCTACAGGCTGGAGGAGAGTTCTCCTTTGAACCTCGACAAAAGCATGTCCTCTTGGTCCCAGCGTGGGAGAGCGGCCATGATCCAGGTGCTGTCCCGAGAGGAAATGGATGGTGGTCTCCGCAAAGCCATGAAAGCCATCAGCACTTGGTCCGAGGATGATGTTCTCAAGCCAGGGCAAGTTTTCATTGTGAAGTCCTTTCTTCCTGAGGTTGTGCAGACCTGGCATAAAATCTTCCAGGAGAGCACTGTGCTCCATCTTTGCCTCAGGGTAAGCCTGAATTTCAGTGGATTGGTAGAGATAGGTCAGAAAAAGGAGAGCTCGCTATATCCTGTTTAAATTTGCTGTTTCCAACCCAAAGGGTAGCTTATTTTTTGGAGGTGCTGGTTTTGTTATTTTTGTTTTGGGGGGTGGGACAATGGTGGGAATGGTGGGAGCTAAGTAAGCCTAAAATCACACTTCAGAAGCTTCTAGTAATCTATGGTCATTAATTAGTAGGCAGGTGAGATTGTTGTTGTTAGATGCCATCAAGTCAATTCCAGCTCATAGCAACCCTATTATGCACAGGAGAACAAAACACTACTGCTGGGTCTTGCGCCATCCTCACAATCATTGCTCTGAACCTATTGTTGCAACTACAGAGATAATAAACCATTATTTTTATCTATGCTCCTGCAGGAAATTCAACAACAAAGAGCTGCTCAGAAACTGATCTATACCTTCAACCAAATGAAACCACAAACTATTCCCTATGCACCCAGGTGAGGAAATCCTTGAAGCCAGGATTCATTTTAAGAAGGAATCCCCATCAATGTCTTTTTCATCTCCTTAGTCATGCAAGATGCCCAGACTCATGGGGAGGCTGCCCGTGACCTTATTTTTGGATTCTTGTCTTAATTCATTGGAATTTAATGAATGAAAAAGGGAAACTCTGGGAAAGACCATGATGAGCAGCTCAGTAATGCTAAAGATTCAGTACTAATGTCCAGGAACATGATGGAGTTTCAAGCATAGTTTATACCCTAATCTCCTATAGAAATTAGAAGCTTTGTCAGAATAAACTCTTTTTACTTTCACCTTAGTGTCACAATATGCTTGTATTGATTTATCAGGACCTATCACAACTTGGTAGTCAGGACTTGCAATAAGGTTTTATTTCATTTATGAGGAACTTTATAGAGAATGGTAAGAAAATCTGGGTCTGGTACTCATAAAAGAGTTGAAATATTTCCTCAAAGAGAAGGGAAGGGGGTAAGTGTGGGGAAAAATTCCCTATGTTTGTGTTCTCTTTCTTCCATAAAAAAGAAGGACATGCTCATTGAAGCAGCACCAAGCCAGAGTCAGGTGATCGTACCTGCTGTCGACTATTCAAAATTGTAATTAATTCCCCCCTTTGTTGCCTTGTGAGAATCACTGGACTCTTCTTATATCACAGGTTCCTGGAAGTTTTCCTAATCTATTGCCATTCTGCGAACCAATGGCTGACCATTGAGAAGTATATGACCGGGGAGTTCCGCAAGTATAATAATAATAATGGTGATGAAATCGCTCCCAACAACACTTTGGAGGAACTGATGTTGGCCTTCTCTCATTGGACCTATGAGTATACCCGGGGAGAGCTGTTGGTTTTAGACTTGCAAGGTGAATGACGACACAGAATTTTGTACAGCCAGCATGAGGTGAAGTTTAGGAAACATTGAATAGGAGGGGCTTTCTTGATGCCATTGTCAGATACATTTGGCCTCATAAAACATGCTAGCTCTTTTCTTTGCTCAGTTCTATAGTTAATCTTTTAGTGGAAACAGCTTTTGGGAGTATGTGTTCTTGTTTTCTTTTTGTTTGTTTGAAAATTCAAAAATGGTATTGGTTTTATGAATGCATTTCTTGTTTGTGAAGCTGTCTAAGTGGGAGTCACCAGACAGGTATCTAAGAGATCTTTTAAGAACTAAGACGGCCAAGGCATAGAGTTGCTCTATCTCGCTTTGAAGGGACATTGTACAGCAATGATCATGGGCACCTACTATGTTGTTTGTTTCTTGATGGTGTTAGTTGCTGTGTGCCGTCGAATCGGTTCCCACTCATAGAAACCCTGGTGTGGTGGTGTGGGATAAGCCCTGGACCACAAGGTTGGCTTCAACTGCAAGGGTGGCAGTTCAAACTCACCAGTCACTCCTTGGAAACCCGAGACAAGGTTGCTATGAGTCAGAACCTAATGATGGCACTTAATAACATAGGGTTTCTGAGGCTGTAAATCTTTACGGGAGCAGAAAGCCTCATCTTTTTCCCTTAGAACGGCTGGTAGATTTGAACTGTTGACCCTTGTAGCTAGCAGCCAACACACAACCCACTATGCTAAACCCACTATGCTACCAGCGCTCCTTGTTTCTCACTTAGATAAAGGGGAAAATAGAGGCAGATGACTAGTTGCTTAAAATTTACAGACATCTGAAACTTTGGCTTGGTAGTATAATAATTAAGTATTCAGCTGGTAAGTGGAAGGTTGGTGCTCTTGAGAAGAAAGCCCCAGTGGTCTACTTTAATGAGGATTACAGCCCAGAAAACCCCATGGGGCAGTTCTAGTCTATCACCTGAGGTCACCATGAGTCAGCATTAACTCATTGGCACCCCAAATAACAACAACAATAACAACAACAAACACATTGACCTAAATGGGGAATGAGTTTTGTAACAGATTTCTTGTTTTATGGCTTTACCTTGGTTTTATGTGCACAAGGAAAACTTAGACATGTATATCTACACATAGGAACTTTTAAGTTCTGGGCAGTTTTCAGGGTTTTGAGCTCATTGCTTAGCAGTTTATAATTGAGCTTGCTCTCTTTGCTGTGTCCCTTTGATATGACAGTTCACACTTGGTCTGAGAGAGGCAGCACAACACACTCTTATTTAATAGAAAACCTTTGATCAGTACATCTCCCCACTATCAACACCTCACATGTGATTTATAATCCTGCAGCACGAAACAGAGTATCTCTAGCAGGCTTTCCTTGCAGGGACAGAACGAAATATGTATTAAGGTCAAAGTTTAGTCCTTGGGCTCACTGATGTGGGCTTTGGTTTTAAATAAGGGATTTAGCCCAGGAAGTTTCATATAAGTTATCTCATTTAATCCCAGAAGCAGTAGCTCAAGGTAGATATTATGGGGAATTTAGGCCCAGAAAGTTTAAATAACTTGCCCAAGGTTGCACAGCTACTTATGAGGGAACCAGAATGCAGACTTTAGTTGGTTTGATAATACATGATCTTTCATTTTGACTGTACTGTGTTTCTTAGTGGTTTCTTTTTGTTTGTTTAAGTTTCATACCTTTGTTGTTGTTGTTAAGTGCTGTTTTAGAACATGTTTATATTGTGGTTCATTTAAAGCACTCGGGCCTTTTTCTTTTCCTCTGACTTTTCAAGCTCTCCCATCCTGGGTTTAAAAATTTTTTTTTTTTTTTTCGGAAAGCAAGGCTTGGAGGCTGAGGAAAGCTGAGATAAATACGCAATCCCCTGGAATTGTTAGCTATGTCCAGCAAGACTGAAAAGTTGTTTTGATAAAAATTTGTGTCACATGCTTAAAGATGCATATATGCTTTCAAACTATGTAGAAGATTTTCTGTCTTTTAGGTTGCTGTTTGTCCACAGGGTTGAATTATAAGTCTAACTCTCAAACACAACATTTTAGGAAGCAATATAAACAAAATGAAAATAACCAACATGATTCTGCTTTTAAGCCAACAAGCACTTGATCCCAGAATCCTGATGCCCAAGGCATCTGTTTTTGGAGCTCAACTCGAAGAGAGTTTGATTATTTGCATCTGTACTTGAGTGTTCCTACTTTGAGTTTTGGGTGGAGTTGTTTAAAAGGCAAAAACAGAAACAGACAACAACAATAATTAAAAAAGCAACAACAACCAAAGAAAAACTTTAAGGAATTAATGATCACTCTTCAGTGTGTTTTGTATTCCACTTGAATAAGTTTTTGTTTAATGATGTTTATGTTTGGGGATTTTTATGTCTCTTAGTAATCCAAAGTGACATTAAACAGAACAAACACTGTGTTGATAGTCTTGGGGGAAAAAGGGAATTAACTTTATTCTTTTACTGGGCAATTAAGCCAATTGTAGAAATAGGTCATTACAATTAAACTCTGTCAAAATATTGACCTTCAAAGAAGGGCAGAATGGACATCATAGAGTGGACATGAAGAAATTGAGATACTAAATGCAGAGTTTGGCCTAAATTAATGGAAGAATCCTATAGCAATGATTATGAACATCGGTCATAATGCTAATAATAATAATAGCTAACATTTACAGAATGCTTATTTGTGCCAGGAGCTTGGCTAAAGGCTTATGTGCATTATCATATTTAATGTAAACCTGACTGAAAAGAAAAAAAAAAAATTATGTATTTTTAAAAATCTCTTAGGGGTTTTCAGTTCAGTTTTGCGTTAAACTGAATTATTTGTATACCTAGTACTTGGAGAGTTCATACACATTGTATGGAAGGAGAGGAGGGAAGGTTGAGAGACTAAGAAGTAGCTGTTAGCGGAGTAGAAGGGGCAGTGCCTGGGTCTGACCCCTGACCCCTCCATAAACTATGTGGTTGTAGGAGAACACCTCCAGTCCTACTTCTCCCATCTGCAAACAGAGAAAGTAATAGCATGCACCTGTATCATACAGTTCTTATTTTAAAAAACCAAACAGCTGCGCTGACTTCACTCCAACACCTGGTGACCCCGTGTGTAGCAGAGTAGAACCATGCTCCATAGGATTTATAATGGCTGAGTTTTCAGAAGTACATGGCCAAGCTTTTCTTCCAAGGTGCCTCTGGGTAGACTCAAACATCCAACCTTTTGCTTGGAAGTCATGTACCACACAGGGATACCAATAGTATTGTTAAGATGCTGAAATGAGGCAAGTTACTGATGTGTGATAGGCCCTCTGTAAATATTAGTTCTTGTTGTAGCTATAATTAATCTCTGAGTGCTTTTCTAAATAGAACTTCATCTTTAGTTGTTGGGGTTGCACCCTTTGAGGTCTTGGAGCTGCTACTGGAGCATCCCGAGCTTCTGCCTCTAGACAATGAGGTCAACTTGCTGTGATTCCCTAATGCTTTGAGGGAGAGATGGCATAAGAAACACTTAGACAATTTGTTCCTTCTGTTTCTTCTTTTCTTCTCCTTTTCACTTTGTTCTGAGGAAGTGCCAATTATTAACCTGGACTCTGCCACACCAAACCAGGAAGGGAAACTCTAGGACAGGCTTGATCAATTTCCGCTCACTTGTAATTTTACTGTAGTATTCAGTCTCTTTCCATTAAAAAAAATCCTTCAACAGAGGGCCTGACTCATTATTATTACACTGGAAACCCAGCGTTCACTTCCCAGCGATGGGAATTAAAAACACTTGCTTTTCAAATTACAGTACTCTGTGGTGTTTTTTTTTCTTCTTCTTTTTTTTCCTTTTAAGCCCATTTTATTTTTCAAAGAGCTTTTGGAGAAATTAATTTTGTGATGTGAGCTTTTTCCAGAGAAAGTTAGCTTCAGCATCCACATCATCGATTCTGCTTCTGTAAAGAATGCAGCCGCTCACTGACATATCCAAAGTTGTTTGCATCAGTATGCAAGCCTCTGATTTTTTCTTAAGTGGTATGTTCCATGTCTGCTGGGTGTTGGCATTTACCCTGTTAAAGCTGCTAAAGAGATACCTTTGGGATTTTTAGATGTTGTTGTTGTTGTTGTTATGTGCCGTGGAGTCGGTTCCGACTCATAGCGACCCTGTCCAGGGTTTCCAAGGCTGTAAATCTTTACGGGAGCAGAAAGCCTCATCTTTCTCCCGCGGAACAGCTGGTAGTTTAGATGTTAATATATCTTAATTTCATCCACATTTTCTAAATATCTAGGATACTATGGAGGTAGGAGCTCTGGTAGCGTAGTGGTTACGAATCGGGCTACGAGCCTCAGGGTCAGCAGTTTGAAACTACCAGCTGTTCTGCGGGAGAAAGATGAGGTGTTCTGCTCCGGTAAAGATTTACAGCCTCGGAAACACTGTACAGGGTCGCTATGAGTCGGAACCGACTCCATGGCACATAACAACAACAACAACAACATGGAGGTAGAAGGGGCTCTGAAGGTAACGTTGCCAATGGGATGACTCCTGAGTGACTGGGAGGTAGAGGATGGAGTGGGATGAGGCAGCCTTGCCCTGGGAATGCCGATGGTTCTGCTCATATTCTGGGTAGCTCGATTTTTGTATCAATTTCAGTGCATAGCTGCCACTTGAGGACCCACGTTTGAATTGAGTAGTTAAGCTCTGAATTGCCAGATTAAGTTTAGGTATACTGTTTGTGGCGTTCTATAAAGTTCTCTTCATTTTCATTCTGATAAAGGGGTCTGTTCACTGGAAAAAGCCCTGGGGGTGCTGTAGCTAAGCTTTGAACTGTGAGCAAAAGGCAGAAATGTGGCGCCTTGAACCCACCAGCCACTCCATGGGAGAAAGATACACAGTGTGCGTTCATAAAGATTGACAGCTTTGACAGCTCTAGAGGGCAGTGCTCCCTGTCCTGTAGGGTCCCTAGGAGTCGGAATCCAGTCCATAACGGTGGTGTGGGCTTGGTTTTAGTATTCATTAGGAAACACAATACAGTAAGACCCGCTAACGCCGGAACCTGGGTAAAGCAGAAACCTATCAGAGAAGGAAAATGCAAATATTTCCCACTAATAGAGAGTCATAGGAAAGTGGTAAGACTGTATGCTGTCAAAGGCAGAAAACTTGCAAGACCCAGTGAGTGGCTCAAACCCACCAGTCACTCTGAGGATGAAAGATGAAGCTGTCTGCTCCTTTAACGATTTGCAGTCTCAGAAACCCTACGCCAGTTACATCTGTCCTAAAGGGCCACTGTGAATTAGAATCAATTCTTTTTAAACAACCAGAAGCTGATGTGATTTAAAAACATGTTTTGTTGTTATTATGAATATGTTGTTGTTGTTCCGACCCATAGCGACCCTGTATAGTTTCCAAGGAGCAGCTGGTGAGCTTGAACTGCCGACCTTGCAGTTCAAATGACTTTGCAGTCTGGTGCATTAACCCACAGTGCCACACCAGGACTCCTGTTATGAATATAGACAGCAAAATATACACCAATTCAGCAGTTCCTGCATGTTTTATTCAGTGACTCGTGTAATTTTGATTTATCATTTTCTTTATTATTTATTATTAAGGGTTTTTTTCCTGCAAAATTCTCCTTTCCCCAGTTGATGTTACCACTTTACTAAATAAGCTTCCCTCTTAAACTTTCAGTTTACTGAGGCGTCACCCTAAAGATTTCATTATTGCTGGAAATGTCAGCACTAAGGTTGGAAGGATTTGTTGCCATTTGTCTGTCTGTTGATGGTACTTGGGAAATCTGTTTGTCGTTTGTCTGTTTTGTTTATTTATTGTATGGTTGGAAAAGCAAGGTCTCTCTTGTCTGTTCTTACTTATTTGTGCAAAGACAAAAGCATAAAGAGCCCAGTCTCTTCCTATGATTTTTTTTTTTTCCCTTAAAAAGAGTAAGACTGACTTGTTGTTGTTATGTGCCGTGGAGTCAGTTCTGACTCATAGCAACCCTGTGCAGGGTTTCCGAGGCTGTAAATCTTTACGGGAGCAGAAAGCCTCATCTTTCTCCTGCGGAACAGCTGATAGTTTAGAACTGCTGACCCTGAGATTAGCAGCCCAATGCATAACCACTACCTAAGCAAAGCAAATAAAGCAAACCACACCCCATTTCCCCATACACACTTGTGTTTCCATCACTTCTCTTCCTTTCCCCATTCAAAATCAATGAGAGACTCTAAGACAGGGGTTCTAAAGGGGATATGTGGGGAGAATTCATTGGGTCTGTGAACTTTGAAGGGAAAACATATTACATCTTTATTTTCACTAACCTGTAACTTAAATCCATCATTACCTTTCAATATAAATGTTGGTAACAAATTACAGTGTACTTGTTGTTAAGTGCCATTGAGTTGATTCCAACCCATAGCGACCCTGTATAGGGTTTCCAAGGAGCAGCTGGTGAGCTTGAATCATTGACCTTGCAATTCAAATGACTTTGCAGTCTGACGCATTAGCCCACAGCCTAAAACAATTGGCAATGTAGGATAAGTACTGGACTGCTAACCACAAAATCAGCAGTTCAAACCTACCAGCCATTCCTTGGAAACCATTTACAGGGTCACTCAATGGCACATTGGAGCCAACTCAATGGCACTTAACAATACCAACAACAATAACTATTGGCAATAGAATATCAGATGTAGGATAAGCACTGGACTGCTAACTACAAGGTTGCCCATTGTAGTCCAACAGCCGCTCCTGAGGAGAAAGATGAGGCTTTCTGGTCTCATAACGGTTTACAGTCTCAGAAACCCTATGAGGGTTTCTATGACTCAACCGATCTAACAGCAATAACACAATATCGCACATTATAGATGTGGCAGATATTTCAAAATAATGTTTACTTTGATCATTTCTTAAAAGTTAACTAGTTATTAGACCTCTGCTAAATCCTGTCATTCACTGTATTAATAGGGAAGCATAAGTATTGGAATACAACAATCTAAAAAAGGATTGCTGCCATTCCAAAGAGAGGTGACATAACAGAATGCAGAAATCATCAGACAATCTCTTTGATATCCCATGCGAGTAAAGTTTTACTAAAGGTAATACAGAAATGGCTGCAAGCATACAGAGAACTTCCAGAGGTTCAATCTAGATTCAGAAGAGGATGTGGAATGAGGGATATCATTTCTGATGTCCAATGGATCTTGGCTGAAAGCAGAGAATACCAGAAAGATGTTTACCTGTGCTTTATTGACTATGCAAAGGCTTTCGATTGTGTAGATCATAACAAGCTATGGACAACATTGCGAAGTATGAGTATTCCGGAACACTTAATTGTGCTCATGAGGAATCTATAGATGGACCAAGAGGCAGTTGTTCAAACAGAACATGGGAACACTGAATGGTTTATAATTAAGAAAGGTGTGTGACAGGGTTGTATTCTTTCACCATACTTATTCAACCTGTATGCTGAGCAAATAATCTGAGAAGCTGGGTTATATGAAAAAAAACCATGGCATCAGAATTGTAAGAAGATTCATTAACAACCTGTGATATGCAGATGATACAACCTTGCTTGCTGAAAGTGAAGAGGACTTAAAATATTTACTGATGAAGATCAAAGAGGCACAGCCTTCAATATGGATTGCATCTCAGTGTAAAGAAAACAAAAATCCTCACCACTGGACCAATAAACAACATTCTTATCAATGGAAATAAAGATTGAAGTTGTCAAGGACTCCATTCTTCTTGCATCAACAATCAACACTCACAGAAGCAGCAGTCAAGAAATCAAATGATGTATTACATTAGGCAAATCTGTTGCACAAGACCTTTTTAAAGTGTTGAAGAGCAAAGGTGTCACCTTGAGGACTAAGGTGCACCTGGCCCAAGCCATGGTATTTTCAATAACCTTATATGCATGCAAAAGCTGGGCAGTGAATAAGGAAGACCGTAAAAAAATTGATGCTTTTGAGTTATGGTGTTGGAAGAGAATATTGAAAGTGCTATGGGCTGCCAAAAGATCCAACAGACCTGTGTTGGAAGAAGTGCAGCCAGAGTGCTCCTTGGAGGCCAGGATGGCCAAACTTCATCTCTCATACTTTGAACATATTGTCAGGAGGGACCAGTTGCTGGAGAAGGATATCATGTTTGGTAAGGTGGAGGGTCAGAGAAAAAGAGGAAGACCCCCAGCAAGATGGATTGGCAAAGTGGCAGCATCAATGGGCTCAAGCATGTCAACAATTGTGAGGTTGGCCCAGGATGGGGCTGTGTTTTATTCTGTTGTAATAGGGTCACTATGAGTCGGTAGCGACTCGATGGCACCTAAGAACAACAACAATAACTGCTACATGTCATTAAATCAGTTCTGACTCATAGCCACCTTGTATAGTTTATGGCTTCTGAGACTGTAAATCTTTATGGGAGCAAAAAGTCTCATCTTTCTCCCATGGAGCAACAGGTAGATTCGAACTGCTCACCTTGCAGTTAGCAGCCCAACGCATTAAATCACTATGCTACCAGGGCTCCTTATAAAAAAGGATTATGATAAACTCTATTTCAATATTTTTTATTTCATTTTAAATTCTATGTGTTTAAATTAGGCATTTGAAACAGTATTTTGAGATAAGGAGTACCTGAGATACATCAGACTGAGAAGGGGGTACACGACTCCTAAAACATTGTTGTTGCTGATGAGTTGATTCTAACTCATAGCGACACTGTATAGGGTTTCTGAGGAGCAGCTGGTGAATTTGAACCACTAACCTTGCGTTCAACCTGACCTTGCGGTCCAGTGCATTTACCCACAGTGCCGCACCAGGACTCCCAAAACATGAGAAAAAGAAAGTTGAAAACTCTTACTCTACATTTATTTACCTAAAGAAGTCAGTTTTTTAGGGAAAAGGCTGATAGCTATGTGATGTGTCCCTTTGATGGAGCAGAGGTTGTACCAGCAAAACCACAGCATCTTGCACCTTGCTGAGTCCACATAGAGTCATCTAAGGAGACCCCAAAGGAGTGGGAGGAACTGAAGCATCGGCTCAGCCAGCCTTAGCTTTCATCCTGCTACACCCATTTATAAAGTCTGCAACCTCTGACTGAATACTTCATAGCTTTGAACATCAATGTTCTCATCAATGATTTGTTGTTGTTGGGAAGTGCTGTCGAATCATTTCCAACACATAGAGACCCTGTATAGGGTTTCCAAGGAGCAGCTGGTGAGCTTCAACCACCGACCTTGCAGTTCAAATGACTTTGCAGTCTGATGCATTAGCCCACAGCACCACACCAGGATTCATCAATGATATGAGGATGTTAATACTTGCCTTTTGTGATGGCTGAGGATTAAAGTAAATAAAATGAAAATGTCTAGTATATACAAGGACTTCTGGTGTGGTTCTATAGGATTAACATTGGACTGCAAACCACAAAATCAACAGTTCAAACCCACCAGAAACCCTATACAAGGTCAATATGAGTCAGAACTGCCTTGACAGCACGTTACCAACAGCAACAATATATACGAGTAGTTAATGAATGACATCTACCATTATTACTAATTGTGAACACACTACTAAAACATTCATTCATGGCATAGGAGTTTATTATAGCAGACGAGAGGGGGCTGCGGGAATTAGTTACTTAGCTCATTCATTTTCACATATTTTTGGAAGGTTTTTGTAGTCATGTAATCCATATGATACTTAGTGTACTACAGAGTGAGTCTAAGTTTAAAAACAAAATTAAAATTCGATGATTGCTTTCTTGAGTTTCTGAAAGAATGAAATTCCCATTTGCTAAATGAGTTTTTTCCTTCTTCTTCTTTTGAGGTGTTGGAGAAAATTTGACAGATCCATCTGTTATAAAACCTGAAGACAAACGGTAAGTTAATTTAAGGTCTTGCTACTTAGAAGATTGAAAAAAGAGGAAGACCCCAAAGAGATGGATTGACACAGTGGCTGAAACAATGGGTTCAAGCATGCCAGTAATTGTTAGCAAAGCCCAGGACCAGATAGTGTTTTGTTCTGTTGTACAACAGGGTCACTATGAGTTGGAATCAACTGGACAGCAGTTAACAGTAGCAACAACAATGCTGTAGTCAGCATTATGTTGCTGATTTGACTCTGAGATTTTTAGTGAACTAAAGAAAGGAGACATACAGGTGAATTCAGCATCTACTGGCTTCATGGCATTGAAACATTATCATAGGGAAGTACCATTTCCTTTGTCATCCTCACAGTAGAGCATTGCATTATCTCTTGGACTGTATTGTTCACCACATGCCTATAAAATGAAAATCCAGGATCTAAAATGTGCTATTCAGCAGCAGCAAATGTATATGAGGTCAAAACGACATAGATGAAAATTGAAGCATCAATTAGTCTGACTTAATTTAGAGCTGAAGTTTAAATTCTATAGAGGGATGAGTGATGTGAATGTTGTTTCAATTCCCATAGACATTTTATCCCATAACCAAGTTTTTGGGAAGTTATGGCAAATAAAAAAATCTGAGGTTGTAGTCTTCTGTTCAAATAGAACAAAGTGGTGGTTGGTGTTGATTAAGGACTGGACATACGGCAAACAGAACAAAGATAACAACAAAAATCAAAACCAACCAGTTGCTGTTGAGTTGATTCCAGAGTAGAATTGTGCCCCACAAGGCTTTCCATGGCAGATTTTTTCAGAAGAGGAGGGAGGCATTTCCTGGTAGACTTGAACTTCTCATCTTTTGGTTAGCAGCTGAGCACTGTTTGCACCACCCACAGACAGCAGTAGTCTCAAACATGAATGTGCATTAGGATCACCAGGAGAGCTGGTTAAAACAGATTTTTGGGACCTACTCCCAGAGTTTCTAATTCAGTTGATTTGGAGTAAGACCCGGTGATGTGTATTTCTAACAACTTCATGGATAGTGCCGATGCTGTTGATGCTGGAGACCACACTATGAAAACTGTTAACATACAAAATCTTTACTTCTTAGCTGTCTTCTAGTGTCTATACTTAACATATGGACTGTAGAAGAAATAAGTTAAACTATGTAATCCCTATATGTGAGGAGGTTTCAAAAGCTCACAGAAAATGGAATGAAAAGAGAATATTATTTTCCCATGAACTCTTTAAAGCTCCCCCCGTATTAAAATCTGACATTTTTACTTTCCCTCACACAGAGACTTGTACTATAAATATTCACTGCTTTAATTATCTGTCCTTTCAGTGTATTATTTAAATATTGTTGTTGTTGTTTTCAAGTGCTGTCGAGTCGATTCCAACTCATAGAGTTTCTGAGGAGCAAATGGTGGGTTTGAACTGCCGACCTTGTGGTTCACAGTCCAGTGCTGATCCTACAGTGCCACACCAGTAGACTTTTAAACAAAGTGGTCCTTCAAAAAGTGCTTTAAATGTTTAGTTGTACTAGGTAAGGTTTAGAAGATAAAGGTCTGTCGTATTGCTCAGAATGCTTCCGATTCTAATGATATTTGACTATGGAGACCATGTTGTAACCCTGAGGATACACATAAAGGTTTTATTATTTTTCATTTTAGGTCTACTAAAATGTTACTAGATAAAAATATTTTTCTTCAATAGCCCCATGTGCTCAACGGTTTGTAGTAGGAATCTTGTACTCTAAGAACTTTATAACTTTTCAGTGAAAAATTATATATATAACCAGATTTATTTGTACACTGGTAGCCACTTATTAAATTTAACCCTGGCAGATATAATTTAATAGGACTTGACTATTTCTATCTTTTAGAATTCTTAAGAATATTTTATTAGGCCACTTGACAGCTGAGTATTTCATTGCATTCTATCAGGTAGTTGATCTCAGTTTCTATTAAGGTCTCCTAGGAAGGGAACAGATGTTTACCTGTGCTTTATTGACTACGCAAAAGCTTTTGATTGTGTGGATCATGACAAGCTATGGACAACATTGCAAAGTATGAGTATTCCTGAACACTTAATTGTGCTCATGAGGAATCTGTACATGGATCAACAGGCAGTTGTTTGAACAGAACATGGGAACACTGAATGGTTTAAAATTAAGAAAAGTGTGTGACAGGGTTGTATTCTTTCACCATACTTATTCAACCTGTATGCCAAGCAAATGATCCCAGAAGCTGGGTTATATGAAAAGAAACATAGCATCAGGATTGGAGGAAGACTCATTAACAACCTGCGATATGCAGATGATACAATCTTGCTTGCTGCAAGTGAAGAGGACTTAAAATATTTACTGATGAAGATCAAAGAGCACAGCCTTTGGTATGGATTGCATCTCAATGTAAAGAAAATAAAAATCCTCACCACTGGACCAATAAACAATATTATTAATGGAGAAAAGATTGAAGTTGGCAAGGACTTCATTCTTCTTGGATCAACTATCAACACTCATGGAAGCAGCAGTCAAGAAATCAAATGACATTAGGCAAATCTGCTGCACAAGATCTTTTTAAAGTGTTGAAGAGCAAAGGTGTCAGCTTGAAGACTAAGGTGCGCCTGACCCAAGCCATGGTATTTTCAATAACCTCATATGCATGCGAAAGCTGGACAGTGAATAAGGAAGACTATGGAAGAATTGATGGTTTTGAGTCATGGTGTTGGAGGAGAATATTGAAAATACCATGGACTGCCAAAAGAACCAACAGATCTGTGTTGGAAGACATGCAGCCAGAGTGCTCCTTGGAGGCTAGGATGGCCAAACTTCATCTCTCATACTTTGGACATATTGTCAGGAGGGACCAGTCTCTGGAGAAGGATAAAAAGTCTCTGGAGAAGGAGAAAAAGAGGAAGACCTCCCAGTGAGGTGGATTGGGAAAGTGGCAGCATCAATGGGCTCAAGCATGTCAACAATTGTGAGGTTGGCCCAGGACTGGGCAGTGTTTCGTTCTGTTGTACATAGGGTTGCTTTGAGTCAGTAGTGACTCGATGGCACCTAACAACAACAACAGGGAGGGAACTTAAAAAAAAAAAAAAAGCTCAGAACAGTCATAAAATTGAATCTCTGAAAATAGGACCCTGATATCTCTATATTTTTTCAGTTTCCCATGTAATTCTCATGGAAAACCAGGGTTGGGAACCTCTGTCTTATGGCGAGCTTTATTTTTTATGATGGGAGAGTAGGACCTCTGGGATGGGATAGGATGGTATCATTGTGGTCAACCTGACTTGTCATCCAGTTTTGGATGGTGTTGCTCTTCAGGGTGATGATAGGTAGAAGTACTGTTAAATGTCAAGATAGTGGGAAATTACACCTAACTTGTTTAATGGAGTCCTGATATGGCTTTGTAAGATAAGCATTGAATTGATAACTGCAAGATCGGCAGTTCAAATCCACCAGACGCTCCTTGGAAACAAGGTCACTATGACTAGAGCCAACTTGATGTCACTTAGCATCAATGGGCTTTAAGGTGGCTCACATTTTGATCATGCCTTCGAAGTGTTAGACTGTTGCTGCCTACAGTGTCTTTGACATACCAGCAGCATCTGGGAGGTGGTTAAAAATGCAGATTCTCAAGGCCTTCCCTAAACTTAATTGAATCTGAGTCTATTTTTTTCATGAGATCCTCCAGTGATTAGACGTAAATTAAAATTTGAGAAGCGCTGATTGAAGCGAGTGCTTTCCCATATACTTACTCATTTTAGCAAGCTAGGAGGTAAATGTTTTCAGTCCTCGTTCACTAATGAGAAAGGCTCAGTGAAGACTGCATCTTGTCTATGAGGAGATGGTGGTTGTTGTAGTGTGCCCTTGACTCATTTCCTACTCACAACAACCCTGTATAGGGTTTTCAAGGGCTACTGGTGGGTTTGAACTGCCAACCTTGTGGTTACCAGTCCATTACTTATCCTACAGCACCACACTATGAGGAGAAGGGGGGTTAATAATTTTTCATTAAAGGATAAGATGCTTTTGTTGTATAAATTTTCATATTGTCTCTTATACCAATTGTCTCAACTTCCCACACCTTGCTGCCTTCCCTGTCAAATCCTGTCAGGACACTGGACTTCATTTCCCAGGTTATAGAGCCTGAGTTGAGGCTGCTTTGGTGTTTGGTAGTTTGGGATGATATGTTTTAACCCAGCTCTTTGATTGTTTTGGGTATTTGATAAGTCAAAGTGATGCTGTTCCTTAGTAAATCTCTATACAAAATGAAAAATCCCAAATCCTTTGCTATTGATGTGATTTTGACTCACAGTGACCCTAAAGAGCAGAATAGAACAGCTCCCAAAGAGTTTCCAAAGCTGCAGTCTCTAAAGAAGCAGACAGCCTTGTCGCGGTTTTACAGAGCAGCTGATGGGTTTGAACCACCTACCTTTCAGTTAGCAGCTGACTGCTTACCCACTGCTGTGCCACCAAGACTCCTGTTAATCTATGTAAAGATGGCACTGATTAGTGTTTCCTGGCATGTGGATCAGAAAAACCACCTGATTTTCCTGTGAAAGCCCTGGACATCAGCTAGATGTCTCTTTCTAAAATTTAGCTGTCTGAGACTGCAAGTCTCTAGGCAGGCTGTAGAGTGTACATGCAAATAAATGTTTCTGCAACCCTCTTTCCACTTACCTCTGCACAGAAAGAGATTGGACCCCTGAGATACACATTTCATAGTCATTTCGATGTTCTCATCTTAATTTTCACTAAGCTGAGAGTGGGCAATGATTTAGCATATTGATATTGATGACTAAATATCGATCCTAGAATCGGCTAAGGTTCTATTATAATTGTCTTTTGTTGTTGTTAAGTGCTGTTGAGTCAGTTCTGACTCAAAGTGACCTTGTACAGGGTTCCCAAGAAGCAGCTAGTGGGTTTGAACTGCCGACCTTGTGGTTCGAAGTCCAATGTTGATCCTATAGCACCACAACAAGAAGTCCATTATAGAGTATCTCATGTGTGTCTGATACATACAGATTCTGCTTGTAATTTGATCCTTTTTCTCTTTTGAGAATAATGCTATGCCTCGCAGTTGAGAGTTTTCATGCTTTACTTTGATGACAGAAATGATAGGTATGGGATCTAAAAGGGTGAAATATCCAGTGGGGTCATGCTGGAGAGAATATAAGGAGGATGTCTTCAGTTTCAATGACTGACATCTTCATCTTGCACTTTGTTGGCGTCATGGAGTTCTGATACTAACACCAAGAGAGCCTACTTTGCCACGTTCAATTTCACCTTTCTACCGTGACTCCTTCCCAGATGAGCTGAAAGAGAGGAAGAGTTACCAAGAGATCGTTGATGTGGCTGGGTAAATAGCACCAGAGTTGTGCTTTATAAAAGCAATTGAGTGACCAGTAAAGTTAATCCTGGGTGTCTGTTCACATTGTCTTCCCAAGAGATTTCCCCTACCTACTCTCCTCAAAGAGAGAGGCAATCTGAGATCAAACTGACATCAGCCTTCATTCTGAACTTGGCACATCTTCAGAGCAGCTACTGTTATTCTGCCAACAGGAAGTGGAAATTGAGATAAATGTTTCAATCCTCAGATGGAAAAAAATCCGTTTTTACACCACGTCCCTTTTGAAAAACCGCACTCCTTAGAAGCGAAGTTTATTGTTTCCTTTTGTGATGGTTTGCTTTTCTTTTTTCTTAAGACTTGGTATTTAAAAGCAGTAATTGAGTTCAGATTTTAAAATGTGCTGTTTCCACTGTGCATGTCATTAAAATAAAATATTAGTTTTCATAAAGTTTCTTTGGAAGTGTTTCTGGGGTACTTGCTCTATTCCGTGCAATGAAAGCCTAACGAATAATGCTTGTGCATGAAGTGATTATGGCTGAATATTGGTCCTAGAATCTGCTAAGGATCTAGTTTATATAATTATAGAGTATTTCAAGTGTACCTACTACACACAGATTCTGTTTGTAATTTGGTTACCTACTTTTAATATATGTAGTTTACTTCCACAAACAAGTTGTCTATTAGTGGTCTTAATCTTTCCATGAACAATCACAGTGAGGACTACAGCATGTATGGTAGAAGGATGCGATTAGGAGAGACTTGAATACTGAATCTAAAGTTTTGTGAGGTATTTGTTTTTTAGAACATGAGTTATTGTTACAAAAGTATCTGGGTTTGAATCAATGCATATGAATCTTTAAAAAAGATGCATCCCTGTAGCAAATTTATTTCCTTTTGTGTCTTATTTCTCTGTATTCTAGTAGAACATTTGGTAATGAATGTCATTCTCTCACCCCATATGCATTAAAAAGGGCCTTTCTGTATTTTGTTTTAATGTGGTACATAGAAATTGCACTCTTCTATCAGATTAGTGTTGAAATGAGTTTCACAGTAGGTCTTGGAGTTGGGTACAAAGATTTAAGTGCATTTGAATTTTAAATTTGCAAACCTAACATTGCTGCTTCCCCAAAGTGCTCTGTTCTTTGTTGGCTCCTTCAAGTTTACTGAGTTACTATGGGAGACTGTTCGGTATCTTAGAGAATCCTAGTTGAGCTCTTTTTCTTCCCTGTGATCTAATTGATATTCTGATATTTCCTCTAGATCAAGAGGAATGGTGTTTGGACCAGCCAATTTAGGAGAAGATGCAATTAGAAACTTCATTGCAAAACATCGCTGCAACTCCTGCTGCCGGAAGCTCAAACTGCCGGGTATGCCTCAGACAATTCTATTTTCCTCTAAGTAACTCTCCCATAGAATAACATATATTGTAAACTGGGATGGAGTCGAAAAATCTTAATCACATTTTTATCTCATTCGAAGTCGGAGCCCTGGCTTTCTGACTGCGAAATTTCCAAGTCTCTAAAGAGATTAAAAGGGCAGGGATTAACTTCAGGTTCTGCTAAAATGTGATAAAACAACATTGGGCCTGATACTTGTCACTGTCACTCCAAGGGAAAAGTTCCATCTACTTAAAGTGGGGTAAAACTGGACCAAGGCACCTTGTCTCTGCCCCGCCCCTTTGGGTCCTGCCCACTCTGCATCATGCGCAAGCCATGATAGCTTAACATGGTGCCCCTGTGTTTCTATGTTCTTCTTGACCCATTAGACATGGAGGAGGGGGGAGAATGGGAAATAGCAGCAGTCAATCAAAGCAGCTGTTTTTCAGTACAAAACACGCCACTTAAAACACACATTGCATTCGTTTTTTGTTGATTTGATATATATGGCACATTCTCTCTGAAACCAGAATTGATACCTAACAGAAAAGTAAGCAGCTAAATATCTCTACTCTGCCCCAGAGCTGGTAGACCTGCTTTGGCTGCTCTGTAATCCTTTGTTTTATTTATTTGTGGGGGAGTTTCAGAGGGGTGTTTTCTGCCCCTCTTTCCCTCTTTTTCTTAGTCCATCCCAAGCTTGCTCTTAGAATGGAATTTCAAATATTTTAAGCTGAACAACCATTCCCATTTTAAATTAAACCATTAGGATCTGACGTGGAAATTAGTAAAAGATCACCATCCATTGTTGATCTAACCTGGGGATAGAGCAGGGGTAAATTTACAGGAAAGAAGGTCACATTTCTAATCTTGTTGGAATTAGAGGTTGGAGGCCCTCTTGTGGGCAGCATCTAGGAAAAGGTTGGTTTTGGGAGAAGGACAAGACTTAGCAAAAGGCTGGCCTTCAGTTTCAGTAGAAGTAGAGTGAACCAGGGGTGCATAGTAAGGGTGGTGGGTATATAGGGTGCTCAGATTCTAGCAAAGAGGGATGGCCAAAATCCTCAATTTATATCTCTCCAGGATTCGCTGCCATTAAGCTATGTGCCAGACCTGAGCAAAGAGATCTATCCATAGCATATTGGCTGGTGGGCAGAGCTACCTATTTGGCCTAATGCTCTGGTAAAAGGGGTCCAGAAAGGGGCTGGACTGAGCTGAGGGGGATCAGACTTCCAGGGGACCTTTTAGGAGGCAGGAGCTGAGAAATCTCTCCATGACTTGCTGGCTGGAGTGTAGCCAGCCAGCTGCGAGTCCTCAGGAACTGGTCTCTTCCCAGGTCTGATTCAGTGAGCTCTAGACCAGACAGCCTCTCATTCTAAAAGACCCAGGGCTTACCCAGGAGAAAGGGAGGTTTGATATCTAACTCACTGCTTTCAACCTTTGAACCCATGAGCAATTCTCTATGATTAAGGTTGAAATCATTTAATCTACGCTGGTGGGTTTGAATGAGTAATTCAAAATTCAATAATTCTTTCACCTCTAGACTTATTCTAAATTTCCTTCCAAAATGTTAGTTAGCACATTTAAGTAGGAATCAGAAACATCTTTATTACTCAGACATTTGGTAATCTGAATTAAAAGTTTTGTCTGGAAAAGAGGATAAAGAGCGATTTTCTTTTTTTATTCGATTATATCTCACTTTTTTTTTTTTTTTTTTAAGAACGTAGACTCCAGAGCCATACAGGTTGTGGGCATACAGTGCTCTCCTGTCAACTCTCTGCCCGTAAGCCTTGTTTCCTCATCTGTAAATCAGGAATAATAACAAATATCTTATGAAAATGATGTGAGCATTGAATGAAGCAATATATATATAGAAAATCCAGTTGTTGATGTTGTTGTGAAGTGCCGTTGAGTCGGATTCCAACCCATAGCGACCCTGTATAGGGTTTCCTAGAAGCAGCTGGTGAGCTTGAACCGCAGGCCTCCCGGTTCAAGCGAACTTTGCAGTCCAGCGCATTAACCAACAGCTTATTAGTAAAACCCAGTCCACATCAAACAAATATAAAAGGAATACTTGATTAAAGTTAGAAAGTTTAATCAGCACATCATAAAAAATTACTTAAAAATTTAGAGCCTAGTATTGCTACTAGAGAGTCCTGGTGTGGCGAAGTGGGCTAATACGTCAGACTGCAAAGTCATTTGAACATCAAGGTCGGTGGTTCAAGCTCACCAGCTGCTCCTCAGAAACCCTATACAGGGTCGCTATGGGTCAGAATCGACTCAACGGCACTTAACAACAACAACAACATTGCTACTAGGAAATCTTGGTGTAGAGTTGTAGAATAAACATTGGACTGCAAGGTCTGTTTGAATTGCAAGGTTGGCCGTTCACACCCACCAGCCACAACTTAGAAACCCTATACAGGGTTGCTATGAGTCAGAACTGACACGACAGCACTTAACATCAACAACAATATTGCTACTAGTGTTCCAGTTCATACATGTATGGAATTATTCCAGAAAATCTTTTGAAACATATCTCTGTGATCAGATGGCTGCAGACAAGTTCTCTCAGTAACAGACTTTTCAAGGAGCCCTGGTAATGTAGTGGGTTACGAACTGGGCTGCTAACCACAAGGTCAGCAGTCGAATCTACCAGTCACTCAGTGGAAGAAAGAGGAGGCATTCTGCTTCTATAAAGATTTGGAATTCTGGTGTGGTGCTATAGGATCGGCACTGCAAGGTGAATCACAAGGTCAGCGGTTCAAACCCAGTAGCTGCTCCTTAGAAACTCAATGTAGGATCTCTATGAGTCGGAACTGATTTGATGGCACTTATTAACAACAACAAAGGAATTAGGGTGCCATCCAAAAAACTGATAATTTTGTGCCATGGAGAAAAATGATTTTGAGGTTAGGGCTAACATCAAATTTTTAACATAACTTAAATGGACATCTTTCCAAACCATTGAAGCTTTGCAGTAGTGCTGTCCCACATATACATATGCATATACATATATATATTAAAGAGCTCTGGTAGTGTAGTAGTTGCTAATCGGCCTGCGAACCTTAAGGTCAGCAGTTGGAAACTACCAGCTGTTCTGCGGGAGAAAGATGAGGCTTTCTGTCCCGTAAAGATATACAGCCTCAGAAACCCTGTACAGGGTCGCTATGAGTCGGAACCAACTCCACAGCACATAGTCACCACCACCATATATACATTAAACTTTTTATTATGAACCTGGTGAAGGTTTTACAGAGTAGATCATCAGTTTTACATTAAATAAATCACATTTCATTTTATTTCACTGATTAGAACTCCCTCCATTTAACATTAGCAGTACTGGTGTGGCACTGTAGGATAAGCAATGGACTGCAAAGTTGGTTTGAACCACAAAGTTGGCGGTTCAAACTCACTAGCCATTTCTCAGAAATCCTATTCAGGGTCGCTATGAGTCGGAACCGACTCAAAAGCACTTAACAACATCCCACTTCCTCCCTGTGATTCTTGTTTCCATTCTACCGTCTGAATTTTCGCCTTAGACAAATGCTACCCTTTTGACCTTGAATGATTGACAATTCCATGTTGTGCATGCCTCACTAGTGTGGTGCCCCATGTATAACTATCTACTGCTGAAAATTGAGCCTACAAGGGTGAGTTCAGGTCTAGGCCTGAAGGGACTGGGGGCAGGAGTCTGAGTTTCCTCCAGTCTTTTTATATCCAGTAAGCCTGATCTTTTGTTTTTTGTAATGCCGAATTTTGTTCCACATTTTCCTCCACTCTATCTAGGATCTTCTAACACAATCAATTTCAGAACAGTTGGTAATGATAGTCCGGCACCATTGAGTTCTTCTGGTCTCAGGGTTGTGGGTGTTCACATGTCCCATGAGTTCACTGGGGCTAATTGATCCCAAGCATCTTCAGTTTTTCCTCATTCTTCTTTCCTTTGCACTGAGAGAGACCAGTAGTTGCACCATCGGTGACTGCTCAAGAGCTTTTAAGAATCTCAGTCGCTACTCACAATAGTAGGATGTAAAATACTGTCTTTGTAGATTATGTTATGCCAAAGACCTGTGATATTTTTATTTAGTAGAGATGTCAGTGAGTTTGTAGCAATACTTTTTGATTGCCTTTCATACAGATTTGTATAGAGAACTGACCTTGACATCTAAAGCCTACGTTTTGACGGACACCCTGGGGCCTTCTTGCCATTCAGTTATCAAAATGTCTTTTGCTATTTGCCCTCACTTAACTTCAGTCAAGTTTTCAAAGAACAGAATCTTTCATCCCCTGACACAGTGAGCACATGCCTAAAAGAGTATTGTTGTTGTTGTTATGTGCCGTCGAGTCGGTTCCGACCCATAGGGGCCCTGTATAGAGTTTCCGAGGGTGTAAATCTTTACGGGAGTAGAAAGCCTCATCTTTCTCCCGTGGAGCAGCTGGTAGTTTCGAACCGCTGACCTTAAGGTTTGCAGCCCGATTCGTAACTACTACGCTACAGAGTTAGAATTACACATGGATATGGGAGAAGGCCTTTTCTTTTCTTTTCTTTTTTTATGTTTTATTATGAATTATGTGATAGTTTACATGGGAGAACATTAGTTTTACATTCATCCTATCGTATATTGTTTCATTGCCATGGTTACAATCCCCTCCATGCATCATCAACCAACCAAAGGGTATACACTAGAAACATGCCCCCCAGTCGTCAGCACACAGCCCCTCTCCCTCTCTGCGTCTAAAATCCCCAGCTGCTCCATCTCTCCACATCATCATCTCTGCCTCCATCTCAGGCATCACTGCTTTTCTGGGTAGGGTCCCGTTCTCCGCTCTGGGAGAAGGCCTTTTCACTGGACATGGTTTAGTGTGAGTTCCACATTTCCATGGCCAGGGGAAGCAGAGTCCATGTGAACTCTTGGCAAATCCTAGCATCTATTCTATGCATGTGAACATTATGTTCTAGAACACCCCTTGTAGCTGTCTAAATTGTCTGCCTTGCAGATTTAAAAAGAAATGACTATAGCCCTGGAAGGATCAATCCCACCTTTGGACTTGAGACCAAACTAGAACCAATGGAAGGGGTTCCAGCAAGGGAAATGAGCAGTGATCCCTTGGAAGACATCACACGATTGTAAAAGGGAGGTGTACGGAGAAAGGTTGGTGGTATACATCCCCACAGAGGCACCTCAGAAGAACGGTATGATGACCTACTCTAGAATATGAGTCATTGGCAACACTATGGAGCACAATTCTACTCTGAGACACATGGAGCTGGAGTCAACTTGATGACATTTAAAAAAAAAAAAAGATGCAAGCCGTTGCCCTCCCTCCTCTGCACTATATGACGACAGAGCATTGATTATGGCAGATCTTCTGCCAGAACAGCCTTCCACAATGGGCCTCCTTGGGATGCACCTTCTGAGCCTCACATCTCCCATTGCCAAAGGCCTCACAGGGATATGATAAATGGTTTCTCCTTAATATTGACTTCTCTTAAGGGGCACTTGGCATGTGTTCTTAATCCTCACATTCCACATGAACACATATGGATGAGCCAACTGGGAATATTACTTATTCAGAACCCTTTGGTGGTTGTTTGGAGCGCTTGGAACAGAATGCTGGACACTAAAGAACCAGTGAGAAGAACTGAATGTATTTTCTCACTCTCTGTGTGGATCCTCCACCCCACTGCTATTCATCACCTCACCTACATGTTGTACTGATATATCTATATCTATATATGTACATAAAAATAGTTACTTGGCTTTTTGTCTCTCCTTCCCAGTAGGACAGGTCTTTGGCAATAGCTACAAGGGGATAAAAAATGGAACAAGAATGTTTTTGTATAGATTATAGCACAGTCTTCCTGCACAAACTAACCAGTAAAAAGTAAGTCTCTTGTTGAAATCTAGATGGATTGCATATGAAATCTAGATGTGACTCATATGATGCCTGGGCATTTCAGGTTTCTCTGAGAGAAAGGAAGAGTGAAATCTTCCTTTGTATCTTTTTAAAAAATGCTTTTTTTATTTTTAATAAGAGAGCAAACATATGTAAGATTGGAAGTTATTAAGAAATATTTTCACTTCTTTTAAACTCAGGGCTACTATTGGTTAGAGAGTTGACTAAGTCAAGCTCAAAAACCCCACTTCCTCTTCTGAAGCTGTGTCTAAATCCTGGGGTAAATGACTCTGTATCAGGCCTATGGAGAAAGATGTGGTTTCTGAAAGAAAACATGTTTCAAAGGTGTTTGCTTTGTTCTAGTGCCATTTCATTGGCTGGTGTATGTAGAGTGCTGTTTATAATTTTAAGGATGTCCTGAGAACAGGTAATTGTTTTCTGAGGACAGGAGTGAAGGACTCTAGAAGCTGCATGTTTGAGGGGCTGGTTGCTCCATGTGCACACTGGGTTGCCCTACCTCAGAGAATACAAACAAAGAAGAGGAGGAGGGCTGGAGAATCCTTACCCAAGTCCCCCACCCCAGCCCTTTTGCGTCTCCTTCCCATATTATAAAACCTTTTAATCTATCAGCAACAAATCTGTGGGTTTCAGAATTTTCATCTTCCCTGTATCTTTCACCCTTACTTTAGCTGGCTTGCTCCTAAGCCTGCTTTAAAAATCTTCACTCCTGAATTCTGAGGTTTACTTCAGGGAAAATGTTTCCCAGGCAGAGGGAAATATGAAGTCATAGACTTAGTTTGCTGATGATTATTGTGTATTATATTGAAAGTTTGAGTTGCACAAGAGCTAATTTATACCTCTTCTGATTTGGTCTTGGAGGTAGGGAGAAGGTGAAAATTTGGGCAATTTCTTGATGGGTCATGAAAATAAAATGTTAATTCCTTTTTAGGGCTTTAGTTCCCATATCCTATTCTGTGAATCACTAAGAAATCTAATGGTATGTTCTTAATTGCTGTGTTCAGCTAAGGACAGAGGCAGAGTCTGCCTGTCCAGGGGCCAGATTAAAGGCATTCATTCATTGGTCAAATATTTGTTACCTGGAATGTAACTTGAAAGCAAATACATTTGAATTCAATTGTTTTGTATTGTGCTTTTGTTTTTCTTCCTCTTATTTTTCTTTCTTTTATGGAAAAAAATTGCCTGAACAACATTTAAAAGAGAGAAACACTGCGGGATTGTTTGTCTTTAAATACCTACCTGACAGTCTTGACATTGAGTGAGTCACACATACAAAAGTTTTAAGCGCTCATTCCATTATATTCAACAGAGCTTCATTAAGTGTCTTTGCTTTACTGTGATGATGATGCGATGAACATGGCCTTTCTTTGCTCTCAAAACCATGGAATAGCTCATAGGTCTTTGATTGTTTGTTTTCTGTTCCGAGTTTGTATTTCTAGTTGTTGTTGGTGGTGGTTATGTGCTGTGGCACTGGTTCCAACTCATAGCGATCCTCTATAGGGTTTCTGAGGCTGTAAATCTTTATGGGAGCAGAAAACCTCATATTTGTCTTGCAGAACAGCTGGTAGTTTTGAACTGCTGACCTTAAGGTTCACAGCCTGATTTTTAACCACTACGCTACCAGAGCTGCTTGTATTTCTAGTTAGTGCTATAAAAATTAACTTTTGAGAAAATGTCTAATCCAAAAATGTGTCTCCTCACTTTGTCTGTCAGTGGGCAATAGATTCAGACTTGGATAAGAGAAATTAGTGCAAATAAGAAGCGATAGCCAGGGCTGGTTTTAGGAACTCCTGAGGGAAAATGGACTACATAACCCTTATACGACCACCAAAGGTGGGGGGCCTGATTCTGGTACCAGAGAGGCAGCCAGGTGCCAGTTGCTATCTCCTGAAGGCATTTGATGCATGGGAGCTTCTTTCCATCAGATGTATACTGCTTTGAGCTGTTAACTGAAAGTCTGGCAGTTTTCGAGCCCCCAGAAGTACCTCAGAAGAAAGTCCTGGTGATCTGTTTCTGAAAACTCAGTCATTGAAAACTATAAGGAGCAGAGTTCTACTGTAGCACACATGCAGTTGCTATGAATAGGAGTTAACTTGACAGTAATTCGGTGGGTGCATTCCTGGGTAACTTGAGATAATTCCCTGCCATCATAAAGTTTCTCAAGGCACTAGGAAATAAACTCAGACTTAGGTTTGGGCATTTCTCATCCTGTTATGCTTTCCTTTGACTTTGAAAAACAAATTCTGGTGACTAAGACTTCCCAATAACCCTTTTTTGATGCCTTTTTTTTTTTTTTTAATTAGTTTGTTATGGTTTGTTACTGTTGTTGTTTTAAAAGGGATAGACCACTCTGGTTCTAGAAGTCATGTCCCAGATGCATGCCCCTTGTCATGTCGTCTCCACTAGACCCCAGTTTCTAGCGCATAGCATGACTCATCATAAGCTTTCAAGAAATATTGATTGAAATAATAAACCCTTCAAATGATAGTGGATTTCACGCATTAGGTAATAAATCAGATTTGCATTTTTAATCTAGAAGGAACTGACTACCCATTCCTTAAGATCCAGCACAATTCTTTTGATCTCTCTCTGTAATTTTCCTGGAAATGCTTTAACAGCCTACACCATGCCTATTCTCATCCAGCTCTTGTCTTTATTATCATCAGTGGTAATGCCAGACTATAGTCCATCTTCACTGGTGACTATTGAAATGAGATATCTTCCCAGAAACCACCTAGAAATAATCACTTTATTACCCTTTGAAAAGAAGATTGATAGAAAAGTCATTTGAAAGATGGTATAAGACCATGCCCTAGTATGATTTCTTTAACTTGCATTTCTCCAAAGCGTGAGAAAGGGAGGATTATTCTCAGAGGTCGGAATTTGAAGGCTGTGTGTTTGCCTCTTTGAAGTCTTGGTATTTAATTTTCTGTAGCCATTTCTTGGGCAATTTTCTAAGAAACTAGTTGAAGCTAATTTATCATAAGTTAAAGTCAAATGACAGAATAGGATTTTTTTTTTTTTCCCTAACAGCATTTTATTCCATAGAGGTTAGCTTCTGAAGGAAAATGAGACTTAAATAGCATTTCAAATCTCCAGCCACATGGGTAGTAGGCACACAACATAGAAAGGGCTCAGGAAACCACACTGATTTTTTTAAAATTTATTTAACACAGTTATTTGTGACTATGATGTACAGATAAGATGCTGTATGGCTGTGAAAAACCCTCCTAAAAATAATTATATTGGTTGCTTAATTCTTCAAAGAAAAGCTTTTAAGTGCTCAAGGAATAACAAACTTTTTTCAGACTTTTGGTATAACTATAAAATCTGTTTAACCTTTCTGTTTACCTTTTAACTGAAATGGAGATGAAGGTACTTAGCCCTTCAAACAAAGGTGAGAACCAATGAGAACGTTTAGAAAGTCCTCTGATCATCTCATTTAAATGGCATTCTTTGTGTGTGTGAGCGCATGGGATCCAATTCAAAAATAAGGGATTTTCATTTTTGATATGATATGATCATTATTTAATGTTTATAGAGGGTCCTCAGTGCTTCTGGTTCAGTGTAAACACAAAAGTGATTCTACTATTTCTCCCTTTTCAAGGGGAAAGGCTCACTGCTCTTTTTTGTTTTGAAGCTTAATTAAATAGTTCAAAATCAGAACTTCCATCAGACCACAGTGTCTCTTATTTATTTTGCTTTTTGATGACTTTAGGCTTACCCAGTCAATTTCTTTTGTTATTCTCTGCCAAATAAAGTCTTCTAGGACAAGAAATAAAGCCCAAAGCTGGCCCCGTTATTGGTGACATTTCTGGACACGGAAAGAGAGTTGGTTTAGTAACTTTAAAAAAAAATTTTTTTTTTTGGTGAAAACATACAGAGCAAAACAGGGTAAGTGTCTTGATGCCTGTAAAAGGAAGGTTTTATAAAAATTTAAATAAATGGTGATTAAAATTGTGTCATTTATAGGGTGTTTAGTAATAAACTGCTAGTCAAAAGCTTGGCAGTAGTCTTCTGTTTGCAATTAACTTCTTTTAGATTTCTGATCTTCTCCTAATGATTTTTTTTTTTTTTCATTTTGAATCATTAGAAAGTCCATACACTAAATTATTCTCAAGTCTTCACTGATGTTCTAAAAAAACAAACAAAAACCCCTTTTACTAATGAATGTCCAAATGTGTACATATCACTTGTCTTTTGCTGGAGGACTTTAGGGGACTCATCATTATCTTCATGTGTCTGAACTTTGACATCTAATGACTCTTTTACTCTGTATCATATTGGTCACTATGTAGGAGACCATAGAGCCTTCCGGTGCTTTAATAACCAAAAGAAACATTGGTGTTTTACTATGCATTGGAATCTTGACTTGCACTTGAACTTTTGGAGACTTGAGTCAGGTGGGACTTGGAGTACAGAGGTGATGATAACATTTACTATTTTCATCATATGATGAAAATGGTAAATGATAAAATGGTCCTGATATGGTGCTGTAGGATTAGCACTGGCTAACTGCAAGATTGGTAGTTCAAACCCACTCGGTAGCACTAGCACTAGCACTTAACCAACAGCAGCCATCAGTGTCCCATAAGGAGCCATAGTGTTGCAGTGGTTTAAGTGTTGTGCTGCTTTTTGTAAGGTCAGCCATTTGGAACCACCAACTGTTCTACTAGAGAATAATGAGGCAGTCTTTTTTAGTGATGATTTACAGCCTCAAAAATCTTTTGGGCCAGTTCTGCTGCATCCTGTGGTATAGTTGTGAGTTGGAATTGACTCGATGGTCATGGGATTTAATGGTGCAGGGGTTAGTGGTTAAGGACTTGACTACTATTCAAAAGTTTGATGGTTTAAACTCATCCAGAGTCCCATGGGAGAAAGATCTGTTGATATGCTCCCATAAGAGTACAACCTAGAAAACTGGAGCTGTTCTACCCTGTCACATGGGGTTGCTATGAGTCAAAATCGACTTAGCACCTAACAACAATAACTAGCATATCAGTTTATTGATTTATAGTGAAAAATAGGACCTTGTAACTGGCAATACTTTTACCAGTCTGACCATCACACTATGTCCCTGGAGGATCTGGAAGTTGGATTATAATCACAAAGTTTCTTGAAGTACATGGAATCAGAACAAAGAGACTTAGATAAATCACATATTTAATAATTTCAGGCTAAGACCTCCTCCTGTTTCATCCCATCTTCTCCAGAGGATGGACCTGCTAGTGGGAGTAGGATATTCAAAGTCTGCTATACTTTAGATGGAATTGCAAAGGAAGCAACAGCATATCAAGTGACTTTTAGATCAGTCTTGAGAAACATGGGCCATGATGAGAAATAATTTCTTTTCTTTTCCTCTATCTTCCTCTTCCTTCTACTCTTTTTCTTTCTGGGAGTTTTTATGAGCCAGTCTCAGAAGTGGCACTGCTCATTTTGCCAGCCTACCATTGATTGGAACTCAATCACAAGTTCATGCCTGTCTGCAAAGGAAGCTAGGAAATGGCAGTCCAGTTGAGTGTCCAACTAAATGAGAACAAGGATTTTGATGAACAGCTAGCAGTCTCTTGCAAATAGATTTGTTGTTGTTGTTGTTGCTGTTAGGTGCCGTTGAGTTGATTCCGACTCATGGTGATCCTGTGTAGGGTTTCCAGGGAGCAGTTGGTGAGCTTGAACCACCGACCTGGCCGTTCAAATGACTTTGTAATCCAACACATTAGCCCATAGTGCCATACCAGGACTCCTGCAAATAGATTTAGGGATTATTTTTTCTGATCCAATTCCTCATTTAATTGAGTGTGATTTTGGAAGAATGGAGTGTTCTTTGGAATGGCGCTGGAGTGGTTTTTTTTCCCTTTCCTTAATAACTTTAATAAAAATGGCTCCCTATTTAGGATATGCACACTGTTGACAAACTCTCCATGTCTTCTTGCCCAGACATTTTCAAAATCTCATTATCCATATTGCCTTTTATTTTTTCATAAGTCATTTATAATGGTAAAATCTACTGGACACAAATAAAATCTAACTGGAATGAGAGTTGACTTGATTGAACACAGTTAGTTTGATGACAGTTATAACGTCTTTCCATTGGAACTCTGTCTCACTGCTTGACCTTACCCATCTCTCTCCTACCATCCCGCTAAGCAACATCATGTGAAATCAGACAGTTCTTGCCCTCCTTTGTAAATTGCATACAACCAGCTAGCAGGCAAATAAACAGTGAGGTAAGAGTAAAATTTACATAAGAAGCCTTTTAATATCCCAAACAAAGGAGGGTCCTGTGGAGAATGTTAATTCATTTCCTACACTGAATGAGTATGCTCACTGCAAATTTTCACCCTGGCAGGAGCTAAGCTGAAGGCAGGAATCTTGGTTATACATAAGAGGTGGGAATGTACTAAATTTTATTAAGAGAGTTCATTGTCATGTATCTTCTTCACAAATTAGAAGATCTTAGAAGATGTTCTGATTTTTAAACTTGGATTCCTAAGTCTGAAAATGATTTTTTAAGAGTCTTCTGGCATCGTTTTTGGAAAGACATTGTATGAGGAATTGAGACATCTTCATTATTATACTTGAATGTATCAGAGTTTAGTATTGGTGGTATTTCTAAGTAATATTATATAGATTTATGATCTGTCCTTTTTTTAAGTCCTCTAAGAACCTTGGCTGGCAGAGTGTAGGTAGACAGAACATTTGATCTTTGTGTAACTACCCAGTGACTGCTCAAATATTTAGTCATTGATTTATTAGTTTACTAATATTAATTTAGTGCTCAGCATTTACCAGGCTCTGTGCCACGATTAGTAAGTTTGGATCACTGCCCTCAACTACTCATAGTTCCACTGGAAATCCAACATGTTAAACAAACTTATTGCATCAGGAGCTATTGGAGTCAAGATCATCACAGAGAAGGGTAAGAAGGTGTTTACCCGATGAAGAGGTAGACATGGGAGCGATGGATATGTGTTTGAAGTGAGTAGTTTTGTGGTTAATTCTGGCCACTTTTTGGGATATGGTAGGAGAGGCTAGGAAATGAAGCTAGGAAGAATGCTTGAGTCATTTAAAAGACACTTTTCATGTAATTGTAGAGTTAAGTTTAATTTTGCAGGACAGGCGGTAGGAAGTTAGGGAAAGTTTAAACCTAGACAATTTTAGAGTTACTTAATTAAACAAGCAACTGCATGCAAAGTACTTGGCCTTGGAAGTATAACACTGAATAAAATGTAGCTCCTGCCTGTAAGGAACAACTACAATAAGTAGAGAAGACACTAGGGTATTTTCAGAAGGGCTTTATTTACTCAAATCATCCATCGCTTCTACACTCATTCTCCTCGCCATCACCCCATCATCATTTTGAGGTGGGTGATGGAAATTTTCAAAATGGTATGCCAAGTGTGTCTTTCAAAAACATTGGTGTTTATTGATAACAATTTAGCACCCATGTAAAAGCAATGTACCTATTGTTGGCTTTACAGACATGGGGGTAAACTGTTGTCCTCATATATGTTAACTGAGGGACATGCCAGCCCAAACCAATTGTAAGAACATAATTAACATGCTGTCAAGTGCCACTGAGTTGGTACTGACCGATAGTGACCCCTATACAGGGTTTCTGAGGAGAAGCTGGTGAGCTTGAATCACCGACCTTGTAGTTCAAACCCACCTTGCAGTCCAGTGCTTACCTACAGCGCCATACCAAGACTCCCAACGTGATGTGGTTTAGTACTAAAAGAGAAGGTACCTATGGTAACGATCATGTGGTACTTATCTGTAGGAGAGCTAAAGCCTGAGCTGACATTCAAGGAATGAGAAGACATTAGAGTCAAGGTGTGGAAGAGGGGGATCCCAGCAGAGGGGTGTCCAGGGGATAGGAGTGGCTCTGCAGAAGGGGGATGGGAGGCTGAGGGTGGGAGAACTGCATGAATAAAGCATTTTGAAGAAAATGTTCAGGCTCATTCATACAACATGTATTCCTGTACAAACATCCAGTGGATTCAAATGAGATGGGGTTGGGGGTTGGGATTGGGGAGAAAGGAAGTCTACTTAAAATTAAAAAAAAAAAAAAAAAAATTCATTGTAAATATAGATATAGCAAGTCATTTTCTTTTCAACATTTCTTACATGTACATGAGTTATGCTTATCAGGATGTCCTATCATTACAAAAAGGTAATGGGAAAATTTGAAAGTCCACTTTGACTGACTTGATATGATAAACAAAATCAAGCAAAACAAAACAAAACAAACAAGCAAAACACTTGTTGTTGTTGAGCTAATTCCAACTCACCGGACCCTATAGGACAAAGTAGTATTGCCCCATAGGGTTTCCAAGACTGGTGGCACTATAGGATAAGCATTGGACTCAACCACAGGTCAGTGGTTCAAACCCATCAGCTGATCCTTGGGAAGTTTATACAAAGTCTCTATGAATCAGAGTCAACTTGATGACAGTTAATGACAGCAATCTTTTCAGAGGTAGACTGCCACATCTTTCTCCCCTGACCAAATATCAACCTTTTGGAGTGTTGCTGTTAGTGTCTTCTAGTCGCTTCTGCGTCATAGCAACTCTGTATAGGGTTTCTGAGAAGTGGCTGGTGGGCTTGAAATGCTGACCACTGCTTTTCCTACAGCATCACACCAGGACTTTTGGAGTGTAACTCTCCCCAAAGTATATTCTTTTGCTTTTAAGAAGTCTCATAAAACAATGAAAATCATCACTCTTGTATAAACTGCCAAAGGTTTCTCCTACCCTTGTCTATTTCAAGGCCTGGTGGTGTAGTGGATTACATAGTAGACTGCTAATTGCAAGGTCAGCAGTTCAAACCCACCAGCTGCTTCATGGGAGAAAGATGAGGCTGGCTGCTCCTGTTAAGATTTACAGCCTCAGAAACCCTGGGGAACAAAGCTACTCGGTGCCATTATGAGTCAGGATCAACTCAGAGGCATTGGGTGGGATCCCTTTTCATGATTTAAGCATCCTGGTCTGAGAAGTTGAATGTTGCATATATAAGGTTGGTCAAAGTATTTTACAGTACACGTGGACTGCCTGGATTATGAAGATACCAGTTTTCAGTGGACTCAAGGTTTAAACTTGGAGACTCAAGAGTTGCAGATTGAGAAAAATATAATGAAAAGTGGAAAATCGCTTTGCTCCAATTTAAACTTTGCAAAGAAAACCAAGTAAGACTAGTAACTGAAGGTTCCAGGATCTAACTGGGAAACAGCGTTTTAGCTGACAGAATCGGGTTTCTTGCAATGCTATAGATCCTTGGCCTTTCTCTCAGAGGAGTGGTAGTGTGAGGCATTGCCTCAAGCTGGGTCTGGTCGATGTGTAATCTGTGTGATGTGTAGTCTGTGTGTTCATTACCAAGACAAGGCCAAGAGTTTATCCAAAATGTTGAAAAGAGAGACAGTGAACTTGCTAATCTTAGCATCACCTTTTCTAACTGTGAACACTTCAAAATGCCCTCAACAGACACTGTCTTCCAGTAGTTTTACTTTTACTGCCACTATTGACTCTAGAAAACATTTGTGGGTCATGTGACCAATCCTGAAATCTCTGTCTCCTGACCTTTGCCCTTGACAAAACCAATTCCTACATCTCAAATAATGCTTCAATTGTGCATCTCTGACCACCAGACCTTCAAGTCACACAGAAAAAGTACTTGATTAGGTTTTAGAGAATTAACTGAAAACGCAGTGTTGGTGTCTGAGTGAGGAAGACTTTTACAACGCAGTACCTCCCACAATCACCTGCTGCCCAGGATAGGACATTTTGATGCTCTTTAGGAAGGAGAAGGCCATGGAAATCCAGACAGTACCAGCAGCCTCTGTTCCTCTCTACTGACAGAGAAAGCTTCTGTGCCTTCTCATCTTATTTTTGGCCTCACACCGGTACAATAACTTCCTGCCGGTCCAGCCGGGATCAAGACACTCACCCCAGGCTCCATGATGAGCCTCCCAACCCCAGCTAGGATCTGAACTTGTGGTCCCCAGAGCAGGATGGATTAGTGCTCAGGGCTCTCACGCTGACTCCATCAAAGCTTTCCTCTGTACATCTCCATTATGTGAACAGCTCTGTTAACCAAACCTATTATCTTTTTCCCCTTGGTTTTTAAGTTGAGAAAGGGAAAGCAACTTCTTTAATGGCCCACAGATTGATGATTAACATTTTACATGTCCCTGCTGCTAAGTAAAAGAACTGCTTTGTGGACAGTGAAAATGCCTAGGAGAAGGAAGCGGGAGTCAACTTGGTTTATTAAGTTGTGCTGCTTCATTAATCACAATCTTTTTTTATGGCAGTGCTTAAAGGCCCATCCATTGTGCTTCTCGGGAATGGGGTAGATCAAAAACAAGTGCTTTTAGTGCACCTTTGACATCTGGCATAGCAGCCGGTTATCTGCAATATTGCTCTTAAGCAATGTGGGGAGCTGCATTTACTTTGACCATGCTGGCCCCTGTGATTTAAGCTACTGCAGAGGGCCATGAATTACCTTAAAGGAGCTTCACTGCAGAACTCCAAGTTTTATGCCGGACCCCTGCCAGCTTCCCCACTTTATGAGTATGAACAATCAGACAATTGAACTGATTTGACTTTGCCACTCCTGGAGTTTCATTGCCTCGAACCTGGGGATGTAATGATGGCAATGCCATGCTAAGTGCCTGCTGCCCGTTCAAGTAGGGCATCCACTCTTGTTAGCTGCAAACGGCTCTGATTTGCAGCAAGGGGGAAAATAGATCCCATGCAATCAGATTAACTCAACTCTGAATGTTATTTTCACTTAACACTGTGGAACCAGGCAGTGTCCCCCCTTTTTTTTTTTTTTTTTTGGTTGTTCTTGTTAATGGTAAACTCATTAAAAGGCAGGGCTCTTTTGCAAGGAGTCTTTTAAGACTGGTACTGAAGGCACTTGCCAAATCTTGATACAGATTGCACACACACAGACACACAAATTCATAAATGTATGCACATAACACACATGCACGCCTACTCCACACACAGGCTCAGACTCCACTCCACTGGTACTGTTAATGTACATGGGGCATCTGGTCCAGGCATAGCCTGAAAATGACGAATTTGTAAGGTTTGAAGCTCACGTCAGCTCTTTGTGTGAAACTGAGGACTTCTGCTAAGCTTGCTTTATTTTTACACTTTCTGAGATAGGGGACATATTTACTTTCAGAATTCATTACAGGTAAGAAATTTTTTTCTGATATTCTTTTAAAAATTGTCTTATATTTTTGACACACATGCACACAAAACAAATCCAGCATCAGAAACCCTATACAGTATCCCTGTGAGTCAGAACCAACACAACGGCACTTGACAATGACAACAATGTAAAAAGAAAATCAAACAATTCAGTGACAAACCAAAAGGAATGTAAAACTCACACATTTTTCCCATAACTGTGAGATGCTCATTATTGGACATTTAGCTAGACATCTCTCTTTATATATGTACATTGACTTGAATGATTTACTGATTGTTTCATTCACTCAAAAGCATCTACAAGCAAAGCTGAATGTTATAATAGTATGGAAAAATTCCCATTTATATAACTCATAGGGATACTCATAGGGAAGTTCCTGGGTATTGCAAAAGGTGTAGTACTGTAGGATAAGCACTGGACTGCTAATCACAAAGTCAGTGGCTCAAACCCACCAGCTGCTTTTTGGAAACCTTATACAGCATTGCTATAAGTCAGAATCGACTCAATGGTACTTAACAATAGCAACAAGGGCTTGGCTACTAACCAAAAGTTTGACTCTTCAAATCCACCTAAATGTACCTTGGAAGAAAAGCCTGGGATTTATTTCCAAAAGGTCACAAACATTGAAAATCCTATGGGGTACAGGTCTACTTGGAAACACATAGTCTTCTGGAGTCAGAATCAACTTGATAGCAACTTTTGTTTTGTTTTCTTTCTTTGATTATTTGAAAGGCCACACACACACACACACATATTGAAACAAAAACTCCCTGAAATAATACTCCTTGAAAGTAAGGATGACGACACTGTCTCTCATAATTTGGACATGTTATCAGGAGGGACCAGTCCCTAGAGGAGGACATCATGCTTGGCAAACCAGAGGCTCAGTGAAAAAAAGGAAGACCCCTATGAAATGACTGATACAGTAGCAGCAACAATGGGCTCAAACATGACAACAATTGTGAGAAAGAGGCAAGACAAAGCAGTGCTTCATTCTATTGCATGTAGATTTTCTGTGAATTTGACCTAAAGTCTCCTTTTGGTTGCTAAGGGGGGAAAAAAAAATAAAGTTAATTATCCTTGATTCCTCTTATTATCTTAAGCCCCATATCAACTTTATTCATGAATCTTCTCTGTTCTACCTGAAAAATATATTCAGAACCTGATAAATTCTCACCATCTCTGGTAATAATCTCCACATTGATTGTCCTGCCTCTTCAAAGCATTTTTAATGAAACTGTACCTTTTAGGATTGTCATATGCTTTTATGTCCTTCAAAAACATTGTGGCAACTTTCGTTAAAACTCAAGAAAAGGTTTTCATGATAAAAGAAACATTCTTCGATGGTTTCCAGGGGTAGGATGGAAGGAAGAGTAATTCACTGGATAGAGGGAAGACACATGTGAACTCGGTTCACTGGGAGGGAAATATGCAAGAAAAAGGAGGTTGGCAGAGTAATGATGAAGACAGGTGAAGATGCAAGGAGGTATGCAAGGGTTAAAGGGTAACTAGTGTTACATTCACAATCCTGGGACGATAGCGTTCTGTGAGTAGATACACGAACAGTATATCTACTGTAGATACACAGGTTAAATGGGTAAATTAGGGGAGAATGGGAATACACTCACAAATGTATAAGGATATAAAAGAGGAGATTTGTACGTGGGTACTTACCTTTGCTGCAAACACACCTATGAATGGGGTAGAGCATGCAGGGGGAGAAATGGTGAAAACGTCTTAGATATTATCAAACATCTTAAGGCAATGAATTGCTGGACCTGGAGGCTGAGTATAATAGACTCAGGGGACACCATGGTCAATTGCCACAGCATAGTCCATGGAGACAAAGTCCTAGATCCTACTTTGGTGACTAGAGTCTGAGACCTTAAAAGCTCATGAGCGGCCATTTAAAGTACATCTATTGGTCTCTCCATGTGTGGGAGAAAGAAACATGATGAGAACTGAAGATGCTTGGAATCAACTAGTCCAGTGGACCATTGAGGCATGTGAACATCAGTCACCATGACTCTGAGACCAGAAGAACTAAATGGCGCCCAGCTACCACGACTACATACTCTCAAAGGGATCACATTAGAAGGCCCCATATAGAGTGGAAGAAAATGTGCAACAAAAACTCGAAATTATATTAAAAAAAGAGACCGGGCTCACTGGTCAAAAAGAGACTCGAGGAGCCTGAGTATGGTCCTGGACCACCCTTCAGGCCTGGAAAGGAAATCACCCTCATGACCCAGTTTTTAGCCTAGTGGTAGATAGGTGGTATGTATGGTGGAAAACAACACTAGTAAGGTATGTTCACCATGGAATGTTCAATCATTCAAGATCAAAAGGGCAACATTTACCTAAGGACAGAGTTGAGAAGGGATAGAAAAGAAGGTGGAAAGGAAACAGGGAGGAAGTGGGATAAATAAGCGTTGTTACATGGAGGGGATCATAACCATTGAGGTGAAGCAAAGTGCATGATGTGTTGAGTGTCAAACTGATGCATCTTTTCTGTAAACCTTCACTCAATTCACAATAAAAAGTCAAAAAGAACAAATCATGATGACTGTCAGTTGTTTTTGAAAGAGCACGCATTTAAAACTAGGTAAGTTTGGGTTTGAATTCATTGTTCTTCTGGTTAGATTTATGACTTTGTAGATTTTACTCTTAGTTTCTGAGTCTCTTGGTTTCTTCATCTGTAAAGTTGGGCTAACAATATCTACCCTTTGTGGACTTTGTGAAGAGGAAGATAATTCACACAAACTAACTAAAAGTCTGGTGGTTTGAGTATACCCAGAAGCATCTTGAAAGAATGACCTAACAGTTTACTTCTGGAAATCACCTATTGAAAGCTCCATGGACCCTGCTCTGACACACACAGGGTCACCATGAGTGGTAATCTTCACAATGGCAACTGTTATTTTAAAGCTAGGAACAGCATTGCTTTGAGTAGGTGCTCGGTAAATGTTAAGTTCTCATGTGCTATCTTTTTTACTCAACAGGAATACTATCACATTTCTTCTTAGGGCTTTCAAGACTCTTCTCAATTGTGACCTTGCTTTTTTCAGGTTCAGTACCTACAAAAAATGGCACCAACCATCCCTCCCACAGCATACAACGCCGCTGGGTTAGAGAATTCGTTCAAGTGGCTACACAAAACTCAGACCCCATTCTTACAGTTACTGGGTTTATTAGGGAAGTTGTTGTTGTTATTTGCCCTGGAGTCGGTTCCGACTCATAGTGACCCTGTACAGGGTTTTCCGAGGCTGTAAATCTTTACGGGAGCAGAAAGCCTCATCTTTCTCCCATGGAACAGCTGGTAGTTTCAAACTGCTGACCTTGAGGTTCACAGCCCGATTCATAACCACTACGCTACCAGAGCTCCTTATTAGGGGAGTTAACAGGTTACAGGAATAGAAACATTCAGGGCACAGTTCCTCCAGTCAGGACAGCCTGGCCTCTGCTGTGCCCACAGGCAGGACTCTCTCTGGACCTCAGTATCTTGACTTGGGCTCTGCCCTCCTCCGGCAATAATATAAAGTTCTTTTAGAGTTACTGATAAGTGCCCACAGGTCACACCACCCTGCCATAACCAATATCCCAAAGGCACTCAGCTCTAGCTCCCCCAACTAAGTGCCCGGAGGCACCCCACTTTGCAAGCAAGCCTCCTACACAAAGTCACTCAGTTTTACTTGCTCCATGGCTGGGGAAGCCCACTGCTCTGTCTCATGTTCCAGCTCTTGGTTTTGCTGCTGCTGCTGCTGCTCCTCTGGAGTCACAGCTTTCTGTCCCTGCACCAATGAGGTCCACAGGGCATGCTGTCCTCCTGGCTCTTCTTCTTTGATGATAATGAGATCTCCTGATCCTGCGTCTGAGATGGTAGATTTTTATACGCCTAAGAACCGACTCCACAGTACATAACAACAACAACAACAACGAGTTCCAGGTCTTTACAATCACAATTAGCTCTGTTAACAATCACTCACAACTGAATCATATAATGCATCAGCATCTCCCCCACCTTCTCTTACCCAGTTAAATTGAGGAATTTGTTTTCATCACGACAATGCGCTGGCTCATTCTTTAAGGGTATCAAGGACCGTATTATGAGATTTTGCTAGGAAACCTTACCCCATCCACCCTACAAGCCCCAATACTGCCCTTCAGAATTTTGTTGTTGTTGTACCTTAGATGGCCGCACATGAGATTTTAAGGTCCTAGATGCTACTTACCAAAGTCAGATAAACACATTGTCTTTGTGGACTATGTTATACCTGTCGACCATGCTGCTCCTTGAGATGCTGCTGCTGAGTTCTCAGGCCCATCCACTCATTTCCTCATGGCATTTGTGTGCTTTCTCTTTTGAGGAGTCTCTTCAGTGGTGAAAGTGAACCTCTCTATTCCTTATCTTCCTCACTGGAAATGGGGAATAATAATATAACCTCATTGATTTGCACAAAAATAAGTGGTGAATATAAGCACCCAAAATGGTGCCTAGCGCACAACAAGCTCTATTGTTGTTGTTGTTAGTTGCTGACAATTCAATTTCAGTTCATGGCCACCCCATGTGTTACAGAATAGAACTGCTCCATAGGATTTTTTGGACCGTCATGTTTATAGAAGCAGATCAATAGTGTCCATGGGTGGGTTCAAAATGCCAAACTTTAGGTTAGCCAAGATAGCCTGAAGGATCAATTCTATTCTGTGACACATGGAATTTTCAATCAGTCAGAATCAATTTGGTGGCAACTAACAATAATCTTGATGGTACAAATGATTAAGCACTTGACTATTAACCAAAGAGTTTTTATTTGACACCCAAAGATACCTTGGAAACAGTGTATTTGTTATTGGAAGGTCACAGCATTGAAAACCCTTAGAGAGCAGTTCTATTTTGTTATATCACCATGAGTTAGAATCTACTCAAAAACTAATAACAGCAACAATCAACCCAAACCAGATTGCTAAGCCTTTTCCCCATGGTATGGCTGGATGGGTTTGAACCACGAATCTTTAGGTTAGCAGTTGAGAACAAACTAAGCACTGTTGACTATTATTAGTATTCCCTCCCCCCCCCCCTTTTTTTTTTAACTTTTTTACTCATCTTTCAGTGTCTCCTGGTAAATGCCTTTGAAATGTGTCTTCTTTTCAATTCAGAAAAAATCTGTAGTTACTATTGAGTCTTGCATACTTGAATGTGATTTTTTTTTTTTTTTTAAATTCATTTTCATACAAGAATGAGAAATTGATATGAACGTTTTGGAAAATAAATGTGGTATCCCCCCTGCCGCCAGAAGACTGGTTGTTGTTGTTGTTGTTGTTGTTAAGTGCCGTTGAGTCGGTTCCGACCCATAGCGACCCTGTACAGGGTTTCCGAGGATGTAAATCCTTACGGGAGTAGAAAGCCTCATCTTTCTCCTGCGGAGCGGCTGGTAGTTTCGTAAATAGTGTTTTATTGTCTTCTAGCATTTTTGTCGCAAAAGTCAGTGCGATTATTTTGTCTGTTGCAGGTGTACTGTTTTCTCTCTTTGAGTCAATTAATTCAATAAATACTTATTGGGATAATTTTGTTCATGGGACATAGTTCTAGGTATAGAGCAGTGAATCTGGCCTCTTGGAGCTGATAATCTAATTGGAGTGGGAGAAAGTATAACTCCAAAAATAGATAACAAATGCTGTGAAGAAGAATAAAGCAGGGAAGGGGATGGAGAGTGAAGTGGAGGTGATTCATAAACAGGAAGGTCAAGGGAGGCCTCTTTTGAAGTCTGAAAGAAGAGAGGAAGCGAAAATCCTGAGGACATTTGGAGAAGAGCACTGAAGATAGAGGAAACTGGAAAATCAAAGGCACTGAGGTGGGAGAGGGCTTGGGAAAGGACAGTAAGGAGTTTCTTGTGGCTTGGGAGGAGTGGGCAAGGTGTGGCCATAGGAGGAAGCAAGTGGTGAATGGCAGGAGAGAATGTCAAAAACAAAGTTGTGGAGGAAGGTACATCCTATTGGACACCTATCTCAGTGAGATGGGTATCTCTGAAAATATTTAAAAGGAGGAAATGTGTGTTATGACTTAAGTTGTAGAGGATTTGCTATGGGTCTGGTGGGGAGCATAGTCTGTAAGGAGCAAAGACAGAGTGGTGGTGGTTATATGCCGTGGAGTCAGTTTGAACTCATAGCGAGCCAATATCTTGTGCTTGTTGGCAGCAAGGAGGTAGTCAAGGGCAAAATAGGGTCCTGTCCTCCAGGTTTAGGGATCCAGGCAAAGGGAGTATAGGATCAGGGCTGGTCTAGCAGCAAGGGGAGTTGATGCTTGCCTGTCAAAGGTTAAAGCTTGGTCTTATAGGTCTTTCTTCTTGAGTCATCAAACAAGGTTCCAGAAGGCCCGGCTATTGAGAAAAAAATGGAGAAATAGGAAATGATGGATTCTAGTATTTCCCCTACTGAAAGACACAGATGAATTGTTGAAAGTGTTATGCTTCTCAGAAATCAAAGAGGAAGAAATTGATAAATTTGACAGCACAGTTGTATCTGTAGTTTAATTCTCATACTAATTGCTGATGTTTGTTTATATCTCTTTCTTCCTTGTCCCCTACAGTCTGACCTGTCAGAAGTTTGTTTGATAATTTTTATCGAAGCAACTTTTTTGATCAATTTGACTTAACTTTGGCCAATAACTACTTTTGTTTACCTTTTTTCTTTCTTTTCACTTTATGTGGTTTTGCTATTTTAATTTCTTGATTTGAAAGCTGAGTTCAGTTTCTAAACTTAAGAATTTATAGTAAGTTCCACTTAGAATGTTATTATTGTTGTTAAGTGCCTTTAAATCAGTCCCGATTCACAGCAACCCTGTATAGGGTTTCTGAGGCTGTAATGTTTGCATGAGTAGAAAGCCACATACTTCTCTTGTAGAATAGCTGATGGGCTCAAACCATCAACCTTGTGGTTCACAGTCCTGTGCTTATCAGATGGGGGCACCGAGCTCCCTCAATTAGATTATACCTCATAGGTGTTGATATTCAGAGCTCAAATTATTTTTATTTAGAAATCAGTTATAATTTCAGTTTTGATTTCCTCTTTAATCCAATAATTACTTAGAAGTTTATTTTTAAATTTTTGCATCCTTTGATTTTTTGTTGTTGCTAACTTCTAATTTTATTACATTATGATGAGTAATGTCTTCTCTTTGGTTTATTGAAAAACATTTTTGTAACCCAATACACAATTTTTATGACTGTTCCATGGTTTTGAAAATTATGTGCATTCTTTGTTTATTGGGTACAGAGTTAAATATTTATCTATTAGATCAAACTTGTTAACTGTGCTATTAAAATCTTCTTTCGATTTTTGTTTGGAAAAAAAAAAATCTATGATCTTGCAGGATCTGAGAATTGTGATTTTTGTCCACTGCGTGTTTTTCAATTTCTCCTTAGAACTTTAACAGATTTTGCTTTATCGATTTCAAGATCACATTGGTGGTGATTATATGCCGTGGAGTCAGTTCCGACCCGTATCTACCCTGTACAGGGTTTCTGAGGCTGTAAATCTTTATAGGAGCAGAAAGTCTCATCTTTCTCCCGCGAAACAGCTGGTAGTTTCAAACTGCTGACCTTGAGGTTCACAGCCCAATTCGTAAGAGCTCCTTCAAGATCACATTGTCAGGTACATAAAAAGTAGATGACTATGAAATATTCTAGGCAAATTTGTCACTTTTAAAGATACTAAATACTCCATGCTACAAGTTTCTTAAATTCCTTTTTGTTTAATAAATATTTCTAAATTCTTAATAAAATCTGTTAGAATTTATCTAGGGCATCTTTTTCCTTGCTTTATTTTTAAGTTTTAAAAAACAAAAATCCACTGCTATCGAGTCAAATCTAACACAACAATCCTATAGAGGGTTTCTGAGACTGTAAATCTTTACAGACACAGATAGCCTCATCTTTCTCCTTCAAGCGGCTGGTGGGTTTGATCTGCCAATCTTTGGTTAGTAGCCCAGTGCCTAACCCCAACCACCACAAGGGTTCATTTTTTGTTTTAAGGCTCTCTTTAAAGTACCAAGTATTTAGATTCAAAATGATGATTCATGGATCTGAAGAGGAGGTAATATCTCTTATAAATTACTAACATGTGTAAACTTATTTTTGTGTCATTTTATCATATCATTTCTACATACTATGCTTTTTATCGCTTGTCCATCTTTTCCACCAGAAATGTGTTATCTTTCTCCGTATATTTAAGTCTTTAGTGCTCTTCAGTTGAATTCTTACTTTTATTCACATAAGTTTTTGAACTTTTATTCTTTTTGTTTTGGACTTTTAACAAAATACACTTTATTTTTTGCAGTAATTTTAGGTTTGCAAAAAAGTTGCACAAGAAGTACAGAACATTCCCATATGCTCAAATCCAGTTTCTACTGTTATTAATATCTTGCATTCATGTGGTGCATTTGCTGCAATTACCGAACCAATATTTATACAATTTTACTAACTAAAGATCAATAGTCTATTTTAGGATTCACTCTGTGTGTTGTACTTTTTTTTATTGTTAGGATTATGGCTAGGACTAGGGTTAGTGTTAGCAGTAAGGGTTGGGCTAAGGGTAGGAGTAAGATTTGAACTAGTTTTTAGTGTTACAGTTAGGTTTGTTTTTTTATTTTAGTTTTTCTTGAAATCTACTTGATTTCCTCTTCATTTAGAAATTCTGTAACTGGGTTATTCCCTTTTTTTTGCTCTGTGGGTTTTTTGTTGTTGGTTCTCTGTCCACAGAACTACCTTTAGTATTTTTTGTAAGGTTGTTTTTTTTTTTTTTTTTTACAAATTCTTTTAATTTCTGTTTATCTGAAGATAAACCATTGAGTTGATTGTGACTTATAGTGACCATATATGTACAAGCATGGTTTGAGCTCATTATTGTAATGATCATGTCAGAACATCTCATTGGGCGTCTTCCTCTCTTTTGCTGACCCTCTACTTTAACAATCATGATATTCTTCTTCAGGAACCTGTCTCTCTTGGCAGCATGTTCAAAGTACGTGATATGAACTCTTGCCAGCCTCCCTTGTGAGGAGCATTCTGACTGTACTTTTAAATAGGTGTGCCAGCAGCACCTCAGAAGAATGATGAAGTTTTCTGCCCCAGGCAAGATTTTCAAGCCTTAAAAACCATATACAGAGTTATGAGTCGGAACAGGCTCCAAAGCACTTAACAACAAGTAACAATTGTGTTGTTTAAAATGTAGAGATAATTTAATTTTTTTCTTATATTGTATGATGATTATCTATTTTTCTTTGTCAGTTGTACATAATTTATTTCTATTTATGTATTAGAATATATATATATTTGGAATATCTTTTAGGAAGCTATTAATAAAACTTTAATCTATGTTAATCTGTTCTTATAAAATTATATGAAGCAACTTGTTGATGGGAAGTTAAATTTATACTTTTAAGAAGTATTTTTTCTTGGCACTGCAGCTGCAGGAAATGGATAATATTAGTACAGTAATAAAACGATGTTATTATATTTAAATGGGAACATTTATGATAACAATTTATAATGTTAAGGATTTATCTTGACATTAAAATCCGAAGGACTTTCTTATATTTCTCAGTTATACTTTACAACATTTTATGGTGGGAACTTTGATTCTAGAACTGAAGTCTCTCTTACAAATATTGACCAGCTTCTGTAATATTTATTTACCATATTATGAGTTGTTCTGATGCTCAAATGGAAGAGCATTCAGAAGATATTATGAAGTAAAAAGAACTCTACGACTGTTAGTCATTATTATTATTATTATTATGCTGTTTAGTGCTTTTGAGTTGGTTCTGACTCTTAGGGATTCTGAGGAGTGGCTGGTGAGTTTGAACTACTGACCTTGTGGTTCAAACTGAACTTGAGGTTGAGTGCTTATTCTATGGCTCCATTCCCTAATTTTATTTTGTTTTACCATACTCTTTATTTAAAAAAAAAATTTTTTTTTACCTGTAATATATATATTTTTAAATGTTTTATTGTGAATGATGTGATAGTTTACATGGGAGAACATTAGTTTTATTGTAACATCCTATTGTATATCGTTTCATTGCCATGGTTACAATCCCCTCCATACATCATCAACCAACCAAAGGGTACATCCTACAAGCCTGCCCCCTGTCCTCCCCCCACCCCCCAGCCTCTCCACTGCCCCAGTCATCAGCACACAGCGTCTCTCCCTCTCTGGGTCTAGAGTCCCCAGCTACTCCATCTCTCCATGTCATCTTCTCTGCCTCCATCTCAGGGATCACTCCTTCTCTGGGTAGGGTCCTGCTCTCCGCTCGTCTCCCTTCATGGTCCCAGGGACCTCTGCTCCTAGAATGCAAAGTTAATCACTCCCCTCCTTGCCACACAATGTCTACCTTTACATTTACAACCCTCACAATCAGTCCTGATAACAATTATTCACCATTGTCCATATTCTAATTTGACTACCCTCTCCACACATTTCCTTTTTCAATTAACTACACCTTTTTCCAAAGGGAAATGAGATCCTGTAGTAAAAGATGTAGCTAATATATAGAAATTACTTATTTAGAAATGAATTAAAACAGTTTCCTCTTAAAGTTGACTTTGAATCTTTTTTGGGGGGCTGGTGATTTTGACAACACATCTGTGGAATTCATGCTGTTCAGTGGTCATTTTGGTGACACACTAAACTGAACAGTTGCTTACTTGAGCCCCAACCACCTGGCAGGCCTTTGTTGTCTTGGCAAGAACCTTTAGACTGGGAAATCTGAGGAACACATTTCATTCCTGCTGAAGTCAGGATTGTAGGTTGATAATTTATGGTGAGACCCAAGGTTTGCTACAGATACCAATTGGAATGCGGAACTTGTATCCATCATGCATAAGGATCAAGAGCCAGGAGGTGAATTATAGACTAAAGATGTTTCACCAGCTGGTGGAAGCTCACAATTGAATTCCAATGTAGGTGGAGCTGAACTCATTAACAAACGATAATCAGGAAAGACTTTTTGCCAGGGCTTTTGCCTGTGGAGTACAGTTTTGTTCTGAAACACACGGGGCCACCATGGGTTGAAACTATGTTTTGTTTTGCTTATAAAGGAGCTCTGGTAGCGTATTGGCTATGAATTGGGCTGCGAACCTTAAGGTCAGCGGTTTGAAACTACCAGCCGCTCCGTGGGAGAAAGATGAGGCTTTCTACTCCCGTAAAGATTTATACCCTTGGAAACCCTGTACAGGGTCGCTATGGGTTGGAACCGACTCGATGGCACTTAACAACAGCAACAACAACAATATAAGGACACCATCTTTCTATGAGAAATACTGGATTTCTTCTAGGTTGAGTTCCATGAACCACTTCCATGAACCACTTCCCAAGTAGAAAACTCAGAAAGTCTTCTCCAGCTTTGTGGTCCTCAAATATGTTCAGGTGTCAGAGCACCTGGCAGTCATTTTGCACCTTATAGAAAAATCAGAAAGTATAATCAAATATCAATATTCATCATTAAATAATTTAGTACATTTAAATCTTATTAAATTGTCTACTGACTTACAGTATACACTTATATTAACCAGGGATTTCTTGTCCTAGGAGCTTTAGCTTAAACATACGTTCCATGCCTCATGGGAGTCTAAACTTCTAAAGATATATGAGTTTTTGGGAATTTTCTCAAGATCATATAACTCTCCTGAGGCTGACTTTACTGAAAATCAGTGGTCACAGAAAGGGATGTGCCATCTTGTTCACTGTGTAGCAAGCAATATGAAATCATATGTTAGCCATCCCTTTGAAAAAAACCATTGGGCCATTTTGCCACTAAAATATTCTCTTTGACACTTTGGTCCATCAATACCCAAATTTTAGTCTCATTGACTTCTTTATTGATGTCTCCTGTCTCTGTGTCCCATGTACTCTCTCCCATTTGGGAACTCCTGAAAAATCTGAATACTTTTCCTCAAACATTTACAAGTTCAAAGCCATTAAGTCTCTGAAACACTGAGAGTTTTATATTTAATAGAAACTCATCTGTCCGTTTGTCGTACTGTGGTGGCTTGTGAGTTGCTGTGATTCTGAAAGCTATGCCACCGATATTTTCAATACCCATGGTGGACAGGTTTCAGATGAGCTTCCAGATGAAGACAGACTAGGAAGAAAGAGTGATGAACTACTTCCGAATATTTAGTCACTGAAAACCTTATGAATAGCAGAGAAAAACTGTAAGATATAGTGCCAGAAAATGAACCCCTCAGGTTGGAAGTCACTCAAAATGCTACTGGGGAAGAGCTGCCTCCTCAAAGTAGATTTGACCGTGATGACACAAATGGTGTAAAGCCTGTGGGATCTTTATTTCCTGATGGGGCACAACTCAAAATGAAGAGAAATAGCTGTAAACATCCATTGAAAATCGGAACATGGAATGTGTGAAGTATGAATCTGGGAAAATTGGAAGTTGTCAAAAATGAAAGGGAACGCATCAACATCGATATCTTAGGCATTAGTGAGCTAAAGTGGACTGGTATTTGCCATTTTGAATCTGATGACCACATGTTTTACTATGCCGGAAATGACAAATTGAAGAGAAACGGTGTTGCATTCATTGTCAAAAAGAACATATCCAGATCAGTCATGAGGTAAAATACTGTCTGTGATAGGATAATATCCATGTGCCTACAGGGAAGCCTAGTTAATACCACTGTTATTCAAACTTACGCACCAACCACTAAAGCGAGTGAAGATGAAATAGAAGAATTCTACCAACTTCTTTAATCTGAAATTGTTCAAACATGAAATCAAGATGTACTGATCATTACTGATGATTGGAATGCAAAGGTTGGGAGGAAAGAGGAAGGACCAGTAGTTGCAAAATATGGCCTTGGTGATAGAAATGATGCTGGAGAACGCATTATAGAATTCTGCAAAATCAATGATTTGTTCATTTCAAATAACCATCTTTAGACAGCATAAGAAATGACTATACACATGGACCTCACCAGATGGAATACATAGAAATCAAATTGACTACATCTGCAGAAAGAGACGATGGAAAAGCTCCATATCATCAGTGAAAACAAGGCCAGGGGCAGACTGTGGAACAGACCATCAATTACTCATATGCAAATTCAAACTGAAGCTGAAGAAAATGAAAATAAGTCCACGAGAGCCACAATATGACCTTGAATATATCCCACCTGAATTTAGAGATCATCTGAAGAACAGATTTGATACATTAAACACTAAAGAACAAAGAGCAGAAGTGTTGTGGGATGACATCAAGAACATCAAATATGAAGAAAACAAAAGTCATTAAGAAGACCAATGGAAAAGGTCAAAATGGATGTCAGAAGAGACACTGAAACTTGCTCTCCAGTGTAGAGATGCTAAAGCAAATGGAAAACACAAAGAGGTTCAAGAGCTAAACAGAAAACTTCAAAGATCAGCATGAGACGATAAAGCCAAATATTACAACAAACTGTGCATAGATCTGGAATCAGAAAACCAAAATGGAAGAACACACTCAGCATTTTTCAAGCTGGGTGAACTGAAGAAAAAATCCAAGCCTCGACTTTCGCTACTGAAAGATTCTCTGGGCAAATTATTGACTGATGCAGAAAGCATCAAGAGAAGATGGAAGGAATACACAGAGTCACTGTACCAAAAGGAGATGGTTAATGTTCAACCATTTCCAGAGGTAGCATATGACCAAGAGCCAATGATACTGAAGGAGGAAGTCCAAGGTGCACTGAAGGAATTGTCAAAGAACAGGGCATCAGGAATTGATGGAATAAAAATTGAAATCTTTCAAGAAAGTGAGGTGGCATAGGAAGCACTCACTCATCTCTACCAAGAAATTTGGAAGACACTATCTGGCCAACTGATTGAAAGAGATTCTTTTTGTTCCCATTCCAAAGAGAGGTGACCCAATGGAATGTGGAAATCATCGGACAATCTCTTTGATATTCCAAGCAAGTAAAGTTTTACTAAAGGTAATACAGAAACGGCTGCAAGCTTACATTGACAGAAAACTTCCAGAAGTTCAAGCCAGTTTCAGAAGAGGCCATGGAACAAAGGATATCATTGTTGATGTGCGATGGATCTTGGTTGAAAGCAGAGAATATCAGAAAGATGTTTACCTGTGCTTTATTGACTATGCAAAGGCTTTCGATTGTGTGGATCATGACTAGCTAAGGACAACACTGTGAAGTATGAGTATTCCTGAACACTTAATTGTGCTCATGAGGAATCTGTACCTGGACCAAGAGGCAGTTGTTCGAACAGAACATGGGCACACTGACTGGTTTATAATTAAGAAAGGTGTGTGACAAGGTTGTATTCTTTCACCATACTTATTCAACCTGAAAGCTGAGCAAATAATCCGAGAAGCAGGGTTCTATGAAGATAAACATGGCATCAGGATTGGGAGGAAAACTCATTAACAACCTGTGATATGCAGATGATACAACCTTGCTTTCTGAATGTGAAGAGGACTTAAAACATTCGGTATGGATTATATCGCAATGTAAAGAAAACAAAAATCCTCACCACTGGACGAGTAAACAGCATTCTTATCAATGGAGAAAAGATTGAAGTTGTCAAGGACTTCATTCTTCTTAGATCAACTATCAACACTCACAGAAGCAGCAGTCAAGAAATCAAACGACGTATTATTGCATTAGGCAAATTTGCCGCACAAGACCTTTTTAAAGTGTTGAAGAGCAAAGATGTCAGCTTGAGGACTAAGGTGCATCTGACCCAAGTCATGGTATTTTCAATAACCTTACATGCATAAAAAGCTGTACAGTGAATGAGGAAGACCATAGAAGAATTGATGCTTTTGAGTTATGGTGTTGGAGGAGAATGTGCCATGGGATGCCAAAAGAACAAATAGATTCGTTTTGCAAGAAGTGCAGCCAGAGTGCTCCTTGGAGGCCAAGATGGCCAAACTTGGTCTCTCATACTTTGGACATATTGTCAGGAGGGACCAGTCACTGGAGAAGGATATCATGTTTGGTAAGGTGGAGGGTCAGAGAAAAAGAGGAAGATCCCAACGAGATGAATTGGTCATGTGGCAGCATCGATGGACTCAAGCATGGCAACAGTAGTGAGGTAGGACCATGATCGGGTAGTGTTTCGTTCTGCTGTGTGTAGGGACGCTATGAGTTGGTACCAACTCAACAATAACATATTCCTGAGCAAGTAGTTGTTACTGTAAGTACAGATATTACTTTCCTAGTACAAATATGGAGACCTCAAGGTCAGTTTGAACTGCAATGTTGGTGGTTCAAACTCACCAGCTGCTCCTCAAAAACCCTACACAGGGTTTGACAACGACAACAGCAACAATACATCAATATAAACGATTGGCAGCTAGTCCTAACATTAAAAAAAAAAAAAGAATTTATAAGGATAAAACCATGAATTATTTGTTCCAATAGTGGATAACATTCATTTTTGTGAGGGCATGTTGTTGTTGTGTGCCATCAAGTCAGTTCCTACTCATAGTGACCCTATATAGGGTTTCTGAGGAGTGATTGATGGATTTGAACTATGGACTTGTGGTTATGCCACAGTGCCACACCAGGACTCCTGTGAGGGTACAGTCATAGAAATATTGAGTTGTAAGTAAATTCCTAAGTAGACATTCCAGATCCTACATTACCTGAGAAGTATACTTATAGCTCAATATTTCTATGACTGTCCACCATTCAGCTCAATCTTGGCTCACCATGCACTTGATTATTGAGAGAGACTGGTAACTAGGCAATGAGCAAAGAGGAAAACTAGAGAACACACATTCTGTCTAAAAGGGGAAGCCTTAACTGACCTCTAGTCCATTTTTCCACTTGAGAATATGAGGACAGTGTTGCCAGCTGGTCTGTTCTTTCCACGGAAGAAGCTGAGAATTCCAATTTTTTATATGAAATTTCCTAATTAAATATATGCCTGATTTCTTAGTGTTACTGTAACAGAAATGCCACAAGTGAATGAACAACTTTAATAAACGGAAATTTATTTTCTCATAATGTAGGAGGCTAGAAGTCCAAATTCAGGACTCTAGGGGAAGGCTTTCTTTCTGTCAGCTCTGGGGGACAGTCTTTGTATTTTTTCAGCTTCCATTCCTTGCTTCCTTGGAGATCTTTATATGGGGTTATATCTATCTTCCTCCATCTTGTTTCTGATCCTAAGCTGTTCCTTTATATCTTAAACTTGACTGGTTTGGATGCACCCTATGCTGATCTGGCTTCACTCACATAACATAGAAAACTACTCCTAAATGGGATTACATTCACAAGTATACTCAGAACAAAACTCACTGCCCTCAGACTAATGTTTTGTTGCTGTTAAGTGCCGTCAAGTTGGTTCCGACTCATAACGACCCTACATAGGATTTTTGAGGAGCGACTGGTGGATTTGAACTGCCGACCTTGGGACTAGCTGTTCAGTGTTTATCCTATAGCACCACACCAGGACTCTATAAGACAGAGTAGAACTGCTCCATAGGATTTCCAAGGCTGTAAATCTTTATGGATGCAGATGGCCACATCTTTCTTCCACAGAGCAGCTGGTGGGTTTGAACCAGCGACATTTTGTTTAGCAGTACAATGCTTAATCCACTTTGCCAACAGGGCTCCTATACACAGGATTTACAGCATATATATTTTTGGACACAATTCAATCCCTAACAGCATAAACGGTATAAACCAAACAAACTCTGTCTAGAGGAACTATTTAGGATACAGCTGCTGGTTGTTCACATTCTAGATACTCTTCCATCGTTCATTTATTTATTTATTTTTCCTGGAACATACTAGCCATTGCTAGTATTACCTTTTTTTCCCCCTTATCCATCTGTTGTACTTAATTATTCCTTGTCATCCTTCATAACTGCTAGCATCATAGCAACATGCAAGCTATCACAATATGACAAACTGGCAAACATGCTTTAAAAATGTATCACTGTATTTGTCTATATGCCTATCTTGATAGACTGTAAAATCCTGAATAACAGGAACCACATCAACCATCTTTTTATCCATGGTATCTTGTATAATGCATAGCACACAGGAAACACTCAATAAATATTTGTTGAATGTCTGAAAGACATAGGCATGAGTCTGGATGTGAGGTCTGAACTCATATCTTATTTTTTCTTTGCTTTCCAATTCCTCTTTTACATTTGATCAAAATGCCTGTTCCTTAGAAATTGTTGTCCCTGACCTTTGGGATAAAGTAGAAAAGCAGCTTATTATACAATGTTTGAGAAACTAGTATAAAAAAATTGAACTTGTTGTTTTGAGCAAATGTTTGAGCTCTTTCCCTGAAGAGTCTATTTCTGAAGAGTATTTTATTGTGGAGTCGAGTGAGAGCAATTGGGAAGGCGTTTGCTCTTGCTGAGGTGGAAGGGAATGTGTGAGTGCTATAAACCTTGGAAGCTGGATGAACTAATAACATCTGGATTCCTCTCTAGACTGCGAATTAGAAAGAGCAATCTGACTGCTACTTTGAACCTGCTTGGATGTGATTTAAATTCTGCTAAAAAATAAATGAGGATTTCCCAAAGAATGGTGCCATTTAATCATCTGGATGTTAAGGTCTCCACAAGTTCATATATAATTATTTTTTGAAATTTAAATTCTAATTTCAAGGAGGAACAATGTTTTGAAAAGGAGAATTTAAAGTGAGAGAACGCAGAACCGCCCCCCACCCTGCCCATTAACTTGAAAACATTCATTTTAATAAAAGAAAATCAACAGCGATGACAAACTTCCTAATCGGAACCATGTAGAATTAAGATGTGTATAAAGGGATTATTATTGTTCCCCCCCCCTCCATTGTCTATTTTATAATATAATGCAAGGAAAACCAAGATTCAAAAGACAGCCAAGCATCTTAAAAAAAAAGCCAAGCACCTTTTCCACATTCCAACCATGGCTCAATCTCAGTATCCCAGAACCATGTTGTTCCCAGGTTGAACATATATCATTATTTACCTCTGTCTCACTTAGCCCACTGAGACCTGTCTAATTGTATTGCCCCCTCCCTAGCACCCAAACTATCCTGTGTCTAATCCCTGCCCTGTGCTCCACCTTCCCCTCCATTCCCTCACCCACCCCCAACATCCCAATAATCAACAAAGAATCCTCCCACCCCCTTTAGTATGGGTTCTTTCCCTTAGTCTTTTACAGTAGTGGTCCTATGCAGTATTTCTCTTTTTTGTGACTGACTAATTTCACTCAACATAATCCCTCAAGGTTCATCCAAGTTATGTGGTGGCTTGCAGCTTCCTTGTTGTTCTTCAAGGTAGCATAGTATTCCATTGTGTGTATGTACCATAGTTTGTTTATCCATTCTTCAGTTGATGGGCACTTTGGCTGCCTCCATCTTTTTTGCTATTGTAAATAGTGCTGCTATGAACATTGGTGTGCATATATCTTCTCGGATTGTGGCTCTTTTTTCTTGTGGGTAAATACCAAGTGGAGGAATTGCTGGATTATAAGGTATTTCTATTTTCAACCTTCTGAGGAAACGCCATATTGCTTTCCAGAGAGGTTGGACCATTTTGCAGTCCCACCAGCAATGCAGGAATGTCCCAGTCTCTCCACATCCCCGCCAGCATTTATTGTCCTCTACATTTTTCATCTTTGCTGTTATTGTTGGTGTGAGATGATATCTCATTGTTGTTTTGATTTGCACCTCTCTAATGGCTAGTGATCGTGAACATTTCTTCATATGTTTGTTGGCTGCCCAGATCTCTTCCTTAGTGAAGTGTCTGTTCATGACCTGTGCCCACTTTTTAATTGGGTTATTTGTCTTTTTCTTGTAGAGGTGTTGTAATTTCCTATATATTTTAGAAATGAGTCCCTTGTCTGATATGTCATTGCAAAAGATTTTTTCCCCCATTCTGTGGGTTCCTAAAGGGATTATTTTAATGTCGAACACTGTTAGGGCTTTTGTGTTCAAGATTAGAAACATCTTAGGTCTTAATGGCTTTAAGCACAAAACAATAAAACAGTTTTGATGTGTTTCATGGTTTTAGCTTGTCTAGTGTCTGTGCTGCTTCGGATGGTACAAACAGTTAACATATTTGGTTGCGGACTGAAAGGTTGGATGTTTGAGTACATCCAGAGATGCCTCAGAAAAAAGGCCTGATCAATTTCCAGAAAAAAAAAAAAGTACCAGCCATTGGAAATCTTATGGAATGCAATTCTTCTCTATACACATAGGGTTGCCATGAATGGAAATTGACTTGATGGCAACTGTTTTTGTACATGTGTAAGGAATTTCCTGGTGTAATAAATAGGAATTTCCTGGCCAATGATGTGAGTGTGGGGTTTGGGAGTGGAAGTTTCCACAGATTGAGAGGCACAAAGGTTATTACTTTGGAAAAGTCTTTCCTGATTCTGTTTTCCCTATTCACCTACTCCCAACCCTACTGTACCTTAAGCACAGTGCTTTATCTTGCTAATGAAGGAAACCTAACTGGCATTTTCTATGCACATGTTTGAGGACTGTAGGATTTTTGGCTCACAAGGCGTGATGAGAATGGAGAACACTGAGGAGGGAGTTGTTAACAAAGTCTTGATGATGCCAAGTGGTAACTCAGCATGGATTACAGCTCCAGTAAAACGTCCCTGGCATTTAGTAAGCGGCTTCTGCTGCTGCTTGGAGCTGAAAAGGATTGTTAACTCCTTTTTCTATCTTCCTTAGTAAATATTTTTAGCTGCCTGTGAGTGTTGCAAATTCTCTTAGTTCATGTTTGCATACATTAAGTGGGACATTTGAGTCTTGGAAGAGTGCAAGGGTCAAGAGATTTGGGATTTTTGCTGGCAACTTGAAGTACTTGCTGATGAAGATCAAAGACTACAGCCTAAGTATGGATTAGACCTCAACATAAAACAAAAGTCCTCACAACTGTACCGATTAGCAACGTCATGATAAATGAAAAATAAATTAGTAAAGTTATCAGGGTTTCATTTTACTTGGATCCACAATCAATGTTCATGCAAGCAGCACCAAGAAATCAAATGATGTGTTGTGTTAGGAAAGTCCGCTACACAGACCTCTTGAAAATATTAAAGAGCAAAGATGTCACCTTGAGGACTAAGGTGTGCCTGATGCATGTGAGGGCATTTTCAATCGTCTCATATACATGTGAAAGTTGGAGAATAAATAAAGACCACCGAAAATGCAATAATTATTTGAGTTATTGTACTGACAAAGCCTATTGTCATAAATTGCCAAAAGAATGAACAGATGTGTCTTGGAAGAAGTATTAACAGACTTCTCCTTAGAAATGAGAATGGCAAGACTTCATCTCACTTGTATTGGATACGTTATCAGGAGGGACTAGTTCTTGGAGAAAGACATCATGCTTGTTAAAGTAGAAGGTCAGCAAAAAAGAGGAAGACCCTCAGTGAGATGGGTTGATACAGTGGCTCCAATAATAGGGCTTGAACATAACACTGATTTTGAAGATGGCATAAGATAGGTAGTGCTTCGTTCTGCTGTACATTGAGTCACTATGACAGCACTGACAACAACAGTGCTGTTTGAATCTCTGAATTCCCGTATACTCCTCTCAACTGCCTCTCAGAACTTTCTTTAAATGACCTCAATCCTCCTATCTACGTCATTTTTTGGTTTTGTTTTGTTTTGTTTTTCTGATCCTGCTTTGACTTCTTTCCTTTGCTCTATGAACAAATTGAGGTTTAGCCAAATTAAGTATTGGATAGTCAGTTCATAAATTCAGATGCTCAGTCAGTCTCTTAATTTTCCTTAAATCAGTCTAGAATCCAATTATGCCATTGTTGTTGTTAAGTTCTCTCTAGTTAGTTCCAACTCAGCAACCCTGTGTAGGAGCAGCTGGTAGGTTTGAACTTCTAAACTTGGGGTTGTTGTTGTTGTTAGGTGCCATTGAGTCAGCACTGACTCATAGTGACCTTACACACAGCAGAATGAAACAATGTCCGATCCTGGGCCCACCTCACTACTGTTGCCACACTTGAGACCATCAAAGGAGCACTCTTAATGCACTTCTTCCAAAACAGATCTATTGGTTCTTTTGGCTGTCCATGGCACTTTTAGTATTCTCCTCCAACACCATAATTCAAAGGCATCAATTCTTCTACGGTCTTCCTTATTCAGTGTCCAGCTTTCACATGCATATGAGGTTATTGAAAATACCATGGCTTGGGTCAGGTGCACCTTGGTCCTCAAGCCGACATCTTTATTCTTCAACACTTTAAAAAGTTCCTGTGCAGCAGATTTGCCTAATGCAATACGTCATCTGATCTCTTGACTGCTGCTTCTGTGAGTGTTGATAGTTCATCCAAGAAGAATAAAGTCCTTGACAACTTCAATCTTTTCTCTGTTGATAAGAATGTTGTTTATTGGTCCATTGGTGAGGATTTTTGTTTTCTTGACATTGAGATGTAATCCATACCAAAGGCTGTGCTCTTTGATCTTCATCAGTAAATGTTTTAACTAGTCTTAATAGGTGCTCATTAATTAAAGCTGAATGAATAAATGAACTTAGGTTCCATTCATATGGGATGGCTCTGTCGTGTCTTTCAATTGAGATTACATGTTTATGTTCTACAGTTAAAAAAAAACCCTGAAGGCATAGTGGTTAAAGCGCTCAACTTAACAGAAAAGTTTGAACCCACCACTCACTTTGTGGGAGAAAGATGTGGTAGTCTGCTTTCATAAATATTTACTGTCTCCAGTCTCCCACAGAGTCCTGGTGTGGCGCTATGGGTTAATGCGCCAGACTGCAAAGCCATTTGAATTGCAAAGTCTGTGGTTCAAGCTCACCAGCTCCTCCTCAGAAACCCTATACAGGGTCACTATGGGTTGGATCTGACTCGACAGCACTTCACAACAACAACTGTCTCCCACAGAGTTACTATGAGTCAGAATGGACTCTATGGAGTGGGTTTTAGGTTTGGTTTTAAAGTCATAATCATTGCATAGTTCATCATGACACACCCTTAAAAATAGAAAATTCTAGTGGCATGGTGGGGACACAGAAACATTTTCCTGGGCTAAGACCATAGGAGCTCATGAAAGATTTTACCTTGCAAAAAATTGTGATGAAAGCAATGACACTTCTCCTTCACTTATCAACTATCTCATATGACTTTTTGCATTTAAAACAATAGTGGAAAGTCTACTATCTGACTATCTTGCACATTGACTATAGATGTCTGGCAGTGAGGAACACTGAGGTGTAAGGTAAGCGTGATGCTGGCTGTGACGATTAAGTTTATGTGCCAACGTAGATGGGCTATGTATATCAATGGTTTGACAGTTATGGAATGATGTAATTAGACAGTTATGCCGTGATATAATTTGACAATTTATGTAGTGATGTAGTCACCCACTACTTTGTGATCTAATGTAGTCATCTTCTATTTTCCCATAATGCCAAATTTTGTATCACAACATAATCTTGTTATGGCAACTAGTAAGTGTGTGGAAGTAAAAGAACCTTAACAATGAACTTGAACTAAAGCATAAAACATACTTGTTGCTGCTGAGTAGGTTCCCAGTCATAGAAAACCTGTAGGGCAATAGAACTGTCCATAGGTTTCCGGGGCTGTCATCTTTACACAAGCAGCCTGCCACATCTTTTTCCTGTGTTTGAACTGCAGGCCTACCAGTTAGTACCTGAGCACTTAACCACTGTGCCACCAGGCTGAACTCAGAGGTGAAAAAATTAGAGAAGCAGATCACAGATGAACATATATTTTTAAAAATTTCCTCCCACAATAAGCAAAAATTGTTGTATACATCAACACATGAAATTTTGGGTCCGGCATTCACTTCCTGTGGGTCAATATACACAAATCGGATGCCTGCAAACACCTTGTTTAAATACTTTTATGACTGATGTCATTGGCATAAATAGGCTCCCTTATTGGTCACTGTCACTGACCTGTGTTGTTGGTTGTTCCGATAAGGTTATGCAAATGAATGAAAACTGTCTTTATGAGATGATGAAATGGTGAGAAATGTTTGGGATAACAGAGCTTTTAGTTATGCGAAAGAAGACTGAGAATTAGAAGTGGAAGATGTATCTATTGTATTTAAGGTCTTGATCTGATCGAGATGGATTTGCTTAGTTTCAATGAGCAGAGCTAGGCATGTGGTTGCCGATAAGATGCTGCTGAGCAATCGTAGGCAGAACAGAACAACATATCTAGTTGCCCATTTCTGAGCCAACTTCACAATTCCTACTGTGTTTGAGCTCACAGCAGCCCCTATGTTCATCTCTGTGAAGCTATGTCTACTTTCTAATATTCACTTAGGCTTCTTCTCTTATTACCCAAGCTCACATCTTGAATAAAAGAAGAGAAAGAACATATTCTTCCAGTCCTTTTGTCAACAGACTGCCATTTTCCCTCTTATTGTTAATGGTAAAACATATATGTCTCTAGCTGGTGCCTCTGTCTGTGAATAGATATTCAAGGGCAAAACCAATGTAATGACAGAAAACAGACATTTGTGCAGCTAAAATCACATTAGAGGAGTGCACCCCAATACATGTAATTGACACATTTATTGGATGCTTCCACTACGTCATGCCCTGCAGATGAACTTGGGTGATTTAAAGGTACGTGAGAACTGTCAAGTAGTTTATAGTGTCTTAGAGTAACTTCTATACAATCAGTTAAGCATAGTACATTCAGGTTCATAAAATAGTGTGAGAGAAAACCTCTTAGAGCATAATGACTTTGTAATCGGTGATGCTCCCCTGCCAAGGTAGCATTAGAGGCTGTTTCACTTCTCTATCTTCCTTAATTGTGTTGGAGGAGTTGTAGTCACTTGGAGTACAAACTTTGATTACCCCTTTGGTACCTGAAAACCCTCATGCATATTGGTTGGTATGATTAAGAGAAAATGTTGCTAGTCCTTGCCTGTGAATAAAGATCACAATTAATGAGCAGAACAAAGTTTTGTGCACACACAAAGGGCTTGATTCATTCTCCATGGTTATGGCTATGAAAATTGAACAATTGTTGTGTTATCTCATCCAACCCAAGTTAAAAATGGTAAGTTTCATCCCGTATTTCAACACTGCTTAGAACTTGGCTTTTGAAAACATTTCAGCTAACTCTACAGTAAACATTTGTTGGTGACAATCGACGTGAGCATGGGATGGGTTGTGGCAATATATTGACCATTTCTGACTTGTCACTAGAAGACCTTATTATAAACCAATGGATGCAACTGAATGCTCTAGTAAAAATGCCAGTATAGTAGGTTTCCCTCTCCGGGTCCTCTGATCAGTGCCAAGTGGGATCTAGATGCATTTACATGCACTCGAAGGGTTTTCCCTTGTCCCGAAATCTAAAAAGGAGAGAAACTTTGCAGAAAGTATTCTAAGACTCGTCCTGTTGTATGGGTCAGAGCTTCTAGTTAGAAAATCAGTTAAATCTTTACATCCATTAAGAAGCCACTGTTCTTGGAGCATTTCAGTTCTAGAAGCCCTAAACTACAGTAACATTCAAGCACCTGAAAAATTGCTGACCTCTTAGAACTCTGCTTTCAGCATTACTACGAGACTATCATTATCCTCAATTGCTTCCTACTATAGCTTCAAATAAGATTCAGTGCATTCATGTATTGGAGGGCATTGATTTCAGCTAGATAAGGCATTGCTTAAAAAAAAAAAAATCGGACCTAGAGACTTAATCATTAATTATTTTCTGAAAGCTTTCATCAGATGTAGGGATTGTGATTATATGTTTCTTAACTTCTGCCAGTTGTTTCAACAAAGTGTGTGCAGCGGAGTTGCTCTGGTTTTGCTAGCTGGGCTTCCTTTTATAAAAGTGTTGAGAAGAGGAGAGCTATTATCTTTGAGAGATGCTGTTCTCATTTTAATTGTAACTTGCAAAGCTATTTGGCTAAAATGAAGTCTGGGTCTTTCCTGAATGAACATTTCTAACATAGATCAAGGGCACAGGAATTTCTAAGAAAAGAAAAATCTACTTTATTTACTGGAAAAAGAACAAGTCTTTAGGTAAGAAATGAAAGATACCGTTTTCAAAGCCAAATCTATCTTCTTTATTCCTTCCTTTTTTTCTATCGGGAAAAGAAAACCACTAGGCAAGACTTTTTTCTTTTTCTTCTTTTAATTTTGTTCAGCATTAAAGGAGAGAACTTCATAAACATTGATTGTCATTTACAGAAAACATTCAGAAATCATGTGTGCATTATCAGGGAATGCTAACAGTATTCAACTAATAATTTACAGGACATGAAATAAAGACAAAAACCTATTACAGTCTAAAGTAATATAAAACTCTTTTAATTGTTAGGGAATGATGTTTCATTCTAGTATATTTATAATAATAATTAAAAAAAAAACTTAATGCTTACTTCCTAAATGACTCAGGCTGCAGCTTTACTCACATACACAGAAATTAGGGCTTATATATTCAACAAGGAGAGAGAGATCAGAAAACTGTAGATTTAAAAACTATGTATGTCACTGGGTTTATTTGTAGTTTGCCTTTGGCCACTACAGACCAATCATAATACTACAAGGTAATAATGTAATTAAACTCCAGAAAAAAATCAATGTTGACTCTAGGAGGCATTGTTCTTTTTAAAAAGTATAATTATTATGCTTTTTTGAGTGAATAGTTTTATTTTACATACTGTCAGCAATGCAACTTTTTTCACATCACTCACAAGGGTGTGCATGTTAAGTAAGAGATTCTAACTGCAAGTCACCTGTCCACGCTGCCCTCAAGGTGCAAGAGTGGCTAGTAGAAACAGCCAAGCCCCAGACCATCCTGTGATTTGAACAACTGAAGTACTTAGAGTCGCTCTTTACTTTACAAGTGTAGGCTGGAGCCAAGATAAAAACATTAAACCTCTGAACGTTGGAAGGATACGAAAATCATTTTCTCTTAATCCTAAAAGCAAAGAAGCATTGTCAGGGATTTCAAAAATATTGGAAAGTCTCCTTTAAATCTAGATATCTTTTTTTTTTTCAATATTATAAATTGCTCATCATAAAATACTAGCCTTTTAAAGTCATATTTGGGATGCAGGAAAAGCATCATGTTCATCGGACCTGCTCCTGCTCGTGCCGTTAGATAGCTCAAGACGCCATAGGTTCTCCTCCCTCTCAGTCTCTCCCTAACCCTCCCCCAGATTTTTACAACATTTATTTGGTGAAGGTCAGTTATGGCTTCAGCGAATGAGTGGTCTGACCTCAGGTTATTTGTAAGAAAGAAACGTGTACAAAAATACTTTGTTCATCAGAAAGCAGTTTGTTTTCCTTAAGCTATTCCATGCAGGAAGGATTTAGACAAAGCCATTTGCTACGAGGAAAGAGGACTTATTCAGGCAGCTTTTATTTTCTAAATTTTCTTTTTTTCAAACTATCTAGTTCAGACAGAGTTTGCAGGTTTTAGGCCAATCTTCAATACCAATTCTTTGGAGCAGATTTCATCTGCCTGTCCCTTTCTCAGCTGTGTTACAAAAAGAAGCATACACTTAACACCGATGACTTATCGAGATGCTTAAACTTACAACCAGTTTCCACTAAAAAACTGAGAAGTACATAACACTCAGAAAGGAAGGACGGACATATTTGCTCTTGTTTTTTTTTTCCCCCTCTAAAAAAATTGTTACAAAGTCTTATGCTTAAACAGAGACATAGAAAAATCAGTGTATTCACTGTCTCCTGTTATTTACAGCAAAAATTACAGAGACAGCATACATTGTATTATACCTTCCACAAGCATATATTAAAAGTAATTACATTTGAAAAAATATTTTTATTTTTCCTCTACATTTCTACAATACATACTCAGTTTTCTGTGTGTCTGTTAATCAAATGAGGCAGACGGTACTGTGCTTGGAGGTGAGATTTGTAGCTTTTCAGATACCGAATGTGTGCCTGCGTGTGGTTATGACAGGTGAATATATGCTTTCCACTAGCCACAGCCAGAAGAGTATCGTTCAACGTATGGATCATGCTACCCAGTTGCAGGGCTGACAAGTCTACACTACACAGAACTGGGCTTATTCAATTTTGATAACCCTTGTGCTTAAGTTTGGCCATGAGAACAATCATTGAGCCGCTTTGTCTGCTCCACTGAAGATAGTGCTTACAGTCACGCAAGAGGCAAAGATAACTCTGGCCAATTCACTTCGGAGGAATGTCAGCAGCTTAGGAAAAGAAAAAGGAAAAAAAGAAAAAAGTGCACAGACAGACAGCCCCCATCTGCTGCATAGAGATCCTGGTGGGCATTTTAGCATAACTGAGGACCTCTTGATTATGACTGGAGAATAATTTCTTCAGATACAGAGACTGAAGTCACACATTTAAAGAAACACATATAGACTCAAAAACACATCCAAGTCATGCCTTTGCCGTTCAGAAAAGGTTCACAAGAAATCCAGCCACCTGGCTTTAGGAAGCTGGGTGTTTGGGCAAGATAAGTGGCAATGTCTTTTCTTAGCCATTGTTAAATAGCTAAGAAATGTTTTCATTTTTAGACCTTTTGCTGTGTTTTTTCCTACTGACCACTACTTTACCTTCTAGTTGTGTTGTTGTTAGGTGCTATTGATTTTTAACTCATAGCTGACTCTATGCAACAGAGATGTGTTGTCATTGTTAAGTGCTGTTGAGTTGGTTCTGGCTCATAGCGATCCTGTATAGGGTTTCCGAGGAGCAGCTGGTGGGTTTCAACTGCAGACCTTGTGGTTAGCTGTCCAGTGCTGATTCTACAGCGCCACACCAGGACTCTTAAGGGTAGGGCTGCCTAATAGGATTTTCTTTATGAAAGCAGATTGTCAGATCTTTTCTATCATGGAGCGACTGCATAGGTTGAACTGCCAACCTTTTGATTAATAGACTAGTGCTTAACCATGATGCCACCAGGACTCCCAATCCTCTAGCAGTGACAGACAGTCAGAAATGGGAACCAAATTGAGTATTATCAGGGTACCTTCATTCTGATTCAAAAGTATCACTCAGGGTTGTAACTGGCCAGACATGCTTCAGTTGAACAGACCTGTAGATATGATTTTCCTTTATACCAGAGGTTACAAACGGGTGGCCTATGGACCCTCTTCCATGCAGTGGTGTATTTGTTTGACTGGAATCAACTTCCATCATTGACAACTTTGAGCCTTCATAGAATTCAGAAGCTCTAGCAAGATTCAGTCTTAGCCCAGTAAAGGGCCTCCGTTTCAGATGGACATTTTCCTTCCTGTTTGTTCCCTAGGCTGCTTCACCCATTTATGTTGACAACCCGGCCCTTCTTGGCTTTTGAATGTTGTAACCTCTGCTTTAAATGGACACAAGCCTCTGGTCTTGACATCCAAAATAAAGAGGGTCTCGGCTCCTTTCCGAAAAACCCACATGGCTTTCCACTTTAGGCTTTTATCCTAGCTGCTGCTCGTTGTAGCAAGTGGAAGCAAATCATGAAGTCCTGCTTCATCGAAAGCAGATGGCAGGCATTTCCCTCTTTATACAGGGGACTGTGTGCAAAGTTCCACTACCGATGCACACTGCAAAGTTATTGCTATTCTACTGAATGGGGGGTTCTGTCAGGGCACAGACAAACTTGTCTGAGCTTCTTGTCGATAGTAGCAACTGCAACGGAAACAAAAGTTTATAGAGAGAAAGAGTCCAGGGAAAGAATATTTCTTCCAATTTCCAGTAGCATTAGAAATTTTCCTTGCTTCTACAATAAAGAAAAGAAATCACATGGGCAGCACTGAGTTAATTTTCATCTGACTGCGGTTTTTGGAAAAAAGCTGGTTACGTTTTAGACTGTCCTTGGGACACAGACTTGTCTTTGTGTTTAAATCTTATACTCATAGGATTGTAGAGAATAAGAGTGAGCTGACTACCATTTACATGGTTTTTCAGACCAGCTATTGTAGAGTTATGTACTGGACAAGGCATCCAGGATAGCAAATGTACTGGTGATGTTCCCTTACAACTCTTGTTACTAACTAGAGTTCATTATGACTGATGGTCTTTTGGATTCTGCCAAAGAAATCTAATTACTAAAGGGACCACTCCCTTCTCTATTTTCACCTACTGAATGGTCCGTTAGCCCAGAGTCCTTACAATGGAATTAGAACGTCAAAACAAACAGAAAGGGCATCTTTAAGAAGCACACCTCCATCTTTTGGGGATTAAGGAGCCATAGTAAAAGGGGTATCAAGAGTCATAAGCAGTAGGGGTGTGAATTGAATGTCAAACCAGATTTGGAATCCCTTATTCTCCTACTTTTTTTTTTTCACCCCAAAATTTGTCTTTCTGTTTTACAGACACAGATGCCATGAAGTTTGAATTCACGCATCTTTACCTCCCCTGTTGGGTTCATCTAATGCCAGATTGTTGTATTTTCCTTCCTCAGGACTTACATATAAAGCTTAGATCTGTGGGGAGAAAAATAGTCTTAGAAATAGAATAACTGAATTATTCAGCTCCTAACAGATCTTAAAAAATGAAACTAAGTCATCTTTACTCAATAAACTGACTGTGTGCAACTTTTCAGCAAGTCGAAATAGTAAAAGTAAATTTAATTTTCAGCCATGAAGTTGTTGGTCTGAAAGCCTTGTCAGAAAGATTCGTTCTTTGGCACATTAATTCATGCCATTTGCTTTTTGTTGTCATTTCCCTGGCTTTTGCTTTCTTCCTTCGCCTTCTTGATGTATTGTTATTATTATTTAGTGAAACATCCCTGAGTGGATACAGTGCAACATCTGCATCAAGCAGCGATTGTCATTTACGAAGCATGAAGTGAAAAGTACAGCGCATGGATTCTTTCTTTCAACACACACTTTATCACAAGTGTGTTAGGAACGTTTGCCAGTATTCATGGTGAAGGGACAAAGTGCTGGGGTTATATGTGGTAAAGAAAGTTGTTCTAAAAATTTCAAAATACCTCCAGATGTAGTCACAGTAGATGTTCAAAGAGCAGCACATTAAGGCTTTGTTACCACTGAAAACATGACTCGATTCTTTTTTAAGGAACAGATTTAGCAACTGTGCCCCCAAATGGAAATCTCTTCCTTCAACTGAAGTGGGCAGGACCATGTACTGGTTTCCACTGTTTTGTTCTGGTTCAATCACTAGCTCTGTTTCCTCTCTTCTAGCTTCAAAAGGTTCATGTCCCAATGAAATGCTCACACTAGTGGAAACGGCACAAATTCAAAGCCAGTACCTCCCGAGGCAAATGTGGGGGAACAATCTTTTCCTACATCACCCATGGGACAAGGGAAGAAAAAATTCTCAGCCACTTCATAAATTGGGCCAATTTAAATCCTCTAAGGTAAATTAGAGGAAACGAATGATTCCCTTTGCAACTGAGCAGGAATTACAGACTGACAATGGAAAACACAAGGCCAACAGAACAATGAAAACAAAGTTTGACAGAAGTTCAAAGCTCAAAGGGAAACACCAAGTAGACACATTAAGCATTGCCTATCACAAGCCAATCATAAAACATACATTGCATTTGGAAACGGCTTGGTTTAATTGAGTGCCTTCCATTACCCTGTTTTCCTAGCAATCAGTAAAGTAATCTTTCCATTAGAAGGAAATATGACTCTTGGAATTAATTCTTTATACAAAGAGCTAGCAGGAGTGACATTTACACCAAAAAGAATTCAGTCCCTGTGGTCGCATAATAAGTGGTCTACAGCTGTCTTCTTAGACACTGAAGGTAATTTGGTTCAATGTAGTTAAATTAATTGAATATAACAGTAGTTGAGAAAGGGATTCATTATTTTAAAACCTTTTTGTTTTTCCCCATTGGTTTGAAATTCATCAATCATGAAGCAGGAAAAGGCTGTTTTGTAAAAGGAAAAGGCAGCACTATGGTTTTAATCATGCATGAGGAGTTGGGAGTCAACTTGAAGATGACTCTCAACCATGTAACTTCAGGAGAGCATGAGAGATTTAAAAACAACAACTATGCTTCCACTGATGGTAACTTTACGAAGTAAGTGTATGTGTGAGTTTGACAAGGAAAAAAGGCAGTTTATTATTTTTTTAAGCAAGTTAGTGGCTAGATTATACTTATAGGAGAACATGATTTTTATTGCTTTTTAGGTGAACCTTTCCTCTATCTTCTTTTATTTTAGATCAAATAAGACCAAAAGGCATAAGGCCTCCAGGACACAGGCAGAACAAACTCCTTCGAGTTTATGCTTTTCTGAAGATGAATTTGATTGGAAAGCAGAGAAGTGAGAGCTCTAAAAGTGAGAGCAATTCACTCACCCTATTCTCACCACTTCCAGTCTGTACTTTTAAGATTTGCTCAAAAATTAATCCTAGGCTAGATGGACAATGCAATTTCAACCCACACAGGAGGGAGTTTTAGATCTGAGGTGTTTAAGTTCCAGAGGAAAATTCATATCTTTCTGCTAAACTGTTAAGGTTTTGGAAAAATTTTATAATACAGGATGTTGATGTTGGAAAAAAAAAATCAGTGGTCCCATACTAAAAGTTATGTAATGTTCCTCTTCCCTGCTATTGCTACTTTTTCTAACAAACTTAATACAAATAATGAATATGAAGAATCACTTTGTCCCTTTGTATATATTTTTTTCTATACTCTTTTTGTGCCAAAACTTGGTTGTAGAGAAAATGTTTACATGACAAGGCAGTGACTCCCTGGGTTCTGACTTCCTCTTTAAGTCTAATTGTACTAGGAAAAAATTGCTGGTGGTCATAATCCACAGAATGTATTTCTCTATTGAAGACACAATAAGCACCAAAAATCAAGTTTCTTTCATAACTGGAAAGCCAAAAGGAAAAAAAAAAAAGGCATTTTATATGTCCTCATGAGAAATAGGAAATGTCTAATGTTTGGTTAAAGAAATCATGGACTAACACAATATAATCTGTGACCTAATTCTGAAAATAGGAAAATTGCTCCAAAATGCTTATTATTTTTGTCCCCCCAAATGTACCACCTTGACAGGGCTTTGATGTCATTGTTAGAAATAGCATTTTTATGCTGAGTCCATGCATTCTATTTACTGTGTTGTAGAATTCTTTCTGAACTGGTACCATCCTGCCTTTGACTATATATGAAAACTCTTGGCTGGGAAAACAAAATCCTGATTGTCTAACATAAAGTTAACATATAACACAGAAGGTAAATAATAGAAGAGAGACTGACTGACCCTCCTTTGCTAGTAGTGTGGTATTTTAAGCCACAGTGCATGTGCAGGTATATGTAATAGTCATATATAATATTCTCACATATTATATACTTATTACATACATGCACAGTACTTTCCAAGACAGCTACAAATTTACACATGCATCAACTACCTAAAAACATAGAAATAGGTAAGCCTACTAAGTGGAATTTTCTTAAATTATATTTGAACAATCAACAGGAAAAGTAATTATGTAAAGTACTGCTCTGTTCTCGTATATATCTACAATAAAATTCTATAAACAGCTGTCTCCCAAAACATACCCGAATGAAGTTAAAAAAAAAAAAAAAAAAAGATAACACCCAGTGTCCTATATGTGTATATTTATGGTCATTTCAAAAACAAACAAACAAATAAAGAGCCCCATTCAGGTGCATATTTACATTCTTCAAACTGTAGCGGTGAAAAATAATTCTGTTAAGTGCAGGACATTGCTAATGTTGCAGTAGTGACATTTTTCTGAAGTCTCCATGAACACATTGCTTTTGTCTTAATGGTGATGAATTCCAGGACTGTGAGATAGTTCTCTCATCTTCTTCATTTGCAGACAGTGGCACAGTCAGGATTAAACAGTTCCTTATATAATGGAGGAAACAGTGTATTCACTATGTCTGGATGAGATTGCTTAAATACCTGCAGTTTCTCCCCGTGCAAGTTGCAAACTGCCGTGATGGTTGGTATCTTGGCTATTAACTGTAGAATAGGGAGACAGGGAGGGAGAACAAAGAGGAAGCTCATTAGTGCTCTGTCTTCAGAATCAATGTCTTTCCTGGCCCCAGATAAAGTCAAATGCCACTGGAAAAATACAGTCAGAAAGAAAGAAGGCTCACTTTCAGCTTCTCTTCAAGAACAAAGCAAAGCAAAACAAAACAAAGCACACCCACTCCCATTCCCTATAGAAAAAAAAAAAACTAAACTAAAATAAAGAGACACAACAAAATCAGGACCAAGCTTTCGGATTCATTGTTCTTTAATAAAGTATGATGGGAGGTCATGTGATTTAAGTGGGAAGATCACTCAAATCTAAATCCTGATTCCACAACAGCATAAAGGCTATGCAACTGTGAGGCATTCTATGTCTCATTTTTCTTAGATGTAAAATGGGCATTCTAATAGCACCCAATTATTGGATTATTGTATGGACAGAGTGAGTTAATGTGTATAAATGTGTTAAGAACACTGAAGTCAGGAAGCAAAATTCTCAGCTATTTTTATCCATCATTTACTATGTTGTTGTTGTGAAGTGCCATTGAGTCAGTTCTGACCCACAGCGACCCTCTATAGGGTTTCCTAGGAGCAGCTAGTGAAATTGAACCTCCGACCTTGCAGTTCAAACGGCATTGCAGTCTGGCACATTAACCCAATAGTTTTTGATAATATTAACTTTACATTTTTAATTTTGGAAGATGACAATGTTAAATTACATGAAGTGGAATCCACAATAATCTGGACTGCTTTCTTGTCAAGTACACTAAAACCTATCATCATTCAATCGATTCTGACTCATTGTAATCTCACATGTACCAGAGGAAAATTGTTCCAAAAGGTTTTCTTGGCTCTAATCTTTATGAGTTGTGGTGTTGTAGGAGAATACTGGAAGTGCCATGGACTGCCAAAAGAACCAATAGATCTGTTTTGGAAGAAGTGCAACCAGAGTGCTCCTTGGAGGCCAAGATGGCTAGGCTTTGTCTCTCCTACTTTGGACACATTGTCCGGAGAGAACAGTTGCTGGAGAAGGATGTCATGCTGGGTAAGGTGGAGGGTCAGAGAAAAAGAGGAAGACCCCCAACGAGATAGATCAGCCAGGTGACATCATTGATGGTGTCAAGTGTGGCAGCGGTACTGAGATTGGCCCAGGATCGGACATTGTTTCGTTCTGCTGTGCATGGGGTTGCTATGAGTCGGTTCCGACTCGATGGCACCTGACAACAACAACAACAAATCTTTATGGAAGCAGATCACCAGGCCTTTCTTCTGCAGTGCTACTGGGTGAGTTTTGAACTGCCAAGAATGACTTGCCAAGTAGTCAAGAATAAACTATCTGTGCTACCCAAGGATCTTGTCAAGCTCAGTAGCCCACTGATACTTAACTTCCTTGTCGTTGTTATTAAGTGCCTTCTAGTCAGTTTTGAAGGAGCTCTGGTAGCATATTGGTTATGAATCGGGCGGCTAATCTCAAAGTCAGAAGTTTGAAACTACCAGTGGTTCCGTGGGAGAAAGATGAGGCTCTCTGCTCCCATAAAGATTTACAGTCTCAGAAATCCTATGCAGTGTTGCTATGAGTTTGAAGCGACTCTATGGCATATAATCACCACTTATAACAACAACAAGCTAGTTTTAATTCATAGTAACCCTGTAGAGGGTTTCTGAGGCTGTAAATCTTTGCTGGGGCAGAAAGCCCCATCTTTCTCCTGATGAGTGACTGCTGGGCTTGAACCACTGACCTTGTGGTTTGAGGCCCAGTGCTTATCCTACAGAGTCACAGTGTTCTAGCTTTCTTCGGGAGATGTTTCAAAAACATCTATTTATAATAAATAGATCTTGATATATACATCATATGCTATTATAGGATGTAATATTTTTACTTAAAATATCCAGAAGATAGTGCTTTTTATAATTTTTAATGTCCACAGTTTGCTAAATACTATATAGGTCTGAAGGAGGAAGGTATGAATGAATGAAGGGAAGAAGGGAGGAATTAATGACTAAAAGAGATATGGAGTTGCATGGAACAGGGGTGGATGTTGGCCAGTGGTATTAAATTCACCCGTCTATGGTAAGTAAACTCCGAAGAGTAAAAGAATGCCAAAGGAAGAGAGAAAGTGAAAGAGAGAATAAACGATAAATGGAAAGAAATCAACAACTAAAAGAGAAGGTAGTATACTAACAAACAGATAAATAATTACTCATGTAAAAAAGAACCATGCTAGGAATTAGGGGGAGGGTGCCATGAACCACGCACAGGGATTGATTTATATTTGTGTTTCTGAGATGGGTAACCCACTATCCAATCAAGAAGCAGTTCACAGCATACATGTGAGAGGAAGAGCTTCCATGAGGTCAAGGAGAGTATTCATTGGCTACAGATTAGGATCTATCCAATTAGGCCCACCTGCAGTCTAGAGATCTGAAATAAGTGGTGCTATGGGCTAATGCACTAGACTGCAAAGTTGGTTTGAACTGCAAGGTCGGCAGTTCAAGATCACCAGCTGCTCCTCGGAAACAGGGTCACTATGGGTTGCAATTGACTTGATGGCACTTAACAACAACAATAATAGAAAGGGAGCATGGTGGCTCCATACGATAAGGTCTGGACTATGAACCACAAGCTCCATAGTCTGAGCTCACCAGCTGCTCTGTGGGAGACATGAGGGTTTCTGTTCCCACAAAAAATTTAAAAGGGTTGGTATGAGTCATAACTGACTCCATGACACTTAGCAACAATAATATAGGTCTTAGAAGCTGAACAATTTCAGCCTTTAGCATATAATTTATGGTTATATATTTAGGAGCCACTGACAATCCATTGAGTGTCAAAATGAACTTACACAACGTGTTACTCTGATCAGTTTACTGCGAGGGATGAGATGCATTCTCTTATAGGAACACTTTTGGGAAAGATAAGCATCATATAGCTGACCAAAGACACATTTGAAAACAATGATAAAATAAAATCCATCTAATCACTAACTAGGTTCCCTGTGTTCCCTACTCATTCAATAACACGAGTCCATTTCAGCCTTTGAAGTTAAATAGTAGATACGAGATAGATAATTACTTGTAGATAATTAGTTACTTAGTGGTTTTTCAAAATCAGAAATTTCCACTCTTTCATTAACTTTCCTTTTAACAACTAATGCCTATATAACCATGGAGTGAGCAATTTAAGAGTGGTATTAGGAATAGAGTTATTGACATATTCACTACAGATTTTCAAAACAGAGAAATTTGGGAGTTCAGACTTTCCAGCCTAACCAGCTACACTTCTATTTAAAAAAAAAACATCAAGTTGATTCTGACTCATGCCGACCTCATGTCTTATAAAGCAGAATTATGTTCTGTAGAGTTTTTTATAGCTGTGACCTTTCAGAAACATATGACCAGGTTTTTCTTCTGCGGTGCCTCTGGGTGGATGCAACCCAACCTTTTAGTAAGTAGCTATGCACTTCACCTTTTGTACCACTTTGTTGTTGTTGTTATGTGCCGTGGAGTCAGTTCTGACTCATAGTGATCCAGTACAAGGTTTCTGAGGCTGTAATTCTTTAAGGGAACAGAAAGCCTCATCTGTCTCCTGAGGAACAGCTGGTAGTTTCAAATTGCTGACCCTGAAGTTAGCAGCCTGATTCGTAAACATTATGGTACCAGAGGAGCTCCTATTTAAAGAAACATATGACCAGGTACAACCTTTGTCTATAGCATGGATGCTACATTTTAAACTGTCAACCATGACTTTCCCTCCAACATTATGAATTATAAATAGATTTATAAACTGTCTTCATTCATGATACTCTACTGTGCAGCAGGGATCCTGCTAGATGTAAGAGTACAAAAGATAGTTTCGGTTCTTGATTTCAAAAGACATGACAAGATGCATATGAATAAAGTTACACAGAGTCAAAAGCAGACTGAAAAACTGGTAAGTTCTATGGAAGCATGGGGTTAGAACAAGTAGTAGATATTAGGATGTCCTGACTTCTGGTGTGTCAGGGAAGGATTCCTTGAGAAGGTGACATTTACACTGGGCATTGAAGAAAGAGTAGAGTCCTGGTGTGACACAGTAGGATAAACACTGGATTGTGAACCACAAGTTTAATGGCTCAAACCCACTAGCTGCTCCTTGGAAACCTTGTATAGGGCCTCTATGAGTCAGCAACGACTTGACAGCACTTAACAACATCTGAAGAGTGGTATCGAAATAAGTGTTGGGGCTCTTGAAACCCACACACATTGAGTAGATTCCAATTCCTAGTGACCCTGTATGACAAGCAGAATTACCCAAAGGGTTTCAAAGATGGTAATCTTTATGGCAATAGATGGTCACATCTGTTTCCGGCAAAGAAGTTGGTAGGGTCAAATAACTGACCTTTTAGCTAGCAGCCAAGTGCCTAACCACTGTGTCATCAGGGTAAGGGATACATAACATGGCCTAGTATCATATGCAAAGTCACTGTGGCACTTGATGCACCAGAAGAAGTGAAGAAAGATTGGTCTTGGAGCAATGGGTGAGCATGGTTTGAGGAAAATGCTGGAGTGGTAGACAAGGTCAGATCATGCAAGACCTTGCTGTCCACATAAGGTAATTTGGAAAAAAATTGTGAAAATAATAAAAAGAAAAAAAAGAGAGAGTGAACAAGAGACGATAAGAATTCCATTTTGCAAGGCTCACTTTGGATCTTGGGTGGAAACTGTTGACTTTTCTATATTTTTGTAGGTAAAGAGCATACAAGTGTCCACTTTAGTGGAGTCCCTTGGGAAATTATTTAAACTCTTTTAACCAGGTGGTTCACACAGAAGGAGACTATAATTTTGGAACACTTTTTGTACATTACAATTCTCCTGAAGTAGTTATTGAACGTCGAGAGGCTTTGAAAGCTGCCTACAATCACCTGTAGTTGAATGGATGATGTGCAAAGCTCCTGAAACTTCCAGTTTCAGCTCCATAATGTCCAATCTTTAAGGGGCATGCAAATCACTGGGGAGCTTCCTGAAAAACAGATTGCTGGTACCTACTCTTAGGGCTTCTGTTTCAGTAGGTCTGGGATAGAGCTCAAAACACATGTTAGAAATAAACGATCAGATATGGACGAAGTTGGTCCCCAGCACAGACTTGAGAGACTCAAGGAACTCAAGTCTTATAAATTGAAATCTTGTTTTTAGAGTTTAAAAGTAAATTCGATATTTGAAACAGTCTTGGAAGTCTTTTTCAGGAGGCAAAAAAGGAAGTTATTGTGACTAGAGAGAGGTTTCATGCTCTTGATTCTGTTAGGTTCGTGAGCCAAAAGTTCCCTCTCGCACTCAAATACATATCATCTAGTAATAAAGAACATAAGCATTGGAGATAAACTGCTTGGATTTGAATCCTGGCTCTACTATTTATGGCTGTGTGACTTTGGGACAAGTCACTTGACCTCTGCTCAGCTGTCAGCTGACAATTACAAACATCCGGTCTCAGAGGGGTGTTTTAACAGCTAACTGAGTCAATACAAACTGTCTACAGTGGTTCTGGGCACATAGATACAACATACATATTAGTAATTATACTTATATTCCCAAGTGATTCTTCTTTCTAGGAGAGAAACTGTCAAGGCCATTCTTGTTCAGTCCAATGACACTGAGGACAAGGAACAACCTACATCTTTTTCCAAGCACTCAAGACTGAGCCTATGTATATCATGTGTTCAAATATGGGAAGAGAAGCCTTTTGATTTCATCCAAGTGAAAAGCAAACTGACACGGAGTCTCTTTTTTCAGTAGCAATTAAAATTAAGTTGCTTATTTATTAACTGTGATTTATAAAGTAGAATTCTATTACTACGGACGTTAAAGTACTTTTTTCCTTGCTCCTTTAGTGAAGAAGTGGCATGGAAAATTCAAATGTATAAACCAAATTAAAACAAAAACTAAACAGCCAAACACAATGCTGTTGAGGTGACACCAACTCATTGCAACCCCTTGTACTCCAAAGTAGAACCTCTCCATAGGGTGTTCTTGGCTCTAATCTTTACAGACAGAATGATTGTAACATGGCAATGATTGTAAAGATGGTGCAAGATAGGCAGTGCTTTGTTTTGTTGCACACAGTTGGAATGAGTTGGAATCAACTCAATAGTACTTGTCACCAAAAACAATCTTTATAGAAGCAGATCTTCTGTGGTATTATTGGGTGGGTTTGAATCACCAATCTTTAGGTTAGCTAGTAATTCAATGCATGTCATTAACACCATCCAGGAATGTTAGAAAATGTAGAAAAGGATGACCTAAATCCTTCAACAGTTGTTCATGTGCATTGCAAATATATAACCATTCATCTGGTTTTAAAAAGTATCTCAAAGTTGTAATATGAGAAGTGTCTGGTTTAGATCTAGCTCTTCCCTGTTTTGTGATTTTTGGATTCAGTCCCTGTTGCTGATCTGTAGAATGGGCTGAATTGTAAAAATGATTTTTTGCTATAGAGAACTGTGACCACATAAGCAAAGAATACTGAGAAAGGCAAAGTGCTTCCCCAGTGCTGGGAAGAGGCTGAGTGAAAAACCACCAAGTGTCTGTGTCAATGGGCGCACTGACAGGCGCATCCATCACTCCGGAGGCCCAATGGGCCAGGAGACCGCCCACAGGCAGTGGCAGCCCTTGTCAGAACCCAGAAAGGCCTGGTGGAGAAAACAGCAGCGTCGCTTACTGCTCATTAATATTATGTACTGCAGCCGGGGGACCCCCATTTCAAAGGGAGCCCAGAGCCAACACAGCAGCAGTTAATGGCTCAACAACTTTTCAAACAGCTGGGGAGGTGATCCAGAAATACTTGGAGATGGAGAGGGTAGATCATTTCAAATCATCATGAAATTCCTTCATGTTTAATCCCTGTAGCAGGAGTAGACAGAGGGCCTATAAAAAAGACATTTTCACATTCATCTATTTCTTATGACAAACATTTCTACTAAGAAGGAAGTTTAGCTTTTACCTACAGGGATCTACAAGAAGGAAAAAGCAGCTGTCTGAGCAGAGATAATAATCCTATGCTTCTCTCTAGAAGTTGGTTTTAAGAAAAAACTCACACTCTTAGAGCTGGTACATTTGATGTTGGAAAAATGGAACATGCAGAGGGGGTAAACTAGTGATCTTGCTCATGTGGGCTTCCAGGCCACCTAGATGCTTTTCAACCTGGAGCAGAAACCCAGTAATGGTTCAATGAAATTGAAGAAATGTCAGGAGCACTGATAAAAATGGGAATTGAACTGAGGCTGAATACATACAGTTTATTTTTCATTTCCCCTTTTTGTTTTTGGATGTTATCATAGCCAAACCTAGGCACTTGGATTACAATATATATCACTGAATTTGAAATGTGTGCTCAGATGATAAGACTTCCCCCCACGAACCCTGCCTCGTTCTTAGGATCCATGTTATAGTGCATGTTCTTATTACCCTGGTCAAAGCTGGACTCAAGCAGGGCTGAAATTGGAATTGGGATTGAAAGCCAGCATGCCCCCCTCTAAATATGGCAGACTCCGTAAGTAATCCAAGGAGCTAAGAGGTAGCCATAGTTTACCCTGTAGACAAGGGAAGCTGAAAAAGCTTGCATTCCAAATGGAAGATGAATCAAAAAGATACCAAAAGACTGATGAACATAGAGAATTCTAAAAGTTTCCAATTCCTTATTTCAGTACTTTCCTGAATGATGACTGAATTCTTGCCCTTGGATTTTGTGAGGAAGTGCTTCATTATTATTTTTTTTTCCTTTTGCTTAAGGCTGTGTGAATTAGTTTCTGTTATGTAACTAGAGAGTTCTGCCATGTCCGTTTGCAATAGCAAAACCTATCTTCTCATGTACACACTATTAATCTGTGGGACAAACCCTGAAATTTCTGGATATTGGACCTATAGTGTATACCTGCAAACTATAAACAGTTACAATGGATTGAAATACTCTAGACTTTCACAGAAATTCCTCAAGGAAACTCCAAGGGCAGATGTCATTCATTATTCACTATTCTTTCTCCCGCACCCAGCACATAGTACATACTCATAACAAATGTAGGCTGCAGTAGAAAACTATGTTGCATTAGTAGAGACATGAAATGTAAAACTTGAGACTCTGTTGAACTCTTTTCTATAATTTTCCTATTATTGCACTATTAAAAAAAAAAAAAAATATATATATTATTGTCAGGAAGCCTGAAGGGGACCTCTGAGGTGTCACTGGGTATGTTACAGGAGTACACTAATGTTACCATAATTCATTGAGATGTACACTTAGGATTCCAGAACTTTCAGTATGTGTAAGATATTACAATATTTTAAAAGCATATGGATTTACAGTAAAACAAATTCCTAATGAAATCAATGCAATGTGACTGGAGAGGCCTCAGCCCTCAAGGTCACACCATTTGGGTATGAGCTTCTCAAGTATTTACAAGATAGACTATCCTGTGGAAAAGTAAAATGAACCCAACCCCTAATTGATGCTCTGTTGTTGCTGCTGTTGTATGCCAGCAAGTTGTTTCTGAATCATAGGACCTAAAGCATTTCTGAGGCTGAAGTATTTGTGAGCAGATTTTGCTGCTGTTGTTAGGTGTTATTGAGTCAGTTCTATATCCCACAGAATGAACCACTGCCAAGTCCTGCGCCATCTTCACAACTGTGATGCTTGATCCCATGATTGCTGGCACTGTGGCAAGCCAACTCATTCAGGTCTTCCTCTTTTACACTGACCCTCTACTTTCCCAGGTATGATGTCCTGACAACATGTTCAAAGTATGAGATAGAAGACTTGCCATTCTCGCTTCTAAGGAGTATTCTGAGTGTACCTCTTCCAAGACAAATTTGTTTCTTCTTCTGACAGTCCATGCTACTTTCCATATTCTTTGCCAACAGCAAAATTTAAGTACATCGATTCTTCTCTGGTCTTCCTTATTCATTGTCCAACTTCCACATGCATATGAGCCTATTGAAAATTCCACGTGAGCAGATTTCACACGCATGTGTTGTTGTTGTTAAGTGCCAGCAAGTCGCTTCCTACCCATAGCGACACTGAATTAGGTTTCTGAGGAGCGGCTGGTGAGCTTGAACTGCCAACCTTGCAGTTCAAACGGCTTTGCAGTCTGGCGCATTAACTCACAGCTCCACACCAGGATTGAAAATACCAATGTGAGCAGGTTGCTTGATCTTTTCTC
>NW_006408532.1:21047554-21058030 GCF_000296735.1 Chrysochloris asiatica | reverse complement strand
TAGCGCCACACCAGGATTCCCTGTGTAGCTAGTAAGACCTTACTGGACAGTGTAGGCCTAGATGTTTTAGGACATCTTTCATCATAGATGTTCAAGATGGTCACAGCAAAGTACGTCAGAAGTCAGAATATGAAGGGAACATTCTCTTTTTCCTCCTCTTCTTGATACTTCACTGCCATGGGACATGTCTGAGTTCAAGGGAAAGCTAGATCTTTTAGAATCTGATTATTTAGATTGAGGTGGATCTCCTTTCTCTTCTGCCATAATCTATATTATGTCTTTTTCTTCTTCTCAGAGATGCTACGGAGAAACACGAGAAGGGTCATACTATTCATTCTAAGAGTCTAGAGAAAAGAAGGAGCTGGTTCCTCTCGGGCCTATTTGTCAGTGGCAGTGAACCAAACAAAAGGTCCAAGAGAAAGGTGAACCTCAAAGAAACAAAAATGTCACCACGTAGTCCTGTCCCGCTTCTGGCTAGGATATTCACTTCCTATAACTAATTTTAGACGTCCACTGCAGTTTCATGGCCATGCCAGACTTTAGACTACCATTTGTGGATGAAGAGGTGTGGTTTGGCTATCTTCTTGGGTAGCACGGTTTTAGAAAGTTTACTTGGAAAAGAGAGATGACAGGTAATCACTTTGGCCAGTTAGGAATAGGAGGAAGGCGAGAACTGAGTGGGGCTTCTGATCTTCAGAAAAATAACTAGAATTTCTTCACACCCCAGGAGAGTTCAAAAGGGTCTATCAACATAGAATTTTGGGTCTAATAATGTCTGGAAGGGTAGCCTGGTCCATGGTGTGTGGAAAGAGCATCTGTAGTACATGATGAAGCACAGAATTTGAACTCCTATTTTGAGAAGTGATTTGAAGGCAATGAACTCTCCAAGTTTTACAGTGGTAGTATAATAAAAAACCACATGCCCTCTGGGCTCAGCAGATGGTGAGGTGAGTGGGCTTTGAGGCCTGAGTGTTTGAGGTATATCAGTTGTTCTCTGTGCCTTCCTGGTGGATATGTGTGTTGCTATAGAACTTGCTATTTTTAAACTTCTCAACACAGCTTTGGCAAGAGTTTACCTCCTGTGTGTTATGTATTTGCATAAGAACTGGGAAAATAAATATACTGCTTAAACTATATTCCATGATTCTAAATAGCCAGTGCCCCTGGATGGTGCAAAATGGTTAAGGCACTTGGCTGCTAACTAGTAATCGAAAGTTTGGTGGTTCCAATCTATCATTAAGCATCTTGTAAGAAAGGCCTGGCAATCTATTTCTGAAAACCCAGTCATTGAAAACCCTGTGGAGCACAGTTCTACTCTGCCATATGTGAGTTGAAGTTGAGTCAATGGCAACTGATTTTTAAGTACCCAAGAGACTTTGTTGTTGTTGTTAAGTGCCATCGACTTGGTTCCGATTCATAGCGACCCTGTATAGGGTTTCCAAGGTGTGACTGGTGAATTAAAACTGCCACTTGTGGTTCAAACTGACTTCGCAGTCCAGCGCATTAACCCACAGCGCCACACCAGGACTCCTTAGGGGCCTTGAACACATAAGGAACTGGACCTAGGAAGGTCTACATCTAACAAGCTCCAAACACAAGTCTAATCGCGAGGGAACACCTAGGAAAAAGCTAGAAGTGAGAAGCTGAAAGTCAGATGTGAACAAGACATGCAGATCCAAACTTTCCCTCGGCCATGAGTACAGTCATGGCCTAGCTGGATTGGCCCTTCCTTCTCCTCTCTCTGGTTCTCTGGTCACAAATACCAGAAAGGAATATTTAGTGAACTGTAATAAAGGAAGCAGAGTCCTTGGGTGGTACAAGTGGTTAACAATCTCACCTGCTAACCAAAAGGTTAGAGGTGCCTTGGAAGAAAGATCTGGCAATCACAACTTCTGTAAAACAAACCAAAACAAAACAAAAAAAAACAAACAGCCCTGGAAAACCTCTGGAGTACAGTTCCCCTCCGACACACACATGAGATTATCATAAATTGGAGTGGACTCAACCACCACAGGTTTTTAATAAAGGAAACCTCACAAGCTGGAGAAGAGAGTCTAAATCTTCACTGTGTTCTGACCAGCTTTCCTTCACCCGCAGTAGTATCCCTGTGGTTCTTGGCTGAGGGAAGAATGATAACCACAGGCTCTTAATCCCTGTAGTTGTCATCATCTAGGAAGTAAGCCTTTCAAAGTGGGTCAGCATAGCACTCAAGGCACACGGCCATGAGCCCTATTTGAGAGCCTGGAACAAATGCTGCCTTCTGGATTCAGGCTCTACAAACCATGTATGCTGTGTAGCTCTGGGTCTGGAACACCATCCTAAACTCAATGACCGGAGCGCACACAGTACTAATTTGAATCTGCAAGACTTGATGGAATCAGTCCTTTCATTCACTCATCGTAAAGTTCAAGTATCTAAAACCTGTTTTTATTTTTATTTTTTAAATAAAATGGACTGAGTATTGGAGGGCAAAAGAAGATGTCAGAAGGAACCTTTATTTTCCTCTTTTGGGGGTCAAAGAATGTAAGTACTAAAGGGATCTTAAAGATCATCCAGCCCAATTTACTCGTTTCCCAGACAAGAAAAGTGAAACCCAGAGAACAGATGGACTGCCTCCCCTAGTCATATGGGGCTTAAAAATATGTATGTCTATTATTTATACATATATATTTTTATATGTGTAAATAGAAGAATATAAATATATTCTTTTTTCACACAGTTTAGGGAAAGTGACCAATGCTATCTCATTTCCTGGCTTCCCATCCAGCCAAATCTAACTAGTATTTATAGCCTGAACAGACTTACACTTTTCTACCTCCATACCATTGGCCCCCATCACTTAAAATGCCATGTTCCACCTCCTCACCTGCCCAATATCATCATTTGAAATACTGTTCCTTCATCAGAAACTAGCTTAAATATATCATTACTTGGATAACAATTTTCCTGGTGATACACTTGGACAACAATTATCCATATTGTTCTTCTACCAACATTAACAACAACTACAAAACTTCCATAGTATTTATTAAGGACCAGCACCTTATTGTATATATATATATATATATACATATTTTCTTATTTGCTACTCAAAGCAACTACAAGGGATTGATACTACCTCTAAGTCATGTTTTACAAATGAGGAAATTGAGGCACAGAGAGTGTAAGTCCAGAGACCCAGCTAACAAGTGGTTCATTACAATTAAGCCATATAGTATTGTTGTTGTTGATAAGTGCCATTGAGTCTGTTCTGACTCACAGTGCCCTGTATAGTTTCCAAGGAGCGACTGGTGAATTTGACTTTGTGATTCAAACCACCCTTGAGGTCCAGGGCATTATACCATAGCATCATGTCATATATACAGGGATTGATAAATATTGATATATATGCCTGATACAGGGATCGAAACTTTCCAGTTAATTAATACAGCATCCCCCAGTTTTCAAATCTTCTCTAGGCTATGGAGGGAGGTCAGACTGATCAAAAGTATGAGGCATTGTGACCTAAATGAATTTCAGGAACTGGGTCTGTAAAAGTGTGTTGGAGGCTAGTCTTTCATGTACATGACTGTATATGATCTCCACTTGTTCAGGCTACAAATCATCCTTTGTACAACTAGAAGGCAGATCTCTCCCTCCTGCTGGAGATTCTATTTATAAATATAACGTTTTGGTTAGGTGTGCATTTTTCTAGAGATAGGTTTCATAATGTTCTTTAGATCCTCCAACAGCTCTAAGAACAATAAATATTAAGAATGGCTGTTACTGTTTTAGAGATATTGTAGAGGCAGAAAGTCTCTATGATAATGAAGGTATATGAGCAATTTCTAAAATTATGAGCAAATGAATGGTGGAGTGGAATATTATTTTGCATGAGAGACAGACAAACTTTGGGCTCTAGGCCTAAGGACTAAGTAAAGCTGAGTGCCTATGGGCAGAAGACTGGCTTGAAGAATGTGCCCTTTGGTCATTCACAGACTGGCTAAAAGAACTTTGTAACACTTGCCTGAGCAGGGTAGAGGCCAAAGGACCCCATGGCTGAGAGGCTGAAAACAAGATTGCTGTGTGCCTGCAGGATGGCAGACAAGAGGCGTTCCCGAATGGAGAACTGCTGCATCCTGAGTTGGTTTTGATCCTGAATTGCACCCTGTTCACTCTTCTAATAAACCCCATAATTATGAGTATTGTTATGAGCTCTGTGTGGCCATTGCAATGGATTATCCAACCCAGATGTCAGATGTGAAGCAGAGAGTACTGTGGAAGGAATGTTTGGTATCAGAAGAGGGTAAAGAAAGTTGTAGGGTGGAAGTCTGATCTTTGCTTCAAATTTCTGCCTTAGTTTGATTTTGAGTTTGGTTCTCTTTCCCCCTTGTGAAGCCAGGGGAAGTCAGACATAGCTCCCACATGGTTTTCACAGATATGACCCTGAGTAGGTTTTTGCAAAGCCTCTAGACGGAGACAAACTAGAAAGATCTGGTGATCTAGTTCTAAAGGCAGCCAATGAAAATCCTATGGGTCATAGTGGTCTGATCCGAAACCAATTGATCATACTGATGGCTCGGGGCTGAGGAACGTTTTGTTCCTTTTCACACGGGGGTATTGTCATGAATTGGGGCAAACTTGATATCAGCTCTGGCACCAACAATATTCCTTTTGGGGAGTGTGGGTTTGAAATGGCACCCCTACACTCGAGAGTATTAAAGCAGCAAAGAACTGGGGAGACGTCACCCCCCTACCCTGATTCCCATTTGACCACTGGAGAATCAGATTTAGACAAAAGTTGTGATTGTCTAAATAAATGTACACAATGCAGAGTTTGGATAAATGAGAATCCAGTGAGCATTCCATTTCATGGTCTCTCCATATTAATTCAAATAACATGTTATTAAAATGATGACTTCTACAGGGAAAGGTCAACATAAACTAATGTCTGCATGTAACGTTGAAGCAATACTTGTCATCTGGTGCCAGTGAATTTTAAGCCAGACAGAATTCAATTTCAATGCGTTTGGCCTCAGCTTTGCAACATTATTTCTCTCTAAGAAAAGAATTGTGTACATTTCCCACTAAAGATGAAGGAAGGAGAGTTAAGCTGAGCTATATAATCTTTTTATAGTTGACTTTTACCCCTTGCCATCAAATATCTTTTATTGTTCAATTTTCTGCCAATACTTAAAAAGTTCACATCATCATGAGGAAACCACAAAGTGGAAAGTGGGAAAAACATGAAAATTTTACTTGTAAGGAAGGAATCATTACAACTTGTATGTCTCAGCGTCTTTGAACCTCATAACACATCTGTATAAAGGAGCAACAAGTGGTAATTATTGAATAAACGAGAAGTTTTTTTAGTTTTGTTTTTTTAACAAGCAGGCAGCCACTCACTCTAAGTATCTAAGTGGGATAGGAACACGCTTTGCAAAATTTTAGATTTTATCAAGACCTTAATTTGAAGGTGGTGATGGGAATACCTTGGAAAGAGCCTAAGCGCAGGAAATATCCCTTTAGAGTAGTTAACGGAATGCATTTATTCATATATGTTAGTGGGTAACTATAGAAAAAAACAATTCCAAAACCACATGTGCTGCTGTTGAGGTAATGCTGACCATGTGTTACAAGAACAGAACTTCTCCACAGGGTTTTGTTGGCTGTATCTTTTATGTAATTGTTTTCTTTTTTTATTTGTGCGGGGGATAGGGTTAGGACTATGACCAGGTTGAGGCTAGGGCTAGAATTTTATTTAGTGTTAGAGTTCTGGTTAGAACTAAGGTTAGTGTTAGGGATTGGGCTAGGACTAAGAGTAAGACTTTGTCTAGTTTTAGGGTTAAAATTAGATAATATTTACTTTTATATTCATTCATTTTTTAAATCGACTTTGATTTTCTTTTCATTTGGAAGTTCTGTAAGGACATTGTTCCCCCCTTTTTACAATCTCTTGTTCCCTATTTTCAGTCTTATGGGTATGTTTTACTTTGAATACTTTTGTATTTAGGTTGAGTTCTGGGTGATTTGTAATGTATGTTAGTGTCAGGTTGTTGTCTGTTGTTGTTGGTTCTCTGTCCAAAGGATTCCCCCTTCAATATTTTTTGTTAGGTTGGTCTGGTTTTACAAATTTTCTTATTTGGAATGTTCTAATTTCACTGTCATATTTGATGGAAAATTTTACTGAGTATATGATTCTTAGCTGCCAATTTTTTTCTTTCAGAGTTTTATATATGTCATCCCATTGTCATCTTGCCTGCATGGTTTCTGCTGAGAAATTAGAGCTTAGTTTTATTTGCTCTCTTTTGTAGGTAAATTCTTATTTTTTTTTCTGAGCTGCTTTCCGGATTCTTTCCTTGTCTTTGGTTTTAAAAAGTTTTATTATAATATATGTTGGTGTTTTTCTTTGGGGTCTATCCTGTTTGGAGTTTGTTCAGCTTCTTGAGAGTTTATCTTCTTGTCTTCTACATTAGGAAAGTTTTCTTCCAAACAATTCTTGGACCATATTCTGTTTGCTTGTTTTTTTTTTGTCTCCTCCTGTTCTGGAATTCCAATCACACATAAGTTATTCTATTGATAGTGTCCTACATAAACTCTTAGATTTTCTTCAGATCTTTAAATTATTTTTTCTTATTGTGTCTTTAGCACATGAGTATTGAGAGATTAGTCTTCAAGCTCAATAATTCAGTTTTCTATTGATTCAATTCTACTTCTTTGTTCTTTCAATGTATTCTATTTCCAAAGTCTTAATATTAATCTTCTGGCTTTCTTCTTACTGTTCTTGTATGGTTTCCAATTTTTCTTTTGTCAGTTTTTTCTTGTAGTGTTTTCCTGAAGTCTTCTAAAAAATTTTTTTGTATGTGTGTTTACTTTGATTTTCTCGATCTTTCCCGAAATCCATTTGAGGTAGCTGAACATCATTCTCTAAATTCCTTATCTAGTAGTTCTGACACCATTTCTGGTATTCTATTTTCTGACTCTGTATTTTGGCCATTTTTTTGAGGTACTCTGTCTTGTTTCTTCATGTCAGCTGAAATTGTCTGTTTACTCAAGACATTGTGGTACCATTGTTGTTGTTGTTAAGTACCGTGAAGTTGGTTCTGACTCATAGTGACCCTGTATAGGGTTTCGGAGGCTGCAAATCTTTACTTGGGGCAGAAAGCCTCATCTTTCTCCCACGAAACAGCTGGTAGTTTTGAACTGCCGACCTTGAAGTTAGCAGCCCTATTCGTAACCATTACGCTACCAGAGATTGTACATACATACATTTAATTGATGATTTATGTTGGTGTGTTCTCAGGCAATCACCACTTATCTCCTGGTGGATATGGTAGACACTGGAAGTGTGGACACCATTTTCTGCTCACTGTGTAGCATAGGTCAAGGGGGTTCATGCATCTCCAGAAGCAGGGGTGGTACTCCTGGCACCTAACCCCAAGGTAGAGCTGAGGCTGTACAGGAGGGGGTACAATTGGCTGCTGGAATGGGTACTGGCCACTACCCCGGCTACCAGGAGGGCATGGGAACAAGGGAGAATTGCACCCTCTTGATGCCAACTGCCAATTGTGTGCTGTGCCTGCAGGTCATTATGGATAACCAATAGCAAAAGCTCAAGATGGCTGGGCTGCTTCAGGCCTGTCTACAGTCTGACTGTTTTTCTTTTCTCTCATTGCTCCAGTTCCATTTCCTCTTTCTGTCCACATTCAATCCATCCCTCTCTCCTATTTTCTGAAGCTCAGAGTTCCAGGATTACCATCTGTATCTGTTTCACTTAGTCTCCCATGTCTTTATTGCAGAGGGTCGTCTCATTATGCCGACCTACTCTGTTCTCTAGTCCCGGAAGTTCTTTACATAATCTTTTGCCAGACCTTCTGTGATACTTCTGTGAGGTGGATTCAAGCTATCAACCTTTAGGTTAGTCATCAGACACAAAGTGTTTGCACTTCCTAGTTGTCTAAGGAGAACTGTAGAGTGCTATTTACTTACTGAAAGGTTAGAGGTTTGTGTCCACCCAGAAATGCTTTGGGAAAAAGGCCTAGAGATCTGCTTCCAAAAACTCAGCCATTGAAACACTTATGGATTGCAGTTCTACTCAGATGTACATGGGGTTGTCATGGAGAACTATAGAGACCCATACACATTTCATATTACTGTTCAATCTGGAAGCATTTTGAAGTTTTACTCTTGCTTGGGAGAAAACTGAGGTGAGGAGACCAGCTGATTTGTCCTTGACCACATAGAAAATATGTGAAAAGTTACACCAAAGAGAACTATGACTCCACAGTGTGGAAATGTTCTTCCTAGTCATGCGTTAATTTTAACAAAATGTTACCATAATGAAGCAGTATATTTAACTCATGAAAGTTTTTTATAGCAGTACTTTGTATGTGCAAAGTAAAGTCTGATGATGTCTCCAAATAGTTTCTACTGTCTCCCTGCCTTTTTTTTTTTTTTTTTTTAAATAAAGAACTTCAAGGGCAGAATGGGAAGGTTTTAATGATAAAAATACAAAGAGTAGGATTCCTATCATCTTTAACCAAGAATAAGTTCCATTTCCTACTTCCTTACCTTCTAAAAAAAAGACCAGTTTTAAAGAAATCATAGCTAGTTTAAGACCTAAAATAGTTTTATCCTTCTGAAAAACTTGACTTTTAAAGAAATCAATAAGATGTAAAATAATGCCGAATATCAATCATTAGAAAATGACTTCTTCTTTTTATAATAATTTTACTTTGATAAACAACTTTGCACAATACTCTTCTTTAAGATCATCATTCATAATTAAACTCAATCGAGAAATTAATGGTACATTGCATGCATTTTAGCTTTGGAATAGTTCACTATTTCGAAAGAACTTTAGGGCAGGTCTTTAACACTTATTTTTGGAAACCTTGCATGAAGAGGTTAGAGAGGAAGGGAAATTTACAAATTATTCCCTCTAGTTTTCCACTCTAGGTTATTATTTTTGATATTAAGTGCCGTCGAGTTGGTTCCAACTCATAACAACCCTGCATAGGATTTCTGAATAGCGGCTGTTGAGTTTGAACTGCTAACCTTGCAGTCCAGTGCTTATACTACAGTGCCACACTGGGACGCCTCACCCCATATAGGACTAATTTTTATAACATACCTGAGAGAATCCCAAACAGTGACAGGGAACTCTCTTATGCACTCAGCACTCTATCCCTTTGTTCAGCATTTCTCAGCATATGATAGTTCTTCCTTATTTTGAATAAAAATGAACCCATTCTTAACTTTTGTCCAGCTGTTACTGCTAAAGTGGCACAAAATCTTCTCTTTCTTCATACATGACTTTGAACAGTTATTTCCTGCTTCATTGCTTCAAATTTTTCTTCTTCCATATATCTTCATATGCATTGAGTTCACCTCTGTCAATATCATCTTTCTCTAGTCATCCAACAATCAATTTATTACAGTCTGCTAGCCTCTTTTTAGATATGTGCACCCCACTATGTTTCTCTGCTATTCATAGAGCTTTCAGTGACTAGTGATTCGGAAGTAGTTTGTCACTCTTTCTTCCTAGTCTATCTTTGTTTGGAAGCTCATCTGAAACCTGTCCACCATGGGTGACCCTGCTGGTTATTTAAAATACTGGTGGCAGAGCCCTCAGAATCACAGCAACTCAATCCACCACAGCACAACAGACAGACGAGTGGTGACCGTTTGGTTTTATGTCGATAGATACTGTCACTTTAAATTTCAATGTCAATCTTGTTACAATCCTGATATAATCAAGATACAATCAACATGTTCTCTCCTGATACTATCAATCCTGATACAATCAATATATTTTCTCCCAAGATGGTGGCTCTGGGAACAGCTGAGTGTCTTGATACTGAAAAAGGTCCAAGAGCTGAACAGAAAATTTCAAAGATCAGCTGGAGAAGATAAAACCAAATACGATAATAAAATATGCAAAGATTTAGAATTAGAAAACCAAAAAGGAAGAACACAGTCAGCATTTCTCAAGCTGGGGGAACTGAAGAAAAAATTCAAGCCTCAACTTTCATTATTGAAAGATTCTCTGGGAAAATTATTAAATGATGCAGAATGCATCAAGAAAAGATGGAAGGAATACACAGTCATTGTACCAAAAGGAAATGGTTAATGTTCAACCATTTCAGGAGGTACCATATGAACAAGAGCCAATGGAGGAAGTCCAAAATGCATTGAAAGAATTGTCGAAGAACAAGGCACTGGGAATTGATGGAATAAAAATTGAAATCTTTCAAGAAAGTGAGGCAGCACAAAAGGCACTCACTCATCTCTGCCAAGAAGTTTGGAAGACAACTATCTGGCCAACTGATTGGAAGAGATCCATATTTGTGCCCATTCCAAAGAGAGGTGACCCAACGGAATGAGGAAGTCATTGGACAATCTGTTTGATATCAAGCGAGTAAAATTTTGCTAAAGGTAATACAGAAATGGCTACAATCATACATTGACAGAGAACTTCCAGAGGTTCAAGCTGGA
>NW_006408532.1:21025775-21046380 GCF_000296735.1 Chrysochloris asiatica | reverse complement strand
GCTGTTGCTGAGAATTCTCCCTTGCTTTATAACTAGGCCATTTTAGATCATTGCTTTCTCGTTCAGTGGCACTGGATCTATGATCTGAGGACCTACCTTTGCCAATGTCTCATCCTCCAGATGATTCTTCTGAATCACATGTTGAAGTGCAAAATAAATTTTTTCCTGAAGCTTTTGGACCTTCCTTGGTTCTAACAGCCAGGGTCGGTCTGATAAAGAAAAAAAGAATGGAGAAGAAAAAGGGACATAAGTTTTGTATTATTTCATCTATAAATATAAGTGCTGAGTTATAGAAACATTTTCTATTATTAGCTTGAGACTGTTTCATAAAGCAGCTTTAACAACACACAAAGCACTGACAAAGGATGTCAGGATGGAGTTAGACATGTTGGTTTAAACAAATTCCTTCAGGTTTCTTATTGTCTATGCCTATTTACAGTCTTACAGAGTCTCTGGCTATATTTTCTTTCTAAGTGGAAGTAAACGATTTAAAGAAAATGAATTTCTTCACTGGTGAAGGAAAGTGATTATACAGGAATAGTTTTGATCGTCTGCAGTCCCTGTCTCTTTTTGAGCTTATTTTCTAATCAGGCATGAAGCTTAAGAAATGTTATAATTTTTATAGCATAAACACAAATCAAAGAAGCCCTGGGGGCACTGTAGGATAAGCACTGGACTGCTAACACGAAGGTTGGCAGTTCAGATCCACCAGCTGCCCTGTGAGAGAAATACGAGGCTTTTTGCTCTCATAAAGATTTACAGCCTCAGAAACCCTACAGTGTCACTGTGAGTTGGAATTGGTTCGACAGCAGTGGGTTAGAAACACAGATCAACTTCAGAAGTTTATTCTGGAAATCTATTTATCTATATTGGATTTTAAAATGTATATAAGGGATTTCCTTTCTTTTCCCTTCTTTCCTTCTCTTCATCCTTCCTCGTTTTTGTACTTTTGTATTTCTTTCCTTTTTTCCCATAGACTTTGAACATTGTGGTGACCAAATACAGCCCACCTTCCATTCCTTAGGTTGAACCATTAATAAAGAGACAGCTAGAATCTCCAAACACTGAACAAACACTCATGGAAAAGCACTTGGGTATGATCTCCCTGACCACAGTTCAGGTTAGGTGAGAAACTCGATTCTGTAATCCTAGACAGGACAAGGACAAGTCTAGCCAACAGTTAAGCAAACCCTTACGTAAGTGAGCACAAAAGCCTTCAGTAACAATTGTCGACCAGAATAAATTAAGTTTTCCTCCTTCTCCTTTACCTAAGCTATCTGAACCCAAATACACAGTGGCTATTGTGGTGAGAACCTCGGGGAAGTTTGGGGCCTGGAACACGATGGAACCCACAAAGGCTGGAAATCTGACTACCTTCGCTTTTTGAACAGGGCACTAGACCAGGGAGGCATACCAGGTATTTGGAGTTGCTGAAGATTCTGAGCATGGGGTTACTAGCAGGATGAAAGTTCCTCCACTACATCCAGTAGGCCAGAACTCATGCTTCCAAACTCAGCAGATTTGAGGACTGTAGCAAGTCCTTTCTAAACAGCCCAGCTGATTTCTGTCTCATAAAGAGAAGGTTTGCTTTCCTTTTGCAGTATCCCAGCTTCAGAGGCCTCTAAGTGTTCTGGGTCAGAATTGTACTACATAAGGTTTGATTTATCAAGCCTTAAAATTTTGCTTTTAGGTATCAATTAACTTGCCACAAATGTACCCAATGAGGAGACAAATCTACAATATTTCCTTTGAGCAAGCAGGAACCAACGTTCCTCATCCTTCCTCATCCATAAACCTACAGGCTAAAACTAGTCCTTTACTGAACCATATTTAATAGAAACAGTCACATGCAAAATTATTTGGCATGTGGTTACTATCCGGAATAGTATTTCTATGTATTTACAAGCCTGGAAAACTGTGGTGGTGGTGGTGTGCCTTGGAGTAGGTTCTGACTCATAGCGACCCTGTATAGGGTTTTCGAGGCTGTAAATCTCTATGGGAGTAGAAAGCCTCCTCTTTCTCCCACAGAACTGCTGGTAGTTTTGAACTACTGACCTTGAGGTTAGCAGCCCAACTTGTAACCTCTACGCTTGGTTAAACAAAAGAAGAAGAAGGAGAAGGAGGAAGAGAAGGAGAAAAGGCCCAGAAAAGCAGTTTGATTTTTGACAGAATTATAAAATAACTAACAATAACACCCCAAAGTGACAACTAATTCCCACTTTTGATAACGTGATTTGGAAAAAGAAAACCAAGACAAACAACCATATGAAACTATGAAGGATCGTTTTAGTAATAATAAAGTCTTTGTTGTTGTTGTTGTGAAATGCTGTTGAGTTGGTTCCAACCCATAGTGACCCTGTATAGGGTTTCCGAGGAGCAGCTGGTGAGCTTGAATCGCCAACCTTGCAGTTCGAACAACTTTGCAGTCTGACGTATTAGCACACTGCGCCACACCAGGACTTCAATAATAATGTCTAAGTGATAAAAATTATAGAGGCTGGTTGATTGGTAGAAAGAGCTAGAAGAATGTCACTGGAAAACACTTAGGGCATAAGAAAAGAGTTCTAGTCTCTAGAGATTAATGGATTACACAAAGAACAAGCTTCTTGATCATAAAAATGAGGCATGAATATGTCTTTTTCTCATATTTAGAGCTGCCAGCAATAATGCTAGATATTGACCCCAAATCTAGCTGGACAGACAACTGAGTTAATGACACTTAAATTTTTTTCTGGTTGAGCAGGGAGCCACATATTTAGTAGGATTCTATTTATAGCAAGCTGGCATATACTTTAAAAAATATTTCAATTTCTACAGTTTCTTTGACCAGTAAACATTATCACACATTAACTTCTTTAAAAGGTTTTTGGCATTTTATGCCATAACGTTCCTGGTGGCTCAGAAGGGTTGCACTGGACAGGTAGGTGGTCTGAACCCTGTCAGTTATACTATAGGTGAAAGGTGTGTTGATTGGCGTCTGTCAAGATTACAGATGAGAAAACCCTATAGAGCAATTCTACTCTTACACACATGGGGTCACCATGAAACAGATTGACTTGAGGGCACAGATGAATTTTTTTCCCTTTCTTAAAAATAAATAAACATTGTCACACCATAATTTCTCTGAAAGGTTTTTGGTATATTATGTGCCATGGAGTCGGTTCTGACTCATAGCGACCCTGTACAGAGTTTCCGAGGCTGTAAATCTTTATGGGAGCAGAAAGCCTTATCTTTCTCCTGCGGAGCAGCTGGTAGTTTCAAACTGCTGACCTTGTGGTTTGCAGCCTGATTCGTAACCACTACGCTACCAGAGCTCCTTAGAGTATAATAGAGTATTTTAAAGCTAGAAAAGGTCTTGGCTATTATTTTACAGGTAAGGAAACTGAGGCACTGAGAGGTCATATGTTGAAGGACACACAGATCGATGGTAACAGAGTTGATACTAGAATGCCTACTTCTACATCTCAGACTCTTCCTCTTACATCTGACAGTCTTCAGCAGCAGCCATTCTACCCTCTGTTGTCATCACCTCCTTTTAAAGTTCCTAATCTTTGGTGGCTCAGTCAGTTACAAGCTCAATAACAAGCAGAAAAGTTATCAGTTCAAACTCATCCTGAGGTGCCTCAAGAGACTCAGCAATGCGGAAGAAAGGCATGGCGATTAGCTTTTGTAAAGCGTGTTGTTGTTGTGCTGTGGAGTCAGTTCTGACCCACAGTGACCATGCATAGGGTTTCATAGGAGTGGCTGGTGAGCTTGAACCTCCTACCTCACGGTTCAAATCGACTTTGCAGTCTGTTGCATTAAACCACAGCACCACACCAGGACTACAGACTTCAAATATTACAGACTAGAAAACTCAATTGTACTTTGTGCACATGGGGTTGCCATGAGTTGGAATTGGCTCCATGGCAACTCACAATAATAACAACAACAACCTTGCTAAAAGAAGAGGCATCACTTTGTCTGAGATGAGCGCATCAACGTTAGTTTGGGCAGTGAAAAACATCAAGAAAGGCATCGGAAGAAGGGAAAGAGCACGTTTTACTTAGTTTAGTTTCTATGGTTGATCTTTCATTTAGGTACATTCCTACTATGCTTCTTCCTACTAGACCTTTTTTCTATGTCCTTTATCCTTAAAGCTAAAATAGAATTTAACAGTAATTCCAGTCACTATCTGTTTTCATTTATTTATTAAGGAACTGTTTTGGTTCTCTGAATCTCGAATGATTCTTACTGCATAACCCAACCCTATTTTGGGGACAAAATTGGTTATAGCAATTGATTTGAGCCTACTTTCAATTGCATTATCCAAAAATATAAAATACATTTACTAAAGAAAAATTTGCATGCTTTCAAGTGTCTCCTTAACACATGGACTTAGGTAATCAGGAAGATAGTATCCAAAACAGTAAACCAGAAAAACAAGTAAGGGACATCAGACCTCCCTACCTGGAGATATCAGAACAGCAGACGAGAACAAAGCAATTTCCTCCTCAGTCAGCTGCAAGGAACACAAATGCTTTGCAAAGTCAAATGCTTCATTCACTAGGTCATCAGAACCTATGCAGAAAGAAAGAAAATTAAATGAAAACTCTTCAGTGGAAAGGAGCAGCACTGAGAAACGTCCCATCACCAAGAAGTTATTCAAGGTTTTGAGTACCAGACATCTAGAACAAATATTTCTAAGTTCCTGTACCAAATAAAAGAGTCTCTGGGTTGTGTAAATGGTTTCCTTGAATGCTTACCAAAAGGTTGGTGGTTCAAGCACACCTAGAGGTTCCTCAGAAGAAAGGCCTGGAAAACCAGCCATTGAAAACCCTATGGAACACAGTTCCACTGACCCATCTGGGGTTGCCATGAATTGGAATCAACCTGTCAGCAAATGGTTTGGGTTATTATTATTTTTGTTTACATAAGAAGTTATTTCATAGCAATGATCATGTAATTCATTACCATCAAGTTAATTTTGACTTATAATAACCCTATAGGATAGAGTGGAACTGCTCCAGGATGAAGCAGACTGCCACATCTTTTTCCTGTGGAGCAGCTGGTGGGTTCAAATCTCATCCCTTTCTGTTAACAGCTGAGCACTTAACCATTGTGCCACCAAGGATCCTTGGCAGCAATTGTACAGTGAAGAGATTGGGGCCACATCTTGACTAGGTAATCATAATTAACATTGTGAAGCAAATGAACACAACCTACAACTAAAAAAAAATTAAAGAAAAGTGGTGTGGAGGATCTTTTGGAATAGAGATATCAGTCATAGGAAATCTACAACATGGCAGAAAAGGGCAGGGGCTGCCAGTCTTAATGGCACTGAATCTAACAAGATCAGATATCTAGTTGTTCCAAACTCAGCTGTTCCAACTCATAGCGACCCTGTATAGGATTTCTGAGGAGTGGCTGGTGGTTTTGAACCACTGACCTTGTGGTTAGCTGTCTAGTACTTATCCTACAGCACCACACTGGGACTCCAAACTGAGCTGTTTGAAATTTCTTATAATGATGAATCTGCAAAACACATTATATAACATGGATGGGTCTGGAGGCTATAATGCTGAGAGATATAAATCACTCGCTAAATGACAAATATTATATATGATCACTATTATAAAAACAAAACAAAGGTTTTCACAGTGAAATAGACACTCTTTGATAGCTACCAGGGGTGAAAAGGATAGAGAGACTGGGTCACTGGGCTGGAGGCTAGACACGAGTTAACTTGGGTGAAGGAAGAGACAAAAGAAAAACATGTGTGCTTTGCATAAAACCTAAAAAAAATGCAAAAGAAACTTCTTATAGATGAGCAATGAAGAATGTTTCAATTTTGGCAACTTCCCTGGAAATGTGATTGAGGAACAAGGGCTTGTTTATTTTTACCTTCTAACAAATGACTCACAAGTAAGTTGCCTAGTCATTATGCATTGTGGTAAAATCATGCTTCCTTCTATACTGATCTTTGATAAATGTTTATTTTATGAAGCTGGAAATATACTGAAATTGCTTGCCAAGGTTCCTCCTTTCTTGAAAATCTAGCCTTGGAAATGGCATGGAAGTGTATCAACTGCAGACAGGAAACATCACCAGCCCCAATGGGCTTGCATTGCGGTTAGCTACCATATCAACTAACAGCACAAGAGGTTAAAGGGCAGTGGCCTTCTCTGGTGTCTGTGGGCAGGATGGAACAAATGGCACTATCCCTTGGTAAAAACTTTCCTGGCATCAATCCATCTTTGCTAGGGTTCTTATCCATGTTCCAATACTGATAACTACATGCGAATGAGACACAATACTTCCAAATGCACAAAAATTCTTGCTCTCCATCAAGAATGATTTGTAAATCATTTTGGCCAGGTTAGCAGAGGTACGGTGTTGGAGAAGAATATTGGAGGTACCATAGAATGTTTGTAAATCTTTACAGGAGCAGAAAGCCTCATCTTTCTCCCTTGGAATGGCTGGTAATTTCGAACTGCTGACCTTAAGGTTCACAGCCCAATTCGTAACCACTATGCTACCACAGCTTAGGGTTGCTATGGGTCGGAACCGACTCGACGGTACTTACCAACAACAACAACATAGAGTGTCAGTGACAGAACAAACAAGCCTGTCATGGAAGAAGTAGAGTCAGAATGCTCGTTAGAAGCCAGGATGGTCAGACTTCATCTCTCATACTTTGGACATATTATCAGGAGAGACAAGTCCTTGAGAAGGACATCATGTTTTCTGAAGTGGGGGGTCAGTGAAAAAGAAGAAGACCCTGACAAGATGGATTGGCACAGTGGCAGTAGCAAGGGGTTCAAGCATAGCAACAACCGTGAGATTGGCACACTACTGGGCAAGGTTTCATTCTGTTGTGCAAAAGTTTAAAATGAGTCAAGACTGTCTCGATGGCACCTAAAACAACGGTAAGTGCCGACTCTATGTGTATCACAAAAATGAAAGTTGGTGACTCAACCAAACCCAGAGGCACACAGAAGAAAGGCTTAGAGATCTGCTTCCAAAGATCACACACAGCCTAGAAAACCCTCTAGAGGGAAGTTCTTCTTAGCTCCACAAGGGTCACCATTATTCAACGTGACTGTGTCAGCTGGTTTGTTTAAGTTTATGTGACATAATGAAGGCATTTCATGTATGTATGTGGATCTGAGTGGAGAAACTGATGACAGCTCATAAAATTATGTCATTATCAAAGGGAAATTTACCTAAGGCTTTAAACATTTGCATTCCTCCATATTTTCCTTCAAACAGAACAGTGTTGTTTAGTGGGTTGAAGGCACGGCACATTCTCACTAAAACCACTTCCAAGCAACCTAGGAGTTAAAAAAACAAACAAACCAAAAAAATTATATATGGTAAGATGAGGTTATTACAGCATATAAATTAGGTAGAACTTCAAAACACACACACACATATACAGAAAGTCCACTAGATTCCTCCCCAGGTGAAAAATAACTACATTAGAAATAAATCCCCGTTGATACTTGAGGATTTAAAAATAAAACAGATTTCAAAGATGGCTCCCACAGAGTCCATTAGTAACATTTATTGTAGAATCATACATTTCTTTCCATCTTTTGACTAATACTAAAATGTGGTTTAATTCTTGAATACACAATTGATGATAAGTAGCCCCGAATGAAACGGTATAGCAGAGCAAGTCTAAACTGTTAAACTTTTTTATTTTTAACATGTGTACTTGGATTTGGGTGAAAGTTTACAGAGCAAAATGGTTTTCCATTCAATAGTTTATGCAGATTTTGTATTTTTCTGACATTGACTGCAATCCCCCAAACGTAACAGCACCCTTCCTATTCCTTCCTCCTCCCCCCCACCCCCCGTGATAATTGGTTCCATTCTTCCTTCTTTCCTATCCAGTCCTGCCTTCTGAGCTTTATCACTGTGCAAATGCAGCCCTTTTGGTCTCATGGCTGATTGTTCTAAGGAGCATGTACCTCCCTTGATGTTACTGGAGCTCTGGAAGCATAGTGGCTACGAGTCGGGCTGCCAACCACAAGGTCAGCAGTTCGAAACTACCAGTGGTTCCATGGGAGAAAGATGATGCATTCTGCTCCTGTAAAGATTTACAGCCTTGGAAACAGGGTCACTATGAGTCAGAACCGACTCCACGGTACTTAACAACAACAACATTGCTGAAAGTTGAGTCACAGTTCAGCTCAAGACTTAAAGGTTCTCTAAGAGCCATAGACTCTAGGTTTCCACCAATCTCTTCAGATCAATAGGCTGATTTGTTTTGATGATTTTGAGGTTTTTTTATTTTTAATGTTTTATTGTTAAAATTATGTGCTAGTTTACATGGGAGAACATTAGTTTTACAGTCATCCTATCGTATATCGTTTCATTGCCATGGTTACAATCACCTCCTTGCATCATCACCCAACCAAAGGGTACACCCTGCAAGCCTGACCCTCGGTCATCAGCACACAGTCCCTCTCCCTCTCTGGGTCTAGAGTCCCCAGCCACTCCATCTTTCCATGTCATCGTCTCTGCCTCCATTTCTGGCATCACTGATTCTCTGGGTAGGGTCCCGCTCTCTGCTCTTCTCCCTTGATGGTCCCAGGGCCTTCCGCTCCTGGACTGCAAAGTCAACCACTCCCCTCGTTTTGCTACAAAATGTCTACCTTTACATTTCTAACCCTCACAGTCAGTGCTGATAGTAATTATTCACTATTGTGCCACATGAGAGCCATCCCCATCTTCTTTCATCAGCCTCGCCCAGACAGATTGGATACTACTCCGTGGTGATTCTGCCTTCCTCTGCACCCTCTGGATCTAGGCTCCCTCTTGAAAGCTTGTAAGCCAGTCACTTCATGCCTTTGTAGCCCACCATTTTGGGTAGCCAATGTCCAAGTTGCCTATCCCTGTTTACTGTGTGTATCGAGGGGGTGGGAATGATTCTTGCAGTAAAGATTGGTTCCCTCTTTTGAGCTACTGCATCCATAGGTGTAGGTCAAGTTCCTCAAATTATATCATATTACTCTTTTTTCCCTCTTCTTTCTTCTTCTAGTTGATGACTTTGAGTTCTGTTCCACATTTTTCTCCTACTTTATCGAGGACTTTCTACTGTGATGCCTTTCAGAGAGGTAAGTAGTGGTAACCTAGTACCATCTAGTTCTTGGTCTTGGAGGTGTAGAGGATTGGGCTCATTAGTTCTTTAAACCAATTGTTTCTTGAGACTTTGATTTTCTTCAATTTTGTTTTTTGCTCTAAACAGGGACAGACCAAAAGTTGACCTTAGATAACTGCTCACCAGCTCTTAAAACCCGGTGACTGCTTACCAAAGTAGGATGCAGAGCATCGTCTTTACAGACTATGTATGTCCCTTGATCTTGTCCTCTGAGATGATAGTCCTGAGCTCCCAGGTCCAATGATTCATTTCCTCAAGGTCTTGGTATGGTGCAGAAGTTTTCATAACTGCTTTCTGTAGGGTCTACTACATTCATGGATATATTTGCAGTACATATAGATCCATGTGCAGAATATAATTTGTCTAACATACATATTCATGAGTATAGACCCATTAGCCTTCTCATTCCTATTCAGCCTATCCATTCATAGACTATCATTATTACCATTATTGCAGAATTATGTATGTATTTACCTTTGTTGTCTTTGACTCTTCCTTCTCCCAGAGTCTTCTTTTGTCTTGATCATTTTGTGCTGACTTCTCCCTATTGTATTGTCTTCCCCTTCATCCAAGATAATACAAGTCTATCCTCTAGTTAGTGATCTGCCTTCCCTCCCCCGCCTGGTAAATTTCAAAGACTGTTTCTTTCTGTTGTAAACCTTTTCTTAATTTTTACAGTAGCAGTTATCATACAATAGTTCCCCCTTTGTGATTGACTATTGCACTCAGTATAACGTCCTCTAGGTTCATCCATGCTATGAGGTGCTTTGGAGATTCATCATTATTCTTTAACATTGCATAGTATTCCATTGTGTGATTGTACCATAGTTTATTTATCCATTCATCCATCAATGGGAACTTGGATTATTTCCATCTTTTTGCTGTTGTGAATAGTGCTGCAAAGAACATGGGTGTGCATTTATTTGTTTGTGTCATGGCTCTTATTTCTTTAGGATATATATCCAGTATTGGAGTTGATGGATCATATGGTATTTTTATTTCCAATACTTTAAGTAAGTACTATATTACTTTTGACAGTGGGTGCATCATTTTACAGTCCCACCAGCAGTATATGAAAGTTTCAATCTCTTGACACCCTCACAAATATTGTTGTTTTTGTTCATTTATTTTATATTTTCCATTAGTACTGGAGTGAGATAATATCTCACTGTAGTTTGGATTTGCATTTCTCTAATGGCTAAAGAAAAAATTCAAGCCTCAACTTTCGTTATTGAATGATTCTCTGGGCAAATGATTGAGTGATGCAGAAAGCATCATGAAGATGTGGAAGGAATACAGTGAGTTATTGTACCAAAAGAAAATGATTAGTGTTCAACCATTTCAAGAGGTAGTATATGATCAAGAGCCAATGATACTGAAGGAGGAAGTCCAAGGTGCACTGAAGGAATTGGCAAAGAACAAGGCACCAGGAATTAATGGAATAAAAATTGAAATCTTTCAAGAAAGTGAGGCGGTACAGGAGGCACTTACTCATCTCTGCCAAGAAATCTCGAAGACAACTATCTGGCCAACTGGAAGAGATCCATATTTGTGCCCATTCCTAGGAGAGGTGACCCAACGAAATGCAGAAATCATCAGACAATCTCTTTGATATCACATGTGAGTAAACTTTTGTTACAGGTAATACAGAAACGCTACAATAATACATTGACAGAGAACTTCCAGAGGTTTGAGCCAGATTCAGAGAGATGTTTGCCTGTGCTTTATTGACTACATAAAGGCTTTTGATTATGTGGATCATGACAAGCTATGGACAACATTGTAAAGTATGAGTATTCCTGAACACTTAATTGTGCTCATGAGGAATCTGTACCTGGACGAAGAAGCAGTTGTTCAAACAGAATATGGGAACACTGAATGTTTTAAAATTAAGAAAGGTGTGCGACAAGGTTGTATTCTTTTGCCATACTTATTCAACCTGTATACTGAGAAAATAATCTGAGAAGCTGGGTTATATGGCATCAGGATTGGAGGAAAACGTGGCATCAGGATTGGAGGAAGACTCATTAACAACCTGTGATATGCAGATGATACAAACTTGCTAGCTGAAAGTGAAGAAGACTTAAAATATTTATTGATGAAAATCAAAGAGCACAGCCTTTGGTATGGATTATATTTCAATGAAGAGAAAACAAAAATCCTCACCACTAGGCCAATAAACAACATTCTTATCAATGGAGAAAAGATTGAAGTTGTCAAGGACTTCATTCTTCTTGGATCAACTATTAACACTGACGGAAGCAGCAGTCAAGAAATCAAATGACATATTGCATTAGGCAAATCTGCTGCACAAGACCTTTTTAAAATGTTGAAGAGCAAAGATGTCAGCTTGAGGACTAAGGTGCGCCTGACCCAAGCCATGGTATTTTCAATAACCTCATATGCATATGAAAGCTGGACAGTGAATAAGGAAGACCGTAGAAGAATTGATGCTTTTGAGTTATGGTGTTTGAGAAGAATATTGAAAGTGCCATGGGCTGCCAAAAGAACCAATAGATCCGTTTTGGAAGAAGTGCAGTCAGAGTGCACCTTGGAGGCCAGGATGGCCAAACTTAGTCTCTCATACTTCAGACACGTTGTCAGGAGGGACCAGTCACTGGAGAAGGATATCATGTTTGGTAAGGTGGAGGGTCAGAGAAAAAGAGGAAGACCCCCAATGGGATGGATTGACCAAGTGGCAGCAATCGATGGACTCAAATGTGGCAATAGTAGTGAGGTTTGCCCAGGATTGGGCAGTGTTTCATTCTGCTGTGCATAAGGTTGCTATGGGTCGGTACCGACTTGATGACACCTGAAAACAAACAACAGATGGCAAGCATTTCTTCAAGTCTCTGTTGGTCACCTGTATGTCTTCTTTGGTGGACTGTCTATTCAAGTCCTCTGCCCATTTTTTAGTTGGATTGTTTGGGTTTTTATTGTTGATGTATTGAAGTTTTTTATAGATTTTAGAAATTACTTCCTTTCCCAATGTGTCACTTCCATTTCTTTCTTTCTTTTCTTTTTTTTTTTTTTTTACCCAGTCTGTAGGCGCTCTTTTTAATCTTTTGGTTAAGTCCTTTGATGCATATAAATGTTTAACTTTTAGGACGTTCCAGTTGTCTCTTTTGTCTTTTGCTGTTTATGCATTTTTAAATATGTTTGACTCCACCCTACAACCTTTTTGTCCCTATTTTGATACCAACGACCTCTCCCACAGCACTTTCTGCTTCCATCTGGAATCAACAATTCATTGCAATGGCCACACAAAATTCATAACAATACTCATGATTATGAGGTTTATTCAGGATGTACAATTCAGAGTACAATTCAGGATGCAGTAGTCAGGAATACCTTTTGTCTGCCACACTGCAGGCACGTCTCACTCTTGTCTTTAGCCTCTTAGCCTCTTGCTCTGATCGGGCAAATATTACCAAGTTCCTTTAATCAGTATGTAAGTCCACTGGGCACATTCTTCAAGGTAACCTACCTGTAAGCACCCAGGTTTACTCAGTCCATGGCCCTGGCTGCCTACAGCTGCTCCACGTCACCGCCTCTGCTGTTGTCACTTCTCTGGGTAGGGATCTCACACTCCATTCAAGTTCTTCTTTCTTGATAGTCCTAGGATCATCTAGCTCTTTGCTTCAAATGCTACATGGAGTTTTTAACATGGTTCATGCATATTTCAGCACATGCTAACTTTTTTTTTCTTGGTCACTGCTGTTCTTCAAATGATGCTCTTCAAAATGAGGGTTTATTAGTCAAACATACTTCAACAAAACCTTTCTCTCTTCAGGAAGTTACAATCAATATTTGCAGATCAAAGACTCTGTGAAGTCCTGGCATTAAAGAGCTTTTCAACCTTGATGAATTCAGCATTTCTCTGAATTCCCTGTAAGCCCAATGAAGACAGGAGCCTAGTCTGAATTCATGGGCAACTGTTTTGTTCACCCTTGCATCTTCGGGACCTAGAAAGGTCCTGGCATATTCATTCCCACTGCCATTGAGTTGATTCTGCCTCAGAGCAACCCTACATGGAGTTTCTGAACTGTAAACCTTTACAAGAGCAGACAGCCATAGCATTCTCCTTCTAAGTGGCTGGTAGGGTAACTGCTGACCTTGTGGTTAGCAGTCCAGTGCTCACCCTACAGTGCCATTTATTAAATGGAGTAGTTCACTGCCTATGTTTTTTTCTCAGAGAATTAATTGACATCCTGCAGCACTCTTGTTGCATGTTATGTGAAGTGCCTTTGAGTCGGTTCCAACTCATAGCGACCCTGTATAGAGTTTTCAAGGAGCAGCTGGTGGATCTGAACTGTGACCACTGGATTCACAGTCCATTGCTGATCCTACAGCGCCACACCAAGAGTAGAGTTTCTCTATAGTTTGAAGAAATAGTGCTTTTGACCATAGTGCGTTGGAAGATGATTCTAGAATCAGAAACTGCAAATGTGCATGTGATTATGTGGTCATATCTGCTTCAAAAAGTTCATGAACCAATGAAAGCAAAACAGAATGGAATTTTGCCATGAGCTTTTCAAGCCTCTTTGTTTTTATGTTGGTGTGTTAGAGTTCTTGCTCCGTTGATTTCTTTGTTTTCCATAGGGTATATTATCCAGAGCATGTTATTGTTGTTAAGTGCCGTTGAGTCGGTTCCCACCCATAGTGACCCTGTATAGGGTTTCCCAAGAGCAGCTGGTGAGCATGAATCACCAATCTTGTGGTTCATACCAACTTTTCTGTTTAGCGCATTAGCCCACAACACCACACCAGGACTCATAACCAGTGCACAGTAAGAGATTATTGTTGTTGAGTCAGTTCTGACTCACAGTGACCCAAATATTAATTGAAGCAATGCCATTCTGACACAAATATTATATCAATACATAAATAGGTATCACTTATTGTGTATTTATACGGTCACTATTAAGAATCTACACAGTACCAGGAAGTCTTCTAGGCCCCTTATATTGACAAGGGGACTTCAAAAAGTTTATGGAAAAATTCTATTACTTTTCAATTCCATTTTTACATGAACTTTTTGAAGCCCCTCATATGATTGTAATTGTTTCTTGCAATAATCATTTAAGGTGAATGTCATTGGTCCCATTTTACAGATGAGTTTCAGGAAGATTAAAGAGGCTAAAATGTCTTACATTTTATACTAGTGAAAACATTTTTGCAACAGACATAGAAGCTAAGTGACAAATGACCAGTGATTCCAGGTTATATTTGAGACAGAAGGAAAATACACTGAATTGGCTTTCCCTCCCAGATATTCTGATTCCAAGGGCCTAAGATGAGGTCTACTGTTCATAAACTCCTCTAATATTACTGATGCAATTTCACATTTCAAAATCAGTTTCTAGCCCACTTCTTTATTTCATGAGTGAAGAAACTGCCCCCAAGACAGATGACATGATTAGCTAAGGTCACATAACTCATGTTGTAGATTTTTTTTTTTAAGATGGCCACAAAAAATATTTCCCATCTCACATACTTTTCTAGAACCTTGCTGTTCTTTATCAAGAAGTTGGACCTAGTCCCTGTCCCTTGATCTTCAGTGGGGCCTTCACAACTGCCTCAACCAATAGTGGTAACACTCAGCGCTTTCTGAAATGACATCAGAAAAGTGCTATGTACTTCTACCTTATTTTCTTGGAATGTTAGCTCCTGGAAACCAAGAACTATACTGTGAGGAAGACTAAACAGTTTGTGGAGGATTACATGGAGATGAGTTGAGGCTTCTAGTCCAGAGCTTTGCCTGAGCCTAAATTGTTGACCAGCACAAGCTGGCAGCTGTATGATTGAGCTGATTTGAAAATAGCTCCTCAGCAGCAGAACGTTCTCTACTAGGCTCTGCCCAAATTGCAGATTTGAGAACAAAATAAATGATTACAATTTAACTGAATTTTGGGGCAATGTATTTTCTTAATACTGCAATAAATAACTGACATCAAGTTAGTGCTTGAGTAAAGGTTTGTACCAGCTACTAAATAAGCAACAGCAACTAAGAATAACCACTATACTTGGGCCAGATTCAAACGCCAGCTTTGCCACATTTTGGTTTTGTAACATTGAATAGGGCCCTTCACTTCTATGAGTCTTTGCCTTCTTTTCTATAAAATGGAAATTATCATATCAATCTCATAGGATTAAGTGAGTTGTCATAGGCAAACATAAACATATAAATGTATTTTATCATAGATAGCAAATTATGTTATTATTATTACTATGTCCCAGGGCCACTAAGGTTAATATAAACACCACAGTGGTTCTTATTTTCTATTTTGAAAGGTGCTTAAGAAAGACAAATACATGCTTCTTGTTTGGGTAAGAGCATCTGCAAAGTCAATCATATTCAGAGTTTCCAGAGCTACTTCCTAAGTACCTGTGTGTTTGTCACAGAGTATGTGTGACAGAAAGGGAGGAAAAGATTACAGCACAGTAAAGTTTTTCCTGGTGTATACTGGCTGCAGGCGATCCTCATTAAAATGATTGGAAATGACCACAGAAGCAGAGCTCTGCTAGCCTAGATTTTCCTCTTTCCCCACTGAAGGCAAATAGTACGTTTTAGCGCAAGCTCAGCAATTCAGCCACCTTGACACACTAATTACTTGCACTGCCTGTCAAGCTGGGTATCTCAACCTCGGCAATTAATAGCTCCACTTTCAATAAGCAAAATTGTATTTGACTTCAAAGGACAGCTGAATGAGTACCAGGGCATTTATATTACGGAGAGTTTCCTTTGGGAATTGGCTGACATTGTGGGTGGTAAAAATATGCCGTGTACTGGAAGGAGAATTTTCAAGCACCAACACAGAGCTAAGGATCCATCACTTCCCGGTCTATAACAGGTGACCCCTCTTCCCATGAATCTTCATGTGCTCACCTGACTTCAGAAGTAGAATTTGATCATTCTGACAGAGCTCCATGAAGCCTGTTATCCGCTTCGCAAACTCCACCACGTATTGGATGGCATGAGTGATCTGAATGGCACATTGCTGCCACAGTGCTTCCCTGGACTTGAAGAAAGAAAACAGAAAGTGTAAAAGGAGCCAAGAGCTCCTTGGGGAGTCAACAAAGTAGTCGGGGCTGCTTTACTGTCACTTACCTGCCATTTGGGACTCAAGGTGGGAATTTACTTCATTTTTTAAACAGAGGTGTTGTTGCTGTCAAGTGCTGGCAACTTACTTCTGACTTACAATGATCTTATATAGTTTCTGAAGAGCAACAGGTGAGCTTGAACTGCCAACACTTTTGTTAGCTGTTCAGTGCTTAGCATACAGCACCATACCAAGAGGCAATATTTTCTAAGATAGGAGTCCTGGTGTGGCGCTGTGGGTTAATGCGCCAGACTGCAAAGCTGTATGAACTGCGAGGTTGGCAGTTCAAGCTCACCAGTCACTCTTCAGAAACCCTATGCAGGGTCGCTATAGGTCGGAACCGACTTGACGGCACTTAACAACAACAACAATGTTTTGAACATTTGAATTTTGATATCCCACAATTATAAAATACTAATGAAGCTAAAATAATGAAATCACTGAACATAGTATGCAGAGATGATCTCCTTTGATTATGGTCTTTATTACTCTTTTTTTCTTCCTTTCCTTCTGGTCACTTGAACTCTAGCTCCAAGTCCATATGTGAAAACAAACTCTTCTAGCTGTGAGAAGTAGAGAATGAACTCAAAATCACCCATGATGTTGTTTTCATGCTTACCTATTGAACAGTAAACTTGCAACATTTTTATGTTTTGTTCTTTTTCCAGAATTTAGGGAGGTTGTGTTTTGGTATGCAAAGACTTTCAAGGGAAAATGCATAATAAAATCAAATTACTCTACATAGTCTACAGAAATATATTTTAGTTCTTAGATTATTTTCTTTGGAATAAGAAGCCAAAATTAGTCTCTGACTCTGCATTTACATAAAATAAGTAAATTTCATTGTTCCAGTAGAGAAAAATTAATATTATGTAATCAAAGGAGCTCTGGTAGCATAGTGGTTACGAATCCGGCTGCGAACCGCAACGTCAGCAATTTAAAACTACCAGCTGTTCCACGGGAGAAAGATGAGGCGTTCTGCTCCTGTAAAGATTTACAGCCTCGGAAACCCTGTACAGGGTTGCTATGAATTGGGACTGACTCCACGGCACATAACAAAAACAACAACAATCATATATTGGAGTCCTGGTGTGGCACTATAGGATAATCACTGAACCACAAGGTTCATTTGAACCTCAAGGTCGGTGGTTCAAACTCACCAGCTGCTCCTTGGGAAATTTATACAAAATTGCTATGAGTCAGAACCAACTCGACAGCACTTAACAACAATCATATATTTATATGGCCATACATTGATATGTTTTATTAAAATCCTGTCCACTGGCAAATACTGTAACTGAGAAATGCAAATCAAAATAAAGTACACACACTTCTCACTTATTAACTGTCATTTTCTGATATTTTGCATTTTTGGAAAAAGTAAACAATCTACTATCTGACCATTCTGTACATCTGGCAATAACAAATGAAATGTGAGGTAAAAGTAACACTATTAGTTAAGGTTAAGGTTATGCATCAAGTTAGCTGAACAGTTAGGTAGGTATGTAATGATGTCAGTTGGCAGTTATATTGTGATGTAGTCATTCTCCATGTCATGATTTGGTGTGGTCACCTTCCGTTTTCATGTAACACTGATTTTCACATAATAGTCTGGTCTTTGGAACCTAACCATGCCAACAAGGGTGACGTGGTGCAACGTAAATCTGGAACAATAACAAATTCCTTCACCTAATAACTTTTCTAAAGGAAATAACAACAACAAAAATAACCAATAAGATAATAGTAATCATAATCATAATGTGGGATAAATTGCTCTCTTTTTTGTTAGGTCCTTTTTTAACATATAGGACAAGGAAAAAATATAGAATAGATTGTCTATTTTTGTTGTATAAATTTGTGACTCTTTTTACTGTGATTACTCAATCGCTCCTGCTCCTTGCCTGACCTTAAGAAGCAGATAGTCTAAAATAATTAAATGGACCTAAGGAGCTCTGGTAGCGTAGTGGTTACGAATCGGGCTGCGAACCTTAAGGTCAGCGGTTCGAAACTACCAGCCGCTCCGCGGGAGAAAGATGAGGCTTTCTACTCCCGTAAAGATTTACACCCTCGGAAACCCTGTACAGGGTCGCTATGGGTCGGAACCGACTCGACGGCACTTAACAACAACAACAACAATAGTCTCTTGAGTCACTAAAAAAAGGCAGTGGTTTTCAAACGGGGTGATTTTGCCTCCCAGGGAATATCTGGGACTCAGGAGGCATTTTTGGTCATCACAGTTGTGTGTTTGGGGAGTGCTACTGGCATCTAGGAATGCTATTTAACATCTCACAATGCACAAACCAGCCTCCTACAACAAAGAAGCATCCCATCCAAAATGTCACAAATGTCTGCATTGAGAAATAAGGTCATCACAGAAAAACGTTCCCATAGTGTCTGAGAGTACCTTGCTTTGATAGGCTTTAATTTCTTCATAGGTGTGCGTCTGCCATGCCAGTTGGTGCAGCTCTTCCAAGGTGTATTGACATGTCTCCAAATGGGACTTAATGATGTTCTGTGCAATTCGATCTATGAGAAAGAATATCAGTTTGAAGGTAGGCAAATAAGTCACTCTTTCTCACATAAACCTGTTTTTAATGTGCTTACTATAGAAATGCTTTTTGGAGGTAAAGAGTCTTCTTTACAGCATTACTGTTGCTGTTGTTGTAAAGTGCCATCAACTCAGTTCTGATGCATAGCGATCCTGTATAGGATTTTTGAGGAGTGGTTGGTTCATACCAACCCTGTGGTCCAGTGTTTATCTTACAGTGCCAAACCAGTACACCATTCCATGCTATTTACTTAAATTCTTAAGTCCTTAAATTATCCAGCGAAACTATTTATTGTCTTTGTTGTCAATTTTCAGTTTTTTAACCAAATTTACTGCTTTCTGGCCCCTTCTTTCTGATCACAATGGGAGTCTTTTACAAGTTGTAAAGCATTCAGATAATTATCTTTTTTTTTTGTTAAAGTAAACATGAAGTCATCATATCTCCTGTTTATTGATCTAAAACTCCATTAACATCCTTAATACATAAAATTGTTTAGAAAATCACTAGATCACTATTTTTTATCTCAGAAAGGAGATATTAAAATATCAATTCATTTGCTTACTATTGTAAAAGGAAGGATTAAACAACAACAAAAAAAAAGTTCTTTATATAGAAGGGTGAGACTAGAGTAGACAGACAGACATTGAAGTTAGACTTCTCTGACAATATTATCTTCATAGATTTGACTTTTGGACCATGTAAATACTTTAATATCTTCCCCGACCCAAATCCCCAAATAGCTTTTGAAGAAACCCAAACTAATGGATTTAGTATGTTTTGCATTGAAATAAATTATTCTATATGTCTTAAAACAGCCTGTGAAAAAGTATACACTAAGAAAAAGTGCACTCAAAAACAATATTAAAAAGTATTCTATCATCATAATGTTATTGATGGCATTTGGGCTTTTATCTTCAGATTGTTCCATGTGTATTGTGAGATACAGCAATGAGTCCTGATGAATTTAGTACTAATATGAGCATTTTTAGTAGGGGAGAAAAGAGACTTGATGTAAGATCAAAAAATTTAAGTAAAACACCTTTTACTCTTGAATACTAACTGTAAGAATTTATATGTTGTTGTTAGGTGCTATGGAGTTGGCTTTGACTCATAGCAATCTTGTGTAGGGTTTCCGAGGTTGTAAATCTTTATGGGTGCAGAAAGTCTCATTTTTCTTCTGAGAAGCAGCTGGTGGGTTTAAACTACAGAGTTTGTGGCTAGCAGTCCAGTGGACTGTCAACCTAGAGATCAAAGACTTTTTTTTGAATTGAGTCAAAAGAACTCAGGAGCCAATTTGAAGAGGCTCTGTCTGCTTAAAGATGGGGAACTTTGAACATCAATAGTTGCAACAGCTAGAAACACAAAGTAAGTTAAATCTATGAATTTTAAACAAGGCAAATGGGTCATATTTTTGAGGATGATAGGAAAAATTTTATTGAAAATTGGTAAATACACAGAAAAATAATCAATTCTACCCCAACCCCCAGTATTTCCTAAGACATTCTTATCAACGGAGAAAAGATTGAAGTTGTCAAGGACTTCATTCTTCTTGGATCAACTATTAACAGTCACAGAAGCAGCAGTCAAGAAATCAAACGACGTATTGCATTAGGCAAATCTGCAGCACAAGACCCTTTTAAAATGTTGAAGAGCAAAGATGTCAGCTTGAGGACTAAGGTGCGCCTGACCCAAGCCATGGTATTTTCAGAAACCTCATATGTATGCGAAAGCTGGACAGTGAATAAGGAAGACCGTAGAAGAATTGATGCTTTTGAGTTATGGTGTTGGAGGAGAATATTGAAAGT
>NW_006408532.1:20976990-21025123 GCF_000296735.1 Chrysochloris asiatica | reverse complement strand
GGAAACCCTGTACAGGGTCGCTATGGGTCGGAACCGACTCGATGGCAAAACAACAACAACAACAACTCTCCTTTATGGGAGTCCTGGTGTGGTGCTGTGCATTAATGCGCCAGACTACAAAGCCATTTGAACTGCAAGGTCGGCGGTTCAAGCTCACCAGCTGCTTCTTGGAAACCCTATACAGGGTTGCTATAGGTCGGAACCGACTCGACGGCACTTAGCAACAACAACAACAACAACTCTCCTTTTTAGTTTCCAACTTTTGCATTCCAATCACCAGTAAGCTGTCACTGCATCTTGACTACAAGTTTGATCAATTCTAGATTGGAGAAGTTAGTAGAATTCTTTAATTTCTTCATCACTAGGTTTGGTGACTGGTGCGTGCATTTGAATATATAGTTGTACAACTAGTCTTCCTTGAAGGAATATAGATATTATTTGATCACAGAGAGCACTATATTTCAAGATAGCTTGAAATGCTCTCTTTGATGATGAATGTGACAGCATTCCTCTTTAATTTGTCATTCCTGGAGTGGTAAACCATATGACTGTCTGATTCAAAATGACCAGTAGCTGTCAAAGATCAATGAGATATTGATCTTTATATATTTCATTTTTTGATGACTGCCAATTTTCTTAGATTCATACTTCATACATCCTATATTCCAATTATCAATGAATGTGAGATGTGCCCCATCAGCAAATGAAGGGTCTCAAAAGCTTTGCTGCATCTACTTCATTAAGATTGACTCAACTTTGAAGAGGCAGCTCATCTTTAATTATATTTTGAATGCCTTCCAACCGGAGGTGTTCATCTTCCCACACTGTATTAGACAAATGTTTTTCTGCTATCTGTAAGGTTTTCAGGAGCTAATCTCTCAGAAGTGGATTGCCTATTCCTTCATCCCAGTCTGTTGTTAGTCTGGAAGCTCTGCTGAAAACTGTCTACCGTGGGTAACCCTGTTGGTAGCTGAAATACCAATGGCATAGCTTCAGCATCACAGCAATATGCAAAACATCACAGTACAACAAACTAAGGATAGAATTTTACAAGATCAATAACTTATTCATTGCAAATACCATTTTATCAACAACATAAATGGTGACTATACATGTGGACATTGCCAGAATGGAATACACAAGAATTACACTGATTACGTCTCTGGGAAGACATGTTGAAGAAGCTTAACATCAGCTAAAGCAAGGGCAAGGAGCAACTGTGGACTAGATCAGCAATTGCTTATATGCAAGTTCAAGATGAAGCCGGAGAAAATTAAATCAAGTTCACAAGAGCCAAAATATGACCTTAAGCATATCTGACCTGAATTTAGAGACCATCTCAAGAACAGATTTGGTGCATTGAATACTAAAGATGGAAGACCAGAGGTGTTGTGGGATGACATAATGAACACCATAAAGATGTTATTAAAAAGCCATGAAAAAAGATGTTAAAAAGACGGAATAAAAGAAAAGACCACAGTGAATGTCAGAAGAGACATTGAGACTAGATCTTTTTTTTTTTATTTAAATGTTTTATTGTGAAGTATGTGATAGTTTACATGGAAGAACATTAGTTCTACATTCATCCTATCGTATATCATTTCATTCCCATGGTTACAATCCTCTCCATGCATCATCAAACAACTAAAGTGTATGCCCTACAAGTCTGCCCCCTGGTCGTCAGTACACAGCCCCTCTCCCTCTCTGGGTCTAGAGTCCCCAGCTGCTCCATCTCGCCACATCATCATCTCTGCCTCCATCTCTGGCGTCACTGCTTCACTGGGTAGGGTCCTGCTCTCCACTCCTCTCCCTTGATGGTCACAGGGACCTCCGCTCCTAGACTGCAAAGTTAATCACTCCCCTCCTTTTTACAAAACATCTACCTTTTCATTTTCAACCCTCACAATCAGTCCTGATAACAATTATTCACTATTGTGTCACAAGAGAACTATCCACATTTCCTTTCATCAGCCCCGCCTAGACAGACTGTATACTACTCAGTGGAGATTCTACGTTCCTCCAGGCCCTCTGGATCTAGGTTCCCTCTTGAAAGCTTGTAAGCCAGTCACTTCTTGCCTTTGTTGCCCCTCTCCCCGACTTTGGGTAGCCAATATCCAAGTTGCCCATCCCTGTCTACTATGTGTATGGAGGGGGTGGGAATGATCCTTGCTTTAAAGATTTGTTCCCTCTTTTGAGCTACTGCATTCATAGGTGTAGGTCAAATTCATCAAATTGTATCAGATTACTCTTTTTTCCTCTTCTTTCATCTTCTAGTTGTGCTCTGACCACCTAGTCATTAATGCCAGGCCACATGGGTATTGTCTGCAACTGTGGGTGTTCTTGTGCATATGCCCTCTCTTCTTAACAGCTGGATGCTTCACTTTCCACTCTAGTCCTCTGTGGCTATGTCACTAACTCTGGGCCGAAGAGTCCCCAGGTCTTGACACACTTCTGACCAACCAGGTCTCCACCTGGGTTCATAGGAGTCTATTGAACATTGTAGGGCTTAGCTCGTGAGACTTGCTCTTGAATGTACAGTAGCTAAAGCAAATGAAGAAATGATTGTGTTAAAGAACTGAAGAGAAAAATTTAAAGGACATCTCACAAAGAGAAAGTAAAGGATTATAATGGAATGTTCAAAGCCCTGAAGTTTGACAGCCAAAGGGGAGGAACATGCTCAGCATTTTTCAAGCTCAAAGAACTGAAGAAAAATATTCAAGACTCCACTTGAAATAATGAAGGGTTCTATGGGGAAAATATTGAACAATGCAGGAAGCATCCAAAGAAGATGGATAGAATATACAGTTGAACAATTTCAGGAGGTAGCATACGATGAAGAACTGATGGTATTGAAGGAAGAAGTCCAAGTGGGAGTGAAGTCATTAGCAAAAATCAAGCTTCCAAGAATTGACAGAATCCAACCGAAAATTTTCAGCAAACTGGTGCAACACTGGCAGTGTTCTAGTCTATGCCAAGAAATTTGGAAGAAAACTGACTAGCCAGCTGGAATGAGATCCATATTTGTGCCCATTCTGAAGATTAGTGACCTAACAGCAGAATTATTGAATAATATTAATTTCACAGGCAAGTAAAATTTTGGCGAAGATAAAAAATAAAACAAAACAAAAAACGTGTTCATCAACAGGGAGTGGCCAGAAAATCAAGCTGGATTCATAAGAGGATATGAAATTAGGGATATCATTACTGATGTCAGCTGGATCTTGGTTGAAAGTAGAGAATATTAGCAATCTGTTTACTTGTGTTTTATTCATTATGCAAAGGCATTGGACTGTGTGTATCATAAGCAACTATGGATAGCATTATGAGGAATGGGAATTCCAGAACACTTCATTGTGCTCATGTGGAACCTATTCCAAAAGTCATTCAAACAGTACAAAGAGATACAGCCTGGTTTAACATCAGGAAAGGTGTGTATTACGGTTGTATCCTCTTAGCATACTTATTCAATCTGTAGGCTGAGCAAATAGTCTGAGAAACTGGACTATAGGAAAAGGAATGCAGCATCAGGACTGGAGGAAAGTTCATTAACAGCCTTTGATATGTAGATGAAATAGACTTGTTTGCTGAAAAAAAAGAGACTTGAAGCACTTGCTGATGAAGATCTAAGAATACTACCTTCAGCACGGACTACAACTCAATGTACAGAAAACAAAAATTCTCATAACTGGACCAATAAGCAACATCATGATAAACAGAGGGAAGATTGAAATTGTCAAGGATTTCATTTTACTTAGATCCACAATCAGTGTTCATGGAAGCAGCAGTCAAGGAATCAAAAGATGTATTACATTAGGCAAATCTGCTGCAAAAGAGCTCTTTAAAATATTAAAGAGCAAATTTGTAACTTTGAAGACATCATACTGCATTAGGCAATTCTGCTGCAAAAGACTTCTTTAAAGTGTTTAAATAGCAAAGACATAACTTTGAAGACATAAGTGTGTTTGACCCAAGCCATAATATTTTTAATTGCCTCATATTCATGTGAAAGCTGGACAATGACTAAGGAAGACTGGATAAGAATTGATGCATTTGAATGATGTTATGAAGAATATAGAAAGTACAATAGATTGCCACAAAAAGAAATAAATCTGTCTTGGAAAAAGGGTAGTCAGAATGATCCTTAGAAGAGAGAATGATGAGACTTCATCATAAGGGACCAATCCCGAGTAAAGTACATCATGCTTGGTAAAATAGAGGGCCATCGAAAAAGAGGAAGACCCCAATGAGATGGCTGACCCAGTGGATGCAACAATAGGTTCATGCATAATAACTATGAGGATTCTGCAGGACTGGGCAATATTTGTTCTGTTGTGCATAGCTCTGCTCTGAGTTGGAACCAACTTGACAGCATGTAACAAAAATATCACAATGCTGTTAATCACCACAAACTATCACAGCCGTGAGCATTATAGCATTTGCTAATGACCTAATGAAGAAAAATGTGGCATCAGGATTGGAGGAAGACTCACTCACAACCTGCCATATGATACAACCATGCTTGCTGAAAGTGAAGAAAACTTAAATTACTTACTGATGAAGATCTAAGACCATAGCCTTCAAGATGGGCTGTACCTCATCGTAAAGAAAACAAAAATCCTCACCACTATACCAACAAATAACATCTGAGTAAATGGAGAAAAAAATTGGAGTTGTCAAGACTTAATTTTGCTTAGATCTACCAACCATCAACACTCCTGGGAGCAGCAGTCAAGAAATCAAACGATGTATTGCACGAGGCAAATCTACTGCACAAGACCTCTTTAAAGTGTTGAAGAACAAAGATGTCAGTTTGAGGACTAAGGTACACCTGACCCAAGCCATGGTATTTTCAGTAGCTCCAAATGCATGTGAAAGTTGGACAATGAATAAGGAAAACTATAGAAGAAATGATGCATTTGAGACATGGTGTTGGAAGAGAATATTAAAAGTAATGGAGCGCCAAAGGAAGAAACAAATGTGCGTTGGAAGAAGTAGAACCATAGAAGTCAGGATGGCCAGACTTCATCTCTCATATTATGGACATGTTATCAGGAGGGACCAGTCCCTGGAGAAGGACATCATGCTTGGTAAAGTGGAGGGTCAGTGAAAAAGAGAAAGACCCCTGATGAAATAGATTGGCAAAATGGCAGCAGCAATGAGTTCAAGTGGAGTAATGATTGTGAGGTTGGTGCCAGACTGGGCAGTGCTTCTTTCTGTTGTGCATAAGGTTGCTATGAATTGGTACAGGCTCAATGGCACCTAACAACATAAAACTACTCTAAGAGTTGACCAGAGATGATTTACTTCTTGATGAACACACCACATTGGAAGTAGTCTAGCGAAAACACATGGTATATTACCTACAAAAGCTAGTAACTGGGAACTACTACAGGACAAACAATCTAATTTATCCAACAAATACATTACAAGGAAAAAAAAAATCATAAATAGGGAAAGAATTTAGAAAAATTAAAGAAATGAAAGTAAAATACCACCTAATCACCATGTATGACTCTTAAATACTGATTCAAGCAAACTTAAAACAAAACAAACATAGAAATAAAACCAGTTAGGAGATAATTGGGGTGCATGGGCATGAATAGATATTTGAAAATATTAAGGAGTCATTGCTAACTCTTTTGTGTAATAATGATTTTGTCATATTAAAGGAACTGTCTTATCTCCTGGAGATGCATGTTGTTGTTGTGTGCCGTGGAGTTGGTTCTGACTCATAGCAACCCTGTATAGGGTTTCCGAGGCTGTAAATCTTTATGGGAGCAGAAAGCCGCATCTTTCTCCCACGGATCAGCTGGCAGTTTCGAACTGCTGACCTTGTGCACCAGCCCGATTTGTAACCACTACGCTACCAGAGCTCCTTACTGAATGAAATATTGCAGATAGAACAATATGATGTCTTGGATTTACTTCAAAAGAATCAAGAAAGGGGGTATAGATTAAATAAGATTAATGCGTGAGTTGGTAATTACTGAAGTTGGGGGCATGGAGACCATTGTGTTCTCCTCTTAAATTTCCTGTATGAAAAACTTTTCCTTTGAAAAAGTTAAGAAGAACGTTATAGGATTCCTAAGAATCAGTAACAAAATTAGTGTTTTGTGTTAGTTTATTCTACCTAAATGTGTGTGTGTGTGTTTAAGTTTTTATTGTGAGTTTTACATGGGAGAACATCAGCTTCACACTCATCCTATCATATTTTTTTATTGCAATGATTACAATCCCCTCCAAGCATCATCAAATAACCAAAGGATACACCTCACAGGCCCGTCCCCTGGCTGCCAGCACACATCCCTTCTCCCTCCCTGAGTCCAGTGTCCCCAGCTGCTCCTCTGTCCATTGTCTTTGTCTCCATCCTTGGTGTCACTGCCTCTCTGGGTGAGGTCCCACCCTCTGTTCTCACTTGATGGTCCAAGGGGGACCTCCGCTCCTGGGCTGCAAAATCAATCACTCTCCTCCTTTTGTCAAAAAATGTCTACCTCTATATTTCCTATCCTCACAGTCAGCCCTGATGGCAATTATTCACTATTGTACCACAAGAGTCTTATCCCCATTTCCTTTCGCCAGCCCGGTCCCAACAGATTGGAAAAAAATGTGTTGTATTTTGCATTGAACCTTAAACAGCAATCATTTTGGGTTTAGTGATATGAAAGTTGAGCAATACTCACATATCTGGACAGATTTTCTTTAAAAACCTGCCAGGAGTCCCCTGCATTTGGAATATAGATATTGTTGGTGGGAGGGCTTTTGTTATGGATTGATGTGTCTTTCCCTGCCTACCCCCTCCCCCCCAAAAAAAAAATATGTATTGTAAACTCAAACTTCTATGCTGGTGGTTATAATTCCATTTGGGAATGAGTTTTCTGTTATATTAATGAGGCAGGAATAGTATAGACTTTGTTTGGAGTCAATCTCATCTAAGAGATAAAAGGAGCAGATTAGGTAAACATATAGAAAATTTGGTAAAAAGGCAAAGAAAGATGCCAAGCCACAGGAGAATTTCCCAGGCGCAGAACCTCAAAAACACAAGGACCTTCTTCCATACCCGACAGAGGGAGAAAGACTTACCCTAGAGTCAGTGACCTGAATTCGGACTTCTAGCCTCCCAGACTGTGGGACAATAAATGTTCATTAGAACCATCCACTTGTGGTATTTCTGTTACAGCACCACTGATCTAAGATAGGCCTCATAATTCCATCTGCTCTTTGAACACAGGAAGAAGGAGACAGTTTTGGTCATTTGTCATTTCTCCAGGATAACCCTTGAAGCAGCAATCAGATACTCCTTGTTCCCTCACAAAGCTTCTGCTATTGTTGTTGTTAAATGCTGTCGAGTCAGTTCCTACTCACAGCGACCCTGTATAGGGTTTCCGAGGAGCAACTGGTGGGCTTGAACCTCTGACCTGTGATTAGCAGTCCAGTGCTGATCCTAAAGCGTCACACGAGGACTCCAGCTTCTGGGATTTATGGTATTAATTAAACTGGATTTCAGCACTAAAAATGTAAGTTCCTAATGAACTCTTCAAATAAAATTTTCTGTAACCCAAAGTCTGACACATAATAAATATTCAATGGAGGGTAGCCACAATGATCAGTATTAGGACATTTCTATATAGTTTGACACCATGGCAACAATACAAGGACTACAAAAGAGACAAAAGAGATAGGATTTAATTTTTCAATCAGTGCCACTGAGGAATCTATTTCAATAGTTATTAGAGTTTTCAGTCAGAGCTATAAAATGATAGATGCAGAAAATGCTATAAAACACTAATAATGCATGATTAAAGTTATGTTTTATTGGATTCAGCACTGAGCATTTCTAGAGTTTCATTGTTCATATAATAAGAGCTTTTCTTTAAAAAATAAAACAAAACCTTATTCCAAGTTTTTATTGAATATCATCCTATGTTGAAAGAAGGGCAAGAACTAGTCTGTACATCATATTGAAATAGATTGGTATGTCATGGTTCATCATTTTTCAATTTCACTGAGGCTGTCTAATTACTTAGATTCCAAAAAACATTATCTGTTCCCTGTTAGGTATACAATGAAAACATATGATTTTTATAGCTTTATAGTTTTCAAAACTTTATCTTCCTGGTGTAGTTTGTTTTCATCTTCAAAGATATGCTGATTTGCAGGTAATTTATAGGCTTCAGGGTTTATAAACAAAACTACACTTGGTACTCAAAATTGTGTTGTGAAAAATTCTTTATCAGGACATCCTCTCAGAGCTGTTGGCCAAAGTTTCATTCTCTAGCCTTCTGTCACCAGTGTGCAAGGATTGTAGGGAATGAGGTGACGTGGGCATAGTAACCACGTGGGCAGATTAAGCAAGACTGGAAGTTAGATCCACACGCATGTTAGCTTCAGCCCTAAATGGTGTGCTGCCATTATGCTTTGATTTTACCTCCAATTTAGTATTCCTATTGTTTTGTGGTTATTATGTAGATCTGTTTAGTCCAGATTATTATAATTATATTATAAATATTATAAATTATTATAACTCCTTCAACAACTGAGTAGAGCCCAGTTCAGTGTCTTTATACACACATTCAACAAATAACATTTTGAGAAGCTACTAGATACAGATTAAGAAGAAACTGTCCTGATGGTACAAGTTAAGCACCTGACTGCTAAGCAGTTGGTTAGGGGTTAGAATCCACTAGCCACTCTAGAGGAGAAAGATGAGGCTTCCTACTCCTGTAAAAATTTACAGCCTTGGAAACCCTATGGGCAGTTCTAGTCTGCCCTATATTTCTATGAGTCAAAATTGAACCAACAGCAATGGGGTTCGGTACAGATTTTTTAAAACAGACTAACCAAAAAGACATTACCTTTTTTTTAAGGATCTTACAATAATATCAAATTATAGATCATATTATATCATATCATTATGTGAGATGTGTCCTAACTGCATTATTGTAGGGGTTCAAAGAAGACAGTACTGAACTCAATCTGGAGAAACCTAGAAAAGGTGCCTACTGATTAGGGTCTTGAATAATGAATTGTTTTTAAGTGCTGTTGAGCCAGTTTGGGCCCATAGTTACCCTGTATAGGGTTTCAGAGGAGTGGGTGGTGAGCTTGAACCACCGACTTTGCAGTTCAAACTGACTTTGCAGTCCAGCGCATTAACTAACCCACAGCACCACACCAGGACTCCTGAATAATGAGTAGGAGTTTGCTATATGGAAAGAGAAAGGTGTCTTTCAGAGAAAACCAGTATTAAAAAGGAAAGAAAACCAGTCATATTAACTTAAACCCACTGTCACTGTGTGGTGCTGTGGGCTAATGCGTCAGACTGCAAAGTTGTTTGAACTGCAAATTCGGTGGTTCAAGCTCACCAGCTGCTCCTTGGAAACCCTATACAGGGTCGCTATGGGTCAGAATCGACTCGACGGCACTTAACAATAACAATTGTCACTGTAGATTCTGACTCATAGGAACCTTATATAGGACAGAGTAGAACTGCTCCTTAGGGTTTCTGGGGCTGTAAATCTTTATGAAAGCAGACCGCCTAATCTTGTTTCCTTGGAGCAGCTGGTGAGTTCTAACCACCGACCTGTCAGTTAGCAGCCCAGTGTGGAACCTATTGCGCCTCCAGAGCCACATCATGTTACCTTTTTACAATCCTCATCCTTCAAAAAGAGTGAGCAACTAAAGACCAAATCTGCCAGAGGGAGCAAATGGTATTTTCAAATCAGAACTGTATTTTCTGCTATGAACTCTGTTGTGTTTACAATGGAGGGACTGATGAGACATGAAACAGACAGGAAGAACTCTTTATCTGTCCCTTAATGACATCTCCTGGTAACAGTTAGTCAACGTTTAAGAACCTTCTGGCATTCAGTCACCACAGAGTACATAGGGTTCTACGGGATGAGAGAAGGATTGGGCTGGACATTGTGACTGAGCACAGGTAATTGAGGAAGCCAGGCCAGGGAATGTGGGGATTATTTGGCAGGCAACTGGAAGGTAGTGGAAGCGGTAAAACTGAACAGTGATGTGGTCAGTTTTCAGAGTAGAAACGTAATCCTGGCAGTGGCAAGGTAGATGAGATGACATTAATGAATATGCAAAACGAATCAGGATGATGTGAAGATTCGAAGAAGACATGAGGAAGGCCCAGGCTAGGTGATAATGGTAGCAATGGAGCGAAGGGGCAATTGTGAAGGAGGATGAACAGGACCAGCAGATGTAACAGTAAGCAAGAGGAAGCATTAAGTCTACAGAGTACTCAATCAATGTTGAGTTTATTAAAGATATACCGAAAGTGTCCTTCCTTTCTCTCTTCCCTTCTTCCTTCCTTCTTCCACCTTATGACTGATCTTTTTAAAAAAGATGATCTTAGAGACCATTCAGAAGTCAAACATTAAGCATGCACAATTACTTTCCATACTGTTATGGCGAGAAATGAAAGTCAAATCTCTTTTGGACCTAAGGCTTACAAATAGCAATGAAGGCAAATGCACCGCGGCAACCATTGCAGAAACAGTGCTCCTACTTTTCTTCTTTTCTACAATGCAAAGGTGAGTCAGGTGCAAAAACTGACCGACCCTCTCAAGACCCAGGTCAACAAACCACACGGTCAAGCTAGACTTGGCCTCATAGGTGGGGTCTGAGGGCTCATCCTGGTGATTAGAGAGCTACATGAACATCAGAGATGGTTTGCTTGAACTCAGAGTCTGCAATTGTGAAAAAGTGGAGAAAGCTTTAAGGAAGGGAGGGGCAAAGGGAGAGACAATGAACACAGCACACAAAGTAACTGCTGGGAGCCAAAGCAACTGTCAAGAGTCCTTGCCTGGAAAAATAGAAAAGATAATAGTAAATGAAGTCCTCTCCAGGGACCAACCACATGAGAAAGTCCAGATAAAGCGATTGAGGTAAAAGAGCAGAGAATCTGGAATCTTTCTGGGCGATCACACACCTTTCATCCGTTTCCCTGCCTTGGATTGCTGTTACTTTGCAGTGTTCAGTTTTTGTCAGATTCTTTACCTAGTCAGAGCAGCAGACGCGCATGCTCAAGAAGTAGCTGGCTAGTCCTGGGCTGGGATAATGTGCCCAGTAGGAATATGGCCCAGATGACTGAGTGTAAGGGAAAACTGGGCCACCTCCAAAGGTGATGTCGATAGGGTCAACCCCCTGCTCTTCCTGAGACCACAGCCAAGGCTAGAGATTTGTAACATGTGTATAAAAGGGAACTTGTCCTTAAGATTCTGTATGCATGTTGAGAGAAACAGGTTTGTCCAATTCACTAAGAGTATGTGGGCGGCTTTCACAGTTAACTTCAGGAAAAAGATAACCAACTTTATATGCTCAGCCCAGGCATTCCTTTTTAATCATGATGTGGCAGACAAGAGAAAATTAGGCTGTTGTTTTTAAATGCCGTCAAGTTGGTTCCAACTCATAGGGATCCTGTATAGGGTTTCCAAGGAGTATCTGGTGGGTTTGAACCTCTGAGTTCATGGTTAGCAGTCTAATGCTTATCCTTCAGTGCCATGCCAGGAGTCTGAGGTAGTTGCAGATTAATACGAAGTCCATGTTCCTTATTTTAGGAGTCCTGGTGTGGCACTGTGGGATAATGCACTGGACAGCAAGGTTGGTTTGAACTGCAATATTGGTGGTTCAATTTCAATAGCCACTCCTTGGAAACCCTCTACAGGGTCGCTTTGAGTTGGAACCCACTTGAAGGCACTTAACAACAACAACAACATTAATTCCATAATTTCTATTGCTAATTTTATGAACAGTGGTAGCTTGCTCTCATTTTCTTTCTCCCTTCCTCTCTTTCTTTTCCTTTTATTTTCTCAGATGAAGTGTATGTCTGTATGTGTGTATATATATATATGGACACATACACATATAAATGTCTTCATTTCTTCATTTATTTGTTATTATAGAACAACTGCTTTGTTTTAGATTTTGACTCTAATATATACATTTTTTTTTTTTTGACGAAAGCATTTATTGGAACCCAAGACTTGCATCCAATTAATAAAATATAAAACTTCACATATTTAAGTAAGTTTCTTTATGGGGTAGAATATGATTTCAATGAGCATAATCCTGTTGTTGTTAAGTGCCGTCCAGTCAATTTCGATGCATAGTAACCCTGTATAGGGTTTCCAAGGAGCAGCTGGTGAGCTTGAACCACCAACTTTGCAGTTCAAACGACTTTTCAGTCTGGTGTATTAGCCCACAGCGCCACACCAGGACTCCTAGAAAGCTTTAAAATAATTGATATAGTCAAATATACTTCTCTATCATTTTAGATGGAAAAATGTAAAAGATACTGTTGAAATTGTCACACTTCCCGAGATGTCTTAAGGGTAACCTTAACTCCATTGGGATGCAGACAATAACAAGAGAGTGGTTATTCTCTCTGAATATTATAATAAAATTATAAGAAAAACTGATGGGCTTTCTCAGTAGTCTGTTTAATAATTATTGAACCTTGGAACTGGAACCAACTTCTTTCCCCTGTCTCCAAACCCAAACAACAACAATAAGAGCATAACAAACCTGTTGCTACTGAGTTGATTCTTATGCATGGTGACCACATGTGCTACATAGCAGAATTCTGTTCTAGGGTTTTTTTTGTTTTGTTTTGTTTTTGCCTATAATCTTTACACAGGAGTTCTGATGTGGTGCTGTAGGATAAGCACTGGACTGCTAACTAAGAGGTCAGTAATTCAAACCCACCAGTTGCTTCTTGAAACCCTATGCAGGGTCGCTATGAGTTGCAACCAACTCGATGGCACTTAACAACAACAAAACTCCTTACAGGAGAAAATCACCAGGCTTCTCTTCTGCAGCACCACTGGGTGGGTTTGAATACCCAAATCTAATAATCCTGGGTCTCAGGTCTCATCGCTCTCTCTCTGAGATTGTAAGGGACTTCTACAATCCCCTTTCCTACCCTTATCACTTTTCATCGTGAGCGACTGGAGATGTCACAACAGAAAGGAAGTCCCTCCCGGAGGCATTTCTAGCATGACTGAGACACAGGTAAATGGAATTGTAATAAGTTCATCATATCGCAAGACGTACAAATGATATTTTGAACTAAGGCTTAAGAAAATACAAGATGAATAACTTTGCAAACATTTTTCACATATTAAAATGAAGTTTGGAAACAAGTTACCCAAATTACTCAATTCTTATGTGGAAGAGAGAATGTATCCACTTATTTTCATGAAAGAAAAGTAAACTGACAAGCAAGGTGACAATTTCTTGTTTATAGCTGTGATGTTATAAAATGAGGACCAGCTTGCAGCTACTAAAATAGCAAGTGACCTTCTGCCGTTCTGATTTCAACCACTCAGCGGGTTTTTTTCCACCAAAGCGGCTTATTTTAGCTCTCACTAGACAGTTCAGCAAATGGTGCTCTCCAAAGGGTAGAGTGTCTCAGACACGATTGCACGGTGGTTTCATTAGAATCCCACATCCTGGGAGTGGGGAAAGTCGAGTATATCTTTAAAAACTGCTGCTTTCAGTGTTATTATCAAGCGCACCCGTGGCCCAACTGCACCAAGTCGAGAAAGCTGAGACTTAAAGCTATATATAGCACTTGGGGATATTGCTTCTGAACTTCCTAATTCTTTTCCTCCTTTCTTTCTCCTCAGAAGAATGGATGGCTTCTTCCTGAAATATACCTCTTATTCATTTTCTTCCTTAAGTGATTTAAAACACACACACACACAAACACAACTTGGAAGTATTCTTCCTAAAATACTATGCCTCAGGCTCAATCAGTATGGTTAATGAATTTTTAATTTGTCATTTGCCTTAAGGATCTAGAGAATCACTGAATTCTCTGTTTAGATTATACCCCCAGTGAGAAAAGTGGAATTCCTAGAGGATTCACTTTGAATTAATGCCAGGATATCTCTATGGACTTGCTCAAGGCAAGTTTTAAGTGCTTGCACTAGGTTTTCGTAATATCAAGATTCATGAGAATCCATAATCTCAAGTGGTAACTATAGTACATTAGAATACATGAAAGGGGAAACCTTTAACCAAATGCTTATTTTGTCTTTTTGACAGTAGACAACCAGTTTGACAAGTTTTCTACCATTAAATTGAACAGATCTACTGGTTTGCTAAGGAGCTCTGGTAGTGGTTACGAATCAGGCTGCGAACCACAAGGTCAGCAGTTCGAAACTACCAGCTGTTCCGTGGGAGAAAGATGAGGCTTTCTGCTTCAGAAACCCTATACAGGGTCTCTATGAGTCGGAACCGACTCCACGGCACATAACAACAACAACAACAACTGGTTTGCTAGAAGTCCTGGTGTGGCGTTGTGGGCTAATGCGCCAGACTGCAAAACCGTTTGAATTTCAAGGTCAGCAGTTCAAGCTCACCAGCTGCTCCTTGGAAACCCTATACATGGTCTTTATGGGTCGGAATCGACTCGAAAGCACTTAACAACAACTGGTTTGCTACCGAGGTAGCATGAGCAGAGAGGACAATGTCAATTAAAAACCTTTGAGATTTTGTGTTTCTATTTAGAGATCATTAGTCTTAGCACAGTGTCCCAGTGCAGCACTCGAGAATAAACACTGGACCTCAAGGTTGGTTTGAACCAAGGTTGGCAGTTCAAATTCACCAGCCACTCCTCAGAAACCCTATACAGGATTGCTATGAGTCAGAACTGACTCAATGGCAGTTAACAACAACATCAAATTCTTAGCACAAACAGAATTGTGCTGTTAGAAGAAAGTTAAAAACTAGTCTATGAGTGATCAATTACCTCAAAAGAAAACCATTTCATATTTAGCATTTTGTTAAGTTGTTGTTATTGTTGTTAACTGCCATCGAGTCAATTTCAACTCAATGTAACCCTGTATAGGATTTCCAAGATGCAGCTGTTGAGTTTGAACTGCTGACCTTGCAGTTGAAACAGCCTTTTGGTCCAGTACTTATCCTACGGCACCCACCCCTGGACATAAGTGATCCGTAACTCACTCATAGTTCAGTTTATAGTCTAGTTGTTCATTGTTTTGTTACCCATGAATCAGGGTAGCTAGCAGTCTCCTAATCATGAAAATTCAATTTCCAACACTTAGGTCAAATTATGGAATACTGATTTTTCACTTCATGTAGAGCTGAAGCAAAACTTTGTAGTGTTCTTAAGGAAAAAACATTACAAAATACAATTAAGTTACTATTAACTTTTAAAAAATGAAGAAAATGTGATGGACACAATTAATTGTCATGAAAAAGAGAAAAGCCTAACCAAAAATCAGATTAATACAATTAATAATAACACTGATTAGGCAGGTTATCAAAATGACTCATGTTTTCTCAAATTATTGGAAGCTTAAGGAAGATAGCATTTTAATAGAAAGTAAGAAAGCAGGAAATGATGCAGAAAGAAGAATGGTAAGTACCTACATAGCATTTGTGCTATGTAGTATACACCCAAAGGAAAAAACAACATCACAAGCAGCCAAAACAAATATCTAAGAGGGTGCCTTCTTAATAATTTAATAATGGGAAGCTGCTTTGGATCATGAGTGTTTTGTTTTATTGCAATAGGGCATGTTTCATCTTTGGGAAATTACAGAGTCTCCTTTCTTCAAACAAAATTATGAAAGAAACTATTATGACAACATTACATTTAAAAATTAACTTTCACAGTAAAAGACCCCCTTAATAGAACAATAAAAAAAATCAACTTACTTAAATGTTCCGGGATCGGTGAGTTTTAAGGGAACTATATACTGAGGCAGTAAAAGAACCATGACTTAGTTCATGCCCTTTGGAAGTAATTTAACCTTAGTCTCTTTGGGTTTGAGTCTCCATCTATATGTAAAAATAGTTGGCCACAGCAACAGCATCTAAAGGCTGGGTGAAGCATCACAATTTCAGTCGGAAGAGATATGTGGGAATTTCTTTGTTTTGACTCATGAGGGAGAAGTCCTGCAGAGTTATAAGGGATGAGAGGTACAGCTCACAGTCTTAAAAGCACTTGAAGAGTCTTGGATAGAACAAACAAAACAGTACAATTCAGAGCCCATTAAAATCTTCTCTTATTCTCTTTTAAAAATGGCACCTTCACACACTATCCAAAGGACAATTAGTGGGTCATAACAGATGAAAAACTAATGAAAATTGCCCTGGATCTCTATTAGGATTGGTGTGTATTATTTGGATTTTGTTGACATATACATTTATTGTTTTTCAGTCCCGGTGTGGCTCTGTAAGATAAGCACTGGACTGATAGGTTGGTTGAACTGCAAGATCAGCCATTCAAACTCACCATCTGCTCCTTGGAAACCCTAAATAGGGTCGCTATGAGTCAGAACTGAATTGAAGGCACTTAATAACAATAAAAAACAATTTAAACAGATGCATTTCACCTCCCCCTTTTTTTGGTTGAAATTTGTTATTGTTGTTGTTGTTGTTAAGTGCCATCGAGTCGAGTGCTGTCAAATTGGTTCTGACTCATAGTGACACAACAGAATGAAATATTACCAATCTCACAATCATTGTTATGTTTGCTGCTGCCACTGTGCCATTTCATCTCATTGGATGAATTCAGGACCCTCCAGTTTACCAAACATGATATACTTCTCCAAGGACTGGTCCACCCTCCTTATAACATGTCCAATGTATGAGAGATGAAGTCTTGCCATCCTAGCTTCTAAGAAACATTCTGGCTGTACGTCTTCTAACAGATTGGTTTGTTCTTTTGGCAATTTGAAGTTGACTTAATGCAATTTCTGACCTTTAAACACCAAAACCAAATCTGTTGCTGAGTTGATTCTGATTCATAGCAACCATACAGGACAAAGTGGGACTGCCCCATAGGGTTCAAGACCCTGGTGTGGCACTGTAGGATAAAGCATGGGACTACTAACCTCAAGGTCGGTGGTTCAAACCCACCAACTGCTCCTATGAAACCCTGTACAGGGTCGCTATGAGTTGTAACTGATTTAATGGCACACAACAACAACAATCTCTAGGGAAACAGACTACCTCATCTTTCTCCATAGAGTGGTTGGTGACTTCCAATCATTGACTTAACTTGTAGGCTGAACCACTGCGCCTTTGGGGCTGCTTTTTCTGACCTTTTTTGTTTATTGTTGTCAAATGCCAATGAATCAGTTCTGATTCATAGTGACCCTGTATAATAGGGTTTCTTAGGAGCAGCTGGTGGGTTTGGACCACCAACCTTTCAGTTAGTGGTTCAGTACTTATCCTACAGTACCAAATCAGGATCTAATTCAGAGGTATGTTTAGGAGTCACTTTTACATTTTCCAATATTTAACCTAATTTTTAAAAGTAACTTTATTATTCAATCAATGCATTTAATTGATAATAAAAGGGACTTCAAAAAGTTTATGAAAAAAATTCCATCATCTTTTAATTCCATTTCTTAAGGAACTTTTTGAAGTCCTCTTGTATTTTAAAATAAGTGTTTTCTAAATAGTTCAGCACCAAATTTTTTCAAAACAAACTGTTTGAGAACTATATAGCAATTCCCTACTAACTTCATAAATAATGCTCAGATTTAAATAGTAAAAAAACAAATTTTCTTCTCAATATTGAGGGTGTATTATCAAAGAAAATAATCTCACAAAATGAAACAAAAGTCTTTCTAGCTGCAAACATTTCCAACAAGTTTCCAAACATTTGTAAACCACAATAAATCTTGTACTAGTATATAGACTTGGTGTAGGGCTGTGGGTTAATGCGCCAGACTGCAAAGACATATGAACTGTGAGGTCGGAGGTTCAACCTCACCAGTTGCTCCTCGGAACTCCTATACAGGTGGTCGCTATGGGTCAGAACCGACTCGATGGCACTTAACAACAACAACAAGTATGTAGAGAGTCTGTGTTATGTTGGCTAAGGACACCAAAGTACAGAGACCTTTCCATTTTAATCCTTGTGATATTTTAAGACTAACCAGCTTTAGGTTGTTTTAAAGTGTGGCTAAACAAAACATATTTACCCCAGCAAGAAAAATAATTCAGAGTACCGATTGAAAACCAATGCCATTTCTTGGAACACCTTAAAAGCATGGCTTGCCTATGGTCTAACATCTTAAAATGTCAGTCAAGGTGAAAACTGTCAGTAGTGGCTATTTCTGAGGTCAACTTATATGCGTACACATTCCCTAATTCTTGAAGTCATAGGTATAACTTCACAAAATGTCCTTACTACAGAAATTTCATAAACCTACTAGGGCTTTTGAAATTGAGTGTACAAAATGGAATTGGCTTTCTAATAGCTTCTATTGATAGCATTTTGGGGGAGGTGGGAAGTGGGGGGAGGGAAGCAAGTTGGTGGATTTTCATATCTTCTTATGACGCTATGAATCCTGAGTCAAAAATTAATCCCAGACTAATATCTCCAGAGGGAGTCCACAGGGAAAGATTAATTTTATACAATTTCAAATCAAAATAAGAAAAGGTATCTTTAAAGACTTCTCTAGCAAGTAAATGCTAGCACATTAGAATAGCTGTTTCAACAGAGATGCATGCATGTGGTAACTAGTATGCATATGTGTACTACAAATATAGCTTATGTATATCTTTATCAGCATTTGAATTGTGCACAAATATGTATGTTTTTGTCACATAAGCCTCTGCATTTACTTAAAGCCTTGCTGGTCACAAAGAACTTTTGTATATACTTGACCACTGAAATCACCTCTCTGAGGGTAATGGTAAAGTGACTGCAGAATACTACTAGATGATTTTAGACCACTTGGAGGCACAGCGGGTTAAGCATTAGACTGTTAATGAAAAGCTTGGCAGTTCAAACCCATCAGCTGCACCTCAAGAGAAAGATGAGTCAGTCTGCTTCTGTAAAGATGCACAGTCTCGGAAACTCTGTGGAGCAGTTCCCAGAGGGTTGCTATGAGTTGCAATCAATGCAATGACAATGGGTTTGTTTTGTAGAGTTATTAAAAGACTAACTAGAAATATACAGGAGTCCTGGTGTGGCACTGTAGAATAAATGCAGGACTGCAAGATCAGTTTGAATTGCAAGGTCAGTGATTCGAACTCCCCAGCCACTCCTCAGAAACCCTGCATAGGCTCGCTATGAATTGGAACCGATTCAATGACACCTAACAACAACAACAACAACAGACTGACCCTAAAGTTCTCTGGTGGAGCAATGGTTAAGAGTTGGCTGTTAGCTGAAAGTTTTGAAGTCATCAGCAGTTTTGCAGGAGAAAAGATCTGTAAAGATTTTCGCCTTGGAAACTCTGTGGGTAGTTTTACTCTGTTCTAGAGCATTGCTATGAGTTGGAATCCACTTGCTGGCACACAACAACAATAACAACAGAGAAAACCTAAGGAAGAATGAAGGTTCCTGAGTGACGCAAATGGTTTGTACTTGTCTAATAACCTAAAGGTTGGAGGTTTGAACCCACCCCTTGGCACTACAGAAGAAAAACCTGGTGATTTGCATTTGTAAAGATCACAGCCAAGACAACCCTAAGGAGCAGTGCTATTCCGTAATACAAGGGTTGCCATGAGTCAGGGTTAACACAATGGCGATGTTTTCTTGTTTTAGTTTTCTCTCCTTAGGGAAGAACTATGGACCCCATCATCCCACACATGTGCTGGAATAATTCAAGGCTGATTCTACAGCTGGAACTAGAGAATCTAGGATTGTGGCAAATTAGGCTGATGAGCCTTATCTTCACACGCTAGTATATTCCTATTAGAATAGAAGAGATGTTTGGAAGTAAACAATTTCTTGGGCAAATATTTTGTGGGTAGCAAAGAACTAGGTGGTATCAAAAATTCATAGGGATCGAGTAAGTCCTCTCTAATAACCAAAATGATTTTGGTAGTCTGGGGTCAGGACTGGCTACTTAGTGCCAAGAACATATTCACATTTTACATTGTTCCCTTTTTCCTCAAAAGGGGTAGGGTGGTAAACTGGTTGGAGTGGGCTGGGAGGACTGTTGAATTTGTGCTGATGTTGCATCTGTATGGTGTTCTATCTTTGCTTAGGTTGCACTTGTACTTGGGGTGGTTTGGGATGGACCACCACTCTCCCATTGAGATGTTTCTAGTTGTCCCTGATGTTCATTTTAACATGATATCTTGTCTTTTCAGGAAGATGAATAGAGAGAATATGCTGGTGCATAGTTAACTAATGTTGTTAAGTGTCAACTCATAGCAACCCTATATAGGGTTTCCAAGGAGCAGTTGCGGGGTTTGACCTTGCAGGTAGCAGTCCAGTGCTTATCCACCAGGAGAGTGACTATTAATTGTATGGAAGTTGTGGATGGCTCAAACTATTAAGTACTTGGCTACTAAAAGTTGAAGATTTGAACCCATACAGAGGTGCATTCAAAGAAATGCTTACTTATCAACTTCTGAAAGATCATAGCTTTCAAAAGTCCTATGGAGCACGGTTCTAGTCTGACACCTGTGTGGTCACTTGGTGGTCAGAGTCATCTGGTGGTTTATGAAGTATAATTGACAGGGTCATTTTACCCCAGGGAAAGCCCTGAGTCTGATCCTGCTCCATGGAGGTATGTGTGGCTGTCTACAGTCACAGGCAAATGCTTCAGAATCGTTAGGGATTTCACTGTTGTCTTCCAGTACCTCCCCTCCTCTTCACTACCCTGCATTTCTCCTTGTGAAGTGACTATAACAACAGCAATATTTGAATGTATGGTCAAAACCCTATGGGGTGAGGTGGGAAAACTATATTCTTTGGAGTCATTTTAGTACAACTTTTTATTTCAGATAAGGAGAGATGCTAAGACAGACTCAGAAAGCTGAACTAATTTTGAACAAGCTGAGTAGGCTAAGAAGTGAGGCATCAAGACTCCAGGTTTCCATCTACTTTCCATAAAGGGCATGTTGGAGTGAGTATGAGGGAGGGCAGGTGGCAATGGATGCTCACAAAACGTCTTCTCTCCAGACAGGAATGGAATAACCAAAGACATGGATTTTCCTTGTGCAATTTGGATGACAGCCCCCATTTTAATAATTTACTAGACCATTGGTCCGAAATGGAATCCCTCCTTGTGTTTAATATGTTGTTGCTAAGTGCCATCGAGTTGGTTCCGACCCATAGCCACCCTCTGTAGGGTTTCCAAGGAGTGGCTGGTGGGCTTGAACTGCCAACCTTGCAGTTCAAGCTGGCTTTGCTATCCAGCACATTAACCCACAGTGCCACACTAGGACTCTATCAAAGAACATGGAAAACATAACACTAAGCTGTTGTTTCTGATTATCTGTACCACTTCATAATGGGTTGTTAAATATATACAATAGATTTATGCAATTATAAAATATTTATTTCATATGCATTAAAAGCACTACCTTAAGACCATAAAGCATGTGTATGAGGTTCTTAATAAGCAACAACTGAAACATAACCAGGTTTTATAGTCCTGGTGTGGTGCTGTAGGATATACACTGGACCACAGGATCAGTTTGAACTGCAAGATCGGCAGTTCAAACTCACCAGGTGCTCCTAGGAAACCCTATACGGGGTCACTGTGAGTCGGAACCAACTTGACAGCACCTAACAACAACAAAATAAAGCAGCACTGGTAATATCTTCTATTTCTACACAAACTCGATAGCTCGTTTCTGAGACTAGGACATGTATTGATAGTACATCACTTTTAGTATAATTCCATTTTGTAATCTCTTCTAGACATTAATACTCAGCTTCTATAATATGTGATTTTTTTTTTAAAGAAGAAATTTATTTCTGTTTTTAATGCTTAAAATTCTTGGCTCCTTAAATAGGGCACAAAGGGAATATGTAAGTAGATCTACGTTTAAGACCATATAGAAAGAAACCAATAAATTCACATTTGTTATCTCTCTGGAGAGGAAGTTACCAAACAAAACAAAACTCAAATGATGTGTGTCAAAGGCACTGATTCCCTTAGCATCACAGCTAATTAGATAAATTTTTAAAATTCTTTTCTTTAAAAATATATTGTTTAGCTGTTTGAATGGTCTGTTGTCTAGTATATCACAGCTACATGGATACATAAGTAAGTTTTATTAAGAATATTAGTCAAAATTTTATCCCAAAAGATATAACAATGTATCATGTCACCTTGAAGTAACAGTCCACCTAAATCTAGCTAATGTCAAACCAAACCAGTTGCTCTGAATTCATTCCAACGCATGGTAAGCTTGTGTGTGTCAGAGTTCAATGGCTGACTTTTCAGAAGTAGATCTTCACACCTTTCTCCCAAGTTTCTTTTAGGTGTACTCAAAATGCCAACATTTTGGTTAGTAGTTTAGGGCTTAACTGTTTTAGTGTCACCTAGGGACTCCTAAAATCCAGTTAATACTGCTGCCTAAATATTAATTTAGGAGTCCTGGGGTGATGGTGTGGGTTAATGCCTTGGACTGCAAGTTCAGTTTTAACCCCAAGGGTGGCAATTCATGCTCACCACTTGCTCTTTAGAAATCCTATATAGGATCGCTATGCGTCGGAACTGACTCGACGGCACTTAATAACAACAACAAATATTAATGTAAGTGTGCTGGTGGTGCTGTAGGATAAGCACAGAACTGGTAAACTCAATGTCGGCAGTTCAAACTTACCAGCCACTCCTTGGAAATCCTATACAAGTATACTATGAGTCAAAATCGACTCAATGATACTTAACAACAACAACAGCAGAATCACATACTCACCTTGCGATTTACAAGTAACAAAGTTTCTGAGCCTCAATTTTCCCTCTGTAAAGTGGGGAAGCAAAATTTACATTATAAGAAAGTAGGATTTTTATGGTAATGTGCTTAGGACATTGATCAGCACAATGTAGGAGTTTAATAAAAGGTTATTTACTTATATTACCTGTAATAACTGTTACTAAGTGATGATTTAATGATGTAATAGTATAAATTTATTTTATTAATAATAATTAGGTGTATACATGCCAAGAACTGTTTAAGAATTTATGAGCATTAAATGATTTAATCTGCATATGTACTCAGGTAGGGCCTACTGTTGTACCAGGTTTATAAAAGGGACTCAGAGAGGTCAAATAAATTACCTAAGAAAAAAGGCACAACCAGGTTTTGAACTCAGATAACCTGACTACAGAGCCAGGGCTTTTAACTCTCATTGTTTTTGTTGTTGTTAAGTACCATTGAGTTGGTTCCAACTCATAGTGTGACCCTGTATAGGGTTTCCAAGGAGCAGCTGGTGAGCTTGAACTGCCGACCTTGTGGTTCAGTCTAGCGCATTAATCCACAGTGCCCCACCAGGTGTCCCATTCCCATTTATGTCTTCCTGCACAGTGATGATGTTGTGGATTCAGTGTTTCGTGAGACAATTGGCTGTTTGGGGCATAGTGGAGAACAGAAGAAAATATCAATCCTCAGAGGTATCTGGAGTCAAGACCCTCAAAATGAGTTTGTGTCCACTAGATGGCATTGCTGTTTTAATGAAATGTGTACCAAACCAACCCTTGGGCTTAAAAACAAAACAAAAATCAAGGCCTTTGCTGTTGAGTGGATGGATTTATAGGCTTAGGAGTCTTGTCAATTTGAAAGCATTTGCAGGACAATCTAACTGCATCTCTACAAGTCTGTAGGAAGATGCTTCTAGCTTCTATTGTTTAAAACATAACTATTGTTAAGTGCTATTTATTCAGTTCTGACTCATAGTGACCCTGTATAGAGTTTCTAAGGAGTGGCTGGTGAGCTTGAACCACTGACCTTGCTATTCAAACAGACCTTGCAGTCCAGCGCATTAACCCAAGACTATAATTCTCTAAATACCTTATGCACCTTGAAACAAATAATATATGCCAGTTCATTTTAGGTGTCAGAGTCTGTGTTGAAACTCTGTATGACTTTTGAGGTTATCTGGTCTAAATATGGCATTTCATAGACCGAGTGAGGATGTCACTTGCTCTGGGTAACTCAGACCTGATAGGTTAGCTGTAGTTCTCTTTTCACAATGCTGCTGTGTGTCCTCAAGTTGATTCTGATTCATAGCAACCCTGTGTAGGCTTTCCAGGGTGTAAATTTTTACAGGAGCAGAAAGCCTCATTGTTCTTCCTTGGAGCCACTGGTGGATTTGAACTGCTGACTTTGCAATTACCGGTCCAACTTGTAACCCACTGGCTATCAGGGCTCCTTCTTTTCATAATGTTGTTTTTGTTAAGTGCCATCGAGTCAGTTCTAAATCACAGAGAAACAGTGATGTCTGACTCTTGGAAGACTTGCCTTTTGGATGTGGGACAGAAGATTGCCCCAAAATTGTAATCCCCCCTACACTGGGATTTAAATGTGTTTCAAGGAGCATGGAGGCTCTGTAGGATAAATACTGGACTGCTAACCACAAAGTCAGTGGTTCAAGCCCACCAGTTGCTCTGAAGGAGAAAGGTGAGGCTTTCTACTCTCATAAAAATTTACGGCCTCAGAAACCCTATACAGGGTTGATACGAGTTAGAATTGACTTGATGGCACTTAACAGCAACAGCAAACATGTTCCAAATCAATAGTAGATTCACTAAGTAGAATAAAAGCAAAAATTGGTGATTTTTTTTTAAAAAAAGATTATTTTACCTGCTTTTCTGGAAAGATTGAGTGGCTCTTTTTATATAGCTCTCCCATAGCAGAATTGATGCATTTGAGTTATGGTGTTGGAGGAGAATATTACAAGCACCATGAACTTCCAAAAGAACAAATGAATCTGTGTTGGAAGAAGTACAGCTACGGTGCTCCTTGGAATGACTTTATCTCTCATACTTCGGACATATTATCAGGAGGGACCAGTCCCTGGAGAAGGACATCATGTTTGGTAAAGTGGGGGGTCCGAGAAAAAGAGGAAGACCCCCAACGAGATGGATTGGCACAGTGGCAGCAGCAATGACTGTTGAGCATAGGGTTGCTATGAATTGGGCTGACTTGACGGCCTATAACAACAACCTCATTGCTTAAACAGCCCTGGTAGCATAGCGGGTTATCAATTAGACTGCAAACCACAAGGTCAGCAGTCCAATCTACCAGTCACTCCACAGGAAAACGATGAGGTTTTCCGCTCCCACAAAGATTTAAGTCTCAGAAGCCCTATTTAGGGTGTCTGTGGCATACAACCACCACCATCATCACCCTATTGTTTAAGGAGTCTTAGAAGCATAGTGGGTTATGAGTTGGGCAAATAACTGCAAGGTCAGCAGTTTAAATCTACCTGAGGCTCTGAGGGAGAAAGATGAGGGTTTCTGCTCCTGTAAAGATTTACAGACTCAGAAACCCTATTCCGGGTCGTTATGAGTTGGAATTGAAGGCACACCACCAACACCCTATTGTTTGACAATGCAGTTTCTAGAGATTAAAACCACAGCAGCTAGTAACTACTGGAGGACATAAAGACTCCTGAATCAAAATGCCTGGGTTAGAATTTGGCTTCATCACTTCACCTGGGAAGGTCATGTGACATAAGCCTCTGTTTCTGCATCTGTAAAACGGACATGGTATTTTTACTTAAAAGATGCTTAAGAAAATGAAATGTGTGTGAAATGAGTAAAATCTCATGTAAGGGTAAACTCAGTTAAGGATAGCAATGATAATTAGCATTTTGTTATATCTGATGTTTAGTTTTATCGATGTATTAGAGCTTATATTCTAAAGCACTTGGTTTGTGGAACGCTACAGTCTACATGGGAGCCTTATCTTCATTTTGAATCTTGACTTAAGTTCAGATGCCATTGATTTCTTTCTGAGCATTAAATCAGCCATGTGGTTATTCTTAGACAAGTCCAGGGCAAGTCCAATGAGCAGAATTTTGCCCTTAGACTTAAACAAAGAACTTGGGAACTTACCATGACATGTGCTTAATGATTTATGGAAAATAGTTGCATGTAATCTAAGAAACAAATTGAGTGTGCTGATATTATCTTATAGCCCTTTATGCTATGATTCAAAGTTACATGGTCCTGACCTCCACACAGCCAGATAGTCAAAGTCCTAGAACCAAATCTACAATGATGTATTTATCCCAATCGTGGTCCTTTCCCCTCTTCTGTAGTCTGCCTTCAACCGTGATGGATTGAACTGCCACCAATCATGATCTTGTGATGATTTTCTGTACTTTCTATCACCCTCAGAAATGCTGTACAGGGTCGCTATGGGTCGGACCCGACTCAACGGCACTTAACAACAACAACAACTATCATATATAATCAGCACTGGGACCAGGAATCGGTAGACTCCATTGGCTTGGCTTCTACACTGTGTGCATGCTGATGATGGTTTCCCTCATTCTGGATGGTTGTCTTTGTTTTGTCTTTTTCCTGTTTAAGGCTTAATAAAAGGATCTCTATATAACATGTTTGAATCTGGGGTCTTTTCCCCCCAAGCACATCTTTCAATTGTGAATGTTGTTATAAGTGCTTTATAACTTCTTTACTCTTTGTCACATGCTAAACTGCTAAAAGAGAGAAATAACATTTAGATCGTTAACTATCAAATCTCTTCTTCTCAACAAGATGGTACAAGTAGTCAAGAATATAGCTATTTCTTTATGTGTTCATATCAGCTTATTTTCACCATTGCAGACTTTCAACTTCCTTTTGGAAGACAGAAAAAGAAGGTGACTGAGCACACGGCATACAAGTGATAATAATAGCTAGCAGTTATTAAGCACTTGCTGAGTGCTCAACATCACTCTGTTTGACAAGTATTAACTCATTTCATTTTTACACCAGTCCTATCTCCCCCTTATTAAAACATTTCCCCTTAAATATTTTAAAAGATGAGGAAACTGGAATTAAGAAACTTGCTTCTGGTCAGATAATAAATCACAAAGAAAGAAGTTGAACCTAACTAAGAAGTAGCCTAGTTCTTAACCACTCTGTTACAGCACCTCTCAGTGTGGTCCCTCGGCTCTAGATTTCTCTCCCTCATACTTCAAACAGCACGATGGAGCCTGCTGTAGCCTCTGTTTGTTTAGCTCCTCCAGACTATTGTTGACATGAAACTCTGTTAACCAAAATGGCCCTAAGCTTTCATCAATATTTTTTATGACAGTTTGTTAATGAGATTAATTGGTTTTATATTTAATAGACTCCCAAGTTTCACAGGGTAAAGCAAAATTGCAACAGGTCAGTAGGGTGCACTCTTGAAGACCGCTCTTTAGGAACTGAGGTCATTGTAACCAACAAAGTGTCAGGCTGTTGATGCAGTCTTGCCCAAGATGGGCCTTACTTGTTGCTCTTATGTTCTGTAACATTCCAGACTATGTTCTTTTCATTGGCTATAATTCAGACTCTCTTCAAATGTAAAATTTGTAAATTCGGATTTAGAAGAGCCTTAAGTGGTCTTCCAGTCTATCCCAGCTTTTACAAAGAAGGAAACAGAGTCTACATAAATTTTCTTTGAGGAAGAGTTCAAATCCTGTTTAGTCAATAATACTATACTTTTTATATCCACTACCTATTTCACTTTCAGCATCACTTTGGCTACTTGCTAAAACATTCCTGCTGAAAAATCCCAATAATTTCTCCTTCGAGGGTGAGAATCTGCTGTTTATAGACAGCATATTTCAATTTATAATTTTTTTTCTTCATTAGCTTGAAATAAACTTTTATGGGGTGATGGAATAATGACATTTATAAGAATACATTTCAAAATAAACTAGTTGTTTCACTAGAAGCCATGAGTGCAAATGCTGTTGGAGATAGATAGCAAATCATCTTCTTTTGTTGGTATGTGCTCTCAAGTCAGTACCAACTACAGCAACCTTATGCACAACAGAATGAAACATTGTCCAGCCCTGCACCAATCTCATAATCATCACTACGCTTGAACCTGTTGCTCATCTTAAAACTAAGAAAATAACCGTGCTAAATAGTATCAAAAACAACTTTAAGACAGCATTTCCAAAACGAATAGGGCGGAGAGTTCTACTTACCGATTTCAGTCATTGATATCCCTGGTGCTAACTGCCCGTTGTTGAAAGAGCTATAAGTAAACAAGTTGGGGACGGATGTAAGGTCATAGATAGGTTCTTGCTTTATCTGTTTGATTCCAGTCATGTCGAGTCCTGACTGATCAGGGGATGGCTGGCCAGAATCCACGCTGTAATAACCCTCTGACTTGGGCAGGTCAATGACGTGCCCATTGGCATAAGTACCACCGGTCTCGTTGTTCAGGCTGCTCAGGCCGTTGCTGATGCTGCTGCTATACACCCTGGCAAGGGCTTCCGCCTCCCCACTCTGCTGCTGCCGCTGTTCCTGCAGCCTCTGTTGGTGCTTCTGCACCTCTGCATATAGGCTGTCCCGTTGTTTCTTGGACATCCTCCCAAACTTCACAGCTGGAAGTTGGAGAGAAAAACAGAAAACAATCAGTTGTGATGATTCTCATTAGCCACCTCCCAAGGGTCATGAATGGTTGCCTCCCTAGACATTAAATATACAAACTCTGAGCCTCACAGCACCACAGTCCATTCATGTGTACTCTACATCTGTAGGATGCATGGGATGGTGAATTTTATGTGCCACTTGGTTAAGCGATGGTTGCCAGTGGTTTGGCCAAATACTACACTAGTTGCTGTTCTATAATATAATGCAATCAATTAAGTGATTAGTTGAAAAAGAGTGCTTTCTCAGGGTGTAGGCTGCCTTCAGACTACAAATTAATATTTGGCAGTAATCCCACTTTCTCTCTATGTCCTATGCCTCCTGTTGGTCTATGGTTTTTTAGATATGACCCTGAAGAAACCTCTAGTCAACCACCTCACTTATGGATTTTGGTCTTCCCAGTCACCAAAATCATGTGAGTCAATCCATTGAAGTCAGTCTCTCTCTCTATACACATCCTTGGAAACCCTGTACAGGGGCACTATGAGTCAGAATCAACTCAATGGCAAGGAGTGAGAAACAATATATTGTAAATCTTAACCTCTAAGCATGTGATTATACCATTTGGGAGTGTGTTGTCTTTGTTATGTTAATGAGGCAGGATTAGTACAGGGTGTATTTTGAGTCAATCTCTGAGATAACGAGAGCTCTGGTAGCTTAGTGGTTACAAATTGGGATTGGGCTGTGAACCTTAAGGTCAGCGGTTTGAAACTACCAGCCGCTCCGTGGGAGAAAGATGAAGCTTTCTACTCCCGTAAAGATTTACACCCTTGGAAACCCTGTACAGGGTCGCTATGGGTTGGAACTGACTTGATGGCACTTAACAACAACAACAACAACAAACAAGGGCACAGAGGAGGTATAGGACAAGACACCAAGACACATGGCGATCTCCAAGAAATCTGGAAGCAGAAGCCGAAGAGACAAGGACCTTCTTCCAGAGAGACCTTTCCTGAATAGTCAGCACTTTGAATTCAAGTTTCCGGAGTCCTGGTGTGGGGCTGTGGATTACTGTGCTGCACTGCAATGTGAGTTTGAATCGCAAGGTTGATGGTTCAAACTCACCAGTCGCTCCTTAGAAATACTATACAGGGTTGACCAGGTCGTTATGGATTGGAATCGATTCAATAGCACTTAACAACCGTGAGTCAGAACTGAATTGATGGCACTTAACAGTACCAACAACAAACTATGAGAGGAGTTCTTGTGTGGCACTGCAGGATAATGCTGGTCTGTAAAACTGTAAATTCAGCTGCTCAAACTCACCAGTCACTCCTAGGAAACCCTATACGGGCTTGCTATGAGTCAGTATCAACTTGACAGCACTTAACAAGAATAAGAACAAACTATGAGAAAATAAAATTTCTATTTGCTAAAGCCATTCTTTGATAACAGCATTAGGTAACTAAGACACATGTCATTTGCCTTCAGTTAGTTACCTTTAGGGTTTAGATGAAAAGAATCTTGTGTCTCTAACGTTCAATAAATAGGCTAACAATAATCTCCCTTTCTTGTTCTCAGGTTTTATATTGTCTGTCTCTCTGACGAAATCCTTAGCCATTTTAAGGAAACATAAAGAAAGAGCTCTGCAAACGGTCATAGAGTAATGTGGAGATGCTTTCACTTGAATATGTCATTTCTTTTTTTTTTTTTAACGTCTTACTGTGAATTCAGTGAAGGTTTACAGAATAGATCATCGGTTTTACATTCCACAAATTGTAAACTTTGTTTCCTCTCCAGGATTACAGTGCCCTCAATGTAACATCACTTACCCCACTTCCTCCCTGTCAAAGTTCCTTCTTCTTTCTCAACCCTTCTGAAATTCATCCTTAGACAAATGTTGCCCTTTTGATCTTGAATGGTTGTACATTCTATGGTGTGCCCCCATGTGCTATCCTTACTATATACCTATCTACTGTTTGGCTGAACATTGAGCTTTATGATGGTGAGTTCCATTTAAGAGTTGAAGGATGACCAAGAGCCATAGTCTTGGGGTTCCTCCAATCTCTTTCAGCCTAGTAGGCCTCGTCTTTTTTCATGAAGATGTTGTTGTTACTAAATGCCACTGAGTCAGTTCTAACCCATAGTAACCCTGTATAGAGTTTCCGAGGAGCAGCTGGTGAGCTTGAACCACTGACCTTGCAGTTCAAACGTCTTTGCAGTCTGGTGTATTAACACCAGAACTCCTTTCGTGAATATATTGTTCCTTAGTTTATGGAGCATAAGCTCCTCAACTCTTACGGACACTTTCCCTCCCAAGTTGTTGACTCTCTTTTTTAGTCTTAAACATCCTGAGATGAAAAGGCCACCTTGTCTGAATCATCAACACTATGTGTCTCAGCTCATGTTTGTAACAGTGACCATCACAGACTTGGAGGTTTCCCTCTGAGTTTCTTTTTCTTTCTTTTTTGTGACAGACAGTGTTCCCATCCTCTGATGGTGTTCAATCTCATAGAATGTAAAAAGCTAGAACTAGAGAGTAGAAATAGGTCCAATATCTGGATTCTGTCACTAGGGTTGAAACTTTTCTGAGAAGTAAGTGGTGAAGGGCCTAGGAACTCGTCAGCATGAAGTGCTCACAGAAGGGATTTCTGCTGTGAAAGAGACTACCTTTCACCTCCAATGTTGTTATTAAGTGCTGTCGAGTCAGTTCTGATTCATAGTGACACTGTATAGAGTTTCAGAGGAACAGCTGGTGGATTTGAACCAATAATCTGTGGTTAGCAGTCAAGCACCACACCAAGACTCCTTCACCCCCAGTAGTTACTTAATATTTATTTTCTTCAGTTTTCCCTCTGGTTATATGGGCCCCAGATTTTATGTAGAGAACTGATACAAAGGCACTTAACAACAGCAAGAAGCTGTTTAGGATAGAGACCACATTGTCCAGCTCCCTTCTGGAGATTAAGGTTTGGATAACAGGAAGTAAATGGGAGTGTGTGGGATACACTTCCCTGAATATCCTTAAATGTTGGGACCTGCCATTTTCCTCTTTCCTGTCTACTGGATTTTGGACGTGAGGCTGGACTTGGAGCCGCCCCAATGCTTCCCATTTCTCTTTAGCCCATAAAAATCTAGGTTCTGGTATTCTGACTTTGCCTAAGTAGGTCAATAAAGTGGTCATTGTCCAGTAACTTTTCTGAATAAAGACAAGCAATCTGGTAAATTCAGACCAAACTCAGATTTTCCAATTCAGTTTATGGTTTTGCAGGGTCTCGAATCATTTATATCATTATGTTTAACTTTGATGGTAGAGACTGCCTTTATGAGGTTATTTTTAAGACACACTTATTTGTTTATTAGTTGCAGTAATATTTCCAGTTGATTCATGGAAAAAATTCTATACATAACTTTTATGGACAGGTTTCTCTATCTTAATGTGAAATTTTCCAAATAGTTTACTATACATTATTATCTAGGGGAAAATACATCTGTATAAGAAAATAAATAAATAACCATGGTATATTCTGATTAATGAAAAATATTTCCCCCTAAGAAAGTACTGTGATGTGCTTCTTTATGTGTTTACTCTCTGTCCTTTGCATCATGTTGGTTCTGATGAGTTCTTCATTGCATAACTATGGAGGTCCATCTAAACCATATATCTATTTCTATAAAAAATATGTATCTATTGCTATAAAGGAGCTCTGATGGCTTAGTGGTTACAAATCGGGCTGCTACTCTCAAGGTCGGCAGATCGAAACTACCAGCTGTCCCGTGGGAAAAATATGAGGCTTTCTGTTGTTGTAAAGATTTGCAGCCTCAGAAACCCTGGCAGGGTCACTGTGAGTTGGAACCGATTCGACAGTACTTAACAACAACAACAACATTGCTATAATAAAACAACTAACAAAACCTGTCATTGTTGCCAGATAGAATTCTGACTCATAGTGGCCCAATATTTCCATAGGTAAAGATTTTCATTTTGGAGGGGTAGACATATGTCCTGACTTATTTTAGCAGAATCCTTTTGCATTCACTTGTGTAGACTTTATAAGGAGACAGAATTGAGAATAAAAAAGTGTTCTAACATGGGAACAGAGATATGTACCTAATTTTAAATTCCTTTCCATTTAGTCCTTGATTAAGATTTCTATGTACTTTATGCTTCATATTTAGATGGAATATACACTGTGGGGGTCCCAGTGTGGCATTGTAGGATCAGCACTGGGCCACAAGGTCAGTTTGAACTGCAAGGTCGGTGGTTCAAACCCACCAGCTGCTCCTCAGAAACCCTATACAGGGTCACTATGTATTGGAATGGACTCCATGGCACTTAACAACAACAAATACGTTGTGGTTGTTGGATTGCCTTTGCCACACTGATTCTTCTGCCCAATTTCCATGTCCTTTGTCATGCAACTTCCTTGTACTCTTTCTTCCTGTAGGAAACCCAGCCCAAGGCTTTTACTTAGGTTCATGTGACCTGAGGGGGCCAACATGGGTTATTGAAAAATGTGGCACAACCACAGGCTTGCAAAGTGCTTCTGTAAGTAGCTTTCTGGAGGCTGAGGTATCTGAGGCAGTTCTGAGCCACCTCTGACACCACAGACAAAACCATCTAAGATCAGCAAAGCCACTGAGCTATTCCATAGCTGATGGTAAACACATGAACAAACCAATCTAAGATCCTACTTTGAACACCATTGGGTTCACAATTCTCCTGCTCACCACAGAATTCATAAGCAAGCCTAACAATGCCAAATAAGCATGCTGACAAGACCTCTGCACCTCAAACACCCAAACACTCAACAGAGAGAAGCTATGCCTTTTCTAGGAAATCGACTTATTAAATCACTTAGCAGCTGAAATATTTTCAAAGAAATAACTTAAGGGTCTGCTACATTTTGGGGTTTCAGGATTCATCCTTAGTCAAGGATTCCATGGACAATTACTATAATACTATTTCAAGTGTGGCAACAATTGTGAGGTTGGCCCAGGACTAGTCAATGTCTCGTTCTGTTGTGCATAGAGTCGCTATGAGTCGGTACTGACTTGATGGCACCTAACAACATTTTATAATACATTTTCCATTCATTTCATAAACATTCATGAATCCATGTTGCAATCACATGTCTCTTTCAGCAATGAAAGTGATGATGCATTGTTGTTGTTGTCAGGTGCCATCAAGTCGGAACCGACTCATAGCGACCCCATGCACAGCAGAACGAAACAATGTCCGATTCTGGGCCAACCTCACTACCGCTGCCACACTTGATGCCATCAATGATGCCACCTGGCTGATCCATCTTGTTGGGGGTCTTCTTCTTTTTCTCTGACCCTCCACCTTACCCAGCATGACATCCTTTTCTAGCGACTGTTCTCTCCGGACAATGTGTCCAAAGTATGAGAGACGAAGCTTAGCCATCCTGGCCTCCAAGGAGCACTCTGGCTGCACTTCTTTCAAAACAGATCTATTGGTTCTTTTGGCAGTCCATGGCACTTTCAGTATTCTCCTCCAACACCACAACTCAAAGGCATCAATTCTTCTACGAACTTCCTTATTCACTGTCCAGCTTTCGCATTCATATGAGGCTATTGAAAACACAATGGCCTGGGTCAGGCGCACCCTAGTCCTCAAGCTGACATCTCTGCTCTTCAATACTTTAAAAAGTTCCTGTGCAACAGATTTGCCCAATGCAATACGTCGTCTGACCTCTTAACTGCTGCTTCTGCAAGTGTTGATAGTTGATCCAAGAAGAATGAAGTCCTTGACAACTTCAATCTTTTCTCTGTTGATAAGAATGTTGTTTATTGGTCCAGTGGTGAGGATTTTTGTTTTCTTGACATTGAGATGTAATCCATATTAGGTAAACAATTATGGTACATCACAGTAGTCAACCTACTGAGCTTTCCTGTCATACAAATAATTCCTTGTTGTTATTTGTAAATACATTTTTTATATTCATAGGAATCCTGGTGTGGCATTGTGGGATAATGTGGGGTAAGGTTACTTTGAATAGCGAGGTTGGTAGTTCAAAGAAACCAGCTGTTCCTCAGAAACCCTATATAGGGTTGCTATGAGTCTGAACCAACTTGACAACACTTAACAACAATATTAATAAAAGGAGTCCTTGTGTGGCACTGTGGGATAATGTGCTACACCACAAGGTTGGTTTGAACCGCAAGATTGGTGTTTCAAAATCACCAGCTGTTCCTCGGAAACTCTATACAGGGTCGCTTTGAGTCAGAAACAACTTGACAACACTTAACAAAAAAACAAACAAACGTAACAAAGAGCCCTGGCGAGGCACTGTAGGATAAGCACTGGTCTGGTAACTGCAAGGTTGGTGGTTCAAACCCTTCAGCTGCTCTTAGAAAGCCTGCTTGAGTCGCAAGAGTCAGAACCAGTTTGATAGCACACAAAATTTTAACAATGCGCCAGACTGCAAAGCTGTTTGAACTGCAAGGTTGGTGGTTCAAGCTCACAGCTGCTCCTCGGAAACCCTATACAGGATAGCTATTGGTCAGAACCGACTCGATGGCACTTCAACAAGAACAAGAAGTTACTATTGGAGTCCTGGTGTGGTGCTATGGGCTAATGTGCTAGACTGCAAAGTTGCTTTGAACCACAAGGTCGCTGGTTTAAATTCAACAGCTGCTCCTTGGAAACCATGGGTCAGAACTGACTCGACAGCACTGAACAACAAGTTTCTGTTAGGAGACCTGGTGTAATGCTCTGGGATAAAGCATGGGACCACAAAATGGGTTTGAACACAAGGTTGGAGGTTCAAACTCACCAGCTGCTCCTTGGAAACCCTCTACAGGGTCACTATGAGTTGGAACTGACTCGATGGCACTTAACAACAATTATGTTACTATTATATTTTCTAGTATTAGAATTCTTCTTACTACCACTCACTAACCAGAATGACACATATTTTAAGTGTTTGCCTCTCTCAAACTTGAATTATTCTGTTAATGAGATTCACTTGCGTGTAGAGGCAACCTCTTGTTAAGTAGCTACCTCTTAAAGAATGAACACAAACTTGTACACATTGAAAAAGCCAAAAACCAAATCCACTGCCATTAAGTAAACTGTGACTTGCAGGGACCCTAGAGGACAGAGTGGAGCTAGACATGAAATTGGATCATTCCAGTTCTATTTTCTGGCATTTCCAGCCAGATATATGGAATCAGGCCTACATTTTTACAACATGCCCAGGTTGTTATTATATAGACATAAAAATTGTTATATAGACATAAAAATCATCTGGAGATCTAAAAGAATCACTTGGGGATTGGTTAAAATGTAGATTTTAATTCAGCAAATCTGGGGTGGAAATACAAATTTTCAGTAGGGGTTCAAATTGGAAGGAACTGGTTTGCAGCTCTGAGTAGAACTGTCTCATTGGGCTTCCAAGACTATAATCTTTATGGAAGGAGGCTGTCCCATCTGTATCCAGAGGAAAGGCTGGTGGGTTCAAACTGCCAATCTTTGGGTTAGCAGCTGAGCACTCATGCACTGTGCCACCAAGTTACAAGTGCTTTATAAATATTCAATGACAAAACTACTAGCTCAGGAGATTCTCTGGACCCTCCTTTTGGTTTCATACTTGCAGAGAACATCTTTAAGCAAAAGTACGGAAAGCTATTTCATCTTTGAGATGCTTCTGGTTGTAACATTAATTGTAAATTTATGGATTTCTAGAAATGCTTTATGACCAAAAATAAATGAAAAATGGTTTCATAATATTTTCCTATTATTTTTGGTCATAAAGTTCTCTATGTTTACATATAATTTTTTTAAGCCAAACTTTTTAATTTTGTAAGCTTTGCAGAAGAAGTCTGATTCAACCTATCTAAGCCTGTTCATGATTTTAAAACAATCTCTCTCATCTCCTTTCAATTTATTTTTCCAATAGAACTTTCTCTAATGGTAGAAATGTTCTTTGCGCTTTCTAAGATGGTAGCCACAAATCATATATGGATACTAAGCACTATAATATAGGTCATGTGACTAAAGAACTGAAACTTAACTTTAAAGTAATTTGAATGTCATTGTTAGTGGCTGGCACAATGGAGAGTAAGTTTTGGACAGAGGATTTTAATCTATGAAACCTCTCCCTGCAGGGCAGCTTCCACTATTTAATGGAGGTAGGCACCGATGAGGATGAATACTAGATTTTTGCAAGATGATTATCATGTTTTCTTTTTGGCGTCTAATACCTTCCTACTAATGCTGAACATGTTTATGGTCTTCTTGTTTGAAGCAATATAATTGGAAACAGTCTCCACTGAAGATAACTTGAATGCAAGGTGAAATCTAACATTTGTGAAAGGTGATGTTAATAACAACGACAAGACTGCTGCTCCTAGTTGATGTCAAGTATGTTGTTGATAAGTGCTATGGAGTCAGTTAAAACCCACAGCAGCCCTTTGTAGGGTTTCCGAGGAGCAGCTGATGGGTTTGAAGCACCAACCTTGCAATTGGCAGTCCAGTGCTTATTCTACAGCACTGCACCAGAATGAGTATGTTATTGTTGTGAAGTGCCAGCAAGTCCATTCCGACTCATATCGATCCTGTATAGGGTTTTCAAAGAGAGACTAGTGGTTTCAACCACAGACTTTGAGGCTCAAACTGACCTTTCAGTTCAGCGCATTATTCTGCAGTGCCACACCAGGACTACAGGATGCGTATGTTGTTGTGAAGTGCCGTTGAGTTGGTTCCAACCCATAGTGACCCTGTATGGGGTTTCTGAGGAGCAGCTGTTGAGCTTGAACCACCAACCTTGTAGTTCAAATGGCTTTGCAGTCTGGTGCATTAACCCACAGCGCCACACCAGGATGCATACAGTGAAGGAAAATTCAGTGTGCATGTATGTGCTATCAATCACACACATACATATGCATTTTTTTATATGCACAAAACACATGTATACGTATCTCATGTGGATTTGAATTTTGGTTCTTTGCTTAAGCCAAATTTGAAAATTTGTTATTGTGGAGTTTGTTGTCTACTTATATTCATACATATGCCATGACTAATGAACCACTATGTAAAAATATCCACTGTGGTTGAGTCGATTCTAACTCACAGCAATCTTTAAAGGGATTTCTGTGGAGCAGCTGGTGGGTTTGAACCGTCAACTCTGAGGTTAGCAGTCCATTGCGTATTCTATAGCAACACACCAGGACTCCATTATCCACTATGTTGTTGTTGTTAAGTGCTGTTGAGTTGGTTCTGACTCATTTCGATTCTGTATGGAGTTTCCGAGCAGCAGCTGGTGAGTTTGACCCTAGCATCCCTGTACCAGGTTATAAGTGTCCCTAAGTCTTGGGACTATACAATAACCTTGCAGCTCTAACTGACCTTGAGATCCAGTGCTTATGCCACAACACTACCCCAGGACTCCATTTACCACTGTGGTGGTGTTGGTATTGGTTATGGGCTGTTGAGTTACTTCTGACTTATAGTGACCCTGTATAGGATTTCTGAGGCTGTAAATCTTTACCAGAGCAGAAAGCCTCATCTTTCTCCTGTGGAACCACTGACTTTTTGGTTAGGAGCTCAGCTCGTAATCCACTACCCTACCAGAGTTCCTTACTAACCACTACAGGAGTAGCAACTCAGGAAGGAAAGAAAAATCCAGCGATTTCTACTAATAGTTACTAGCCACAAGAAAGGAAACATCCTGGGATCCAGATATACATTCCAGAGAAAAACTGTAAACTTTAAAATGAAGAAATTTTTTATTCCTAAAGGAAGGGATAGGGTGAAAAGGAGTTAGGTGCAGGGGCTTCTTATCTTGGCTACTAGGATTTCTGCTAAAGTACTTTGAAAATATTTGCTTAATCAGTAGCTGTTAAATGCCTAGTTGGTTCTGACTCAGCAACCTGGTATAGGGTTTTCAAGGAACAGCTTGAACTGCCAACCTTGTGGTTAGCAGTCCAGTGCTTATGCTACAGAGCCACACCAGGATTTCTTAATTAGTAGAAGTTAGAGATAATAAATATGTGGCGGAAGAAATCACACCTTTTATTCTTGAACCCTTACTAGATGTAGCTAAGAAACCATAACTTCAGAGCTTTCAGATTCTGTCAATATCAGACATTACTTATTAATAAGAGATAAAACTCTATTTGCCAGCTCTGGTATTAATATGACTTACTTGGTATATTTTTACATAGTGGTTCATTAGTCATGGCATATGTATGAATATAAGTAGACAACAAACTCCACAATAACAAATTTTCAAATTTGGCTTATGCAAAGAACCAAAATTCAAATCCACATGAGATATGTATACATGTGTTTTGTGCATATTGCCGGCTAACTGAAAGGTTGCAGGTTTGAGTGTACCCAGAGGTGCTTAAGAAGAAAAACCTGGTGATATGTTTCTGAAAAATTGTTGTTGTTATGAGCTGTGGAGTCGGTTCCAACTCATAGCGACCCTGGTACAGGATTTCCAAGGCTGTAAATCCTTGCAGACCTTGCGGCTTGCAGCCCGATTCGTAATCTAAAAAATCAGTCCTTGAAAATCCTGTAGGGCACAGTGGTACTCTGACCCACATGGGGTTGCCATGAGTTGGAGTCTACTCCATGGCAACTAACTGGCTTTGTTGTTGCTGTGAAGTGCCATCAAGTTGGTTCTGACCCATAGTGACCCTGTATAGGGTTTCCGAGGAGCAGCTGGTGAACTTGAACCGCCAACCTAACTGGCTTATCAAGTTTAAAATCCAATGTCTTCCACATGAAATAGTAATGAAGTTTGTTTTTTCCCTTAAGAGAGAATCTTTTTTATTTTTCTTCTGCTTGAATGCCTTCTTCTTTTCATTCCCAGTGACCACTCCCATCCACAGCCACTCCTCTTCTTCATTAGACTGACCTAAAACAGGCTTCTGAAGATTTTGGAAGATGTTCCTGGCAGTCTTGAGATTGTTTCTGGATCGAAAGTTAAGATGGATCATTTCCTTTAATCCCCAGTATCCTATATTGCTTTTTAATTGCACAGAGATTTATAGACAGCAGTGCATTTATTCCCCTTTGTGGACAGAGTGTGGCATGATCCATTAAATGCTCTCCTGTCTCTTACATATTTCTTTTATGTCATGAGGTTCAGACAAGCTACTAGATTCTGTATGCTGATGTTGTGGAGTCTGCTAAATCTGCCATGGACTAAATACCCATCACTGCCCATTGCGTCTGTCCACTGGCACAGACCCTTCAGACCTACCCTTCCAGAGGACTAATTCTTTTTATTGTAGGAATAATGAAAGTAAATACCAAGAGCCAATGGCTTATTCTCTTTGCACAATTATTAATGGGGATTTTTTGTTGTTGTTGTTAAGTGCCGTTGAGTCGGTTCCAACCCATAGTGACCCTGTACAGGGTTTCTGAGGGTGTAAATCTTTACGGGAGTAGAAAGCCTCATCTTTCTCCCACGGAGCGGCTGGTAGTTTCGAACTGCTGACCTTAAGGTTCGCAGCCCAATTCGTAACCACTACGCTACCAGAGTAGACTGGGGCTTTTTGGATGCTGTCAATTAACAAGATGCCTTCATATAATACATATGAGGTGCGTGACTACCAACTCAGATTGCCACAGAATTTATCCCTGTACATCGCAATGGAAATTATTTAACCCCTTTCTCTCCATGTTCTTTACCTTAGTTACATGGAGGTGCATAGTGGTATAAATGTACTCTAGGACTCAGCTTATGTGGTTAGCAAGCCCAGATAATCATACAAACAAATAAAAAACACCAGTTAGTAAGTAGAAAGTTTTGGAAACATATTTCTATAACTTTTAGAAGCCACTTATACTCTAAAGATTGAGTCCTGGTGTGGCACTGCAGGATAATGCAATGGACCGCAAGGTAGGTGGTTCAAACCCACCAGCTGTTTCTTGGAAACCCTATACAGGGTTGCTGTGAGTTGGAATTAACTCGATGGCACAATAACAATAAGGGGGTGTTTTTTTGAGGGAGAGAGGTTCAAATACGTTTCACTGCTGTACTTTTGTGTAAGAAAGTTTAATTTAGGTTAATGAGAAACTATAGAGATCAACCAGAATTTAAGGTATATTTGTTTGGAGAAGACAAATTAAGATAAAAGCAGTTTCTACGTTTGGTTATTAAGATCAGTGGCAGATTCAATTTCTTCAAAAGGCTAAAAGGCCTCCCGTTTAACATAATAACTCACAACTCCCCCTGATACTAAGAGCCAGTATAGGTTAGTTATCTCTATTTCTTTATAGCTTGCAAGTTTCTCTTTTTTTGGCCCATACCATCTTGAACATCAGTCACTACAGGCAGTTTCAATACAAGCATTCGAGTAAAATCCATAGTGATTCTCATAAAGAGATTCTCTGCCAGGGGTACTATTTGTGTCTCAGACTTTTAGGAGAAGAAATCTCACGGTCATTCAATAAATACTTAGGTCCTTATTGTTTTCTAAACTCTAGGGATTCAGTGGGGACAAGCTAGAAATAGTTCCAAGACTTAGGCCACTTGTAACCTGGTACAGGAATGCAATGGTCAATGTGTGTGGAGACAGAGTAGTCTAGGTGAATGCCTAAGAATGAACTTCCTTGTTCATCTTGATTGAATTTAATTTATTTGTTCTCTCTTATAAATCTAGGAAGTACAGGTGGGGAGCCAAACCACCCAACTGGGCTGAGGATATATGTGGCATGTGTGTGTCATGTTCTGAGTAGGACATTTGACCCACATGGACCTACTGTGACTTGAACTTTTGCTGTTGTCTTTGCAATCTACAACATAGGCTCAAAACCAAAACAAGATGCCCGACTGCCACCGAGTTCATTCTCACTCACTGTCTGACTATGAGTCGACATCAACTCGATGGCACAATATATAACAACAACCTGAAGTTATGGTTTTTTTTTTTGTTATTATTTTTTTTTTTTTGAGAGGGACAAATATATTTTACTGCTGTATTTTTTTAAACTTTTTATTGTGAATTGAGTGAAGGTTTACAGAACAGATCACCAGTTTGGTCTTGGCTACACAGATAAGGGTTTGGACTAGATCACCAGTGAAGGTTGACAGAGCAGATCACAAATCATACCCTTTGCTTCATTATATGATTGTAATCCTCCCTCCATGCACTAACAGTTAACAACATTTACCTCTATTCATTCCAACCACTGCATTCCTCCCTGTGTCTCTTACTGCTACACTTGTGTGTAAGAAAGTTCAGTTTAAGTGGACTGGGAAGTTAGAGAAAAAGTCAACTAGAATTCAAAGTCAGAGGAGAACTAATCTCCAGGCTGTAGATCTTTACTTTTTACAGCAGACTGTATCACCTTTCTCCCTTAGAGTGGCTGGTGAGTTTGAACTTAAGGTTAGCAGTTCCATGCTTAACCCGCTGCACCACCAGGGCTCTTTAACATAGGCTTGGATTAGTCCAAACCCTTATCTGTGTAGCCAAGACCAGCCAGCGAAGCTTCTGGACTTCTCCTAGAAGTGTGTTCTGTTCTAAGCATCTTTGCATACGAAGCAAGCTGTGTAACTAGTCAGGCTTATCCAGTGACCAGGTTGTCTTGGTTAGCCTGTGACTTTTCCTGTTTGATCACTGAAAGTCTCATGTCCCAAGAAATCCCTCATTCACAGGCAAACTGGATAACTGGTCACCCTACAACTTAGGTTTGCAAGGTGTTCACTTAGCTTAGTTAGCCCAGGAACTCCATGAGCTGCAGTAAAGGACTCCCTCCCTTCTTCATTTTGTTGTTGTCAAGTGCTGTCTAGTTGGTTCTGACTCACAGAGACCCTGTATAGGGTTTCTGAGGAGCAGCTAGTGAGCTTGAACCACAGACCTTGTGGTTCTAACCGACTTTGCAGTCCAGTGCATTAACCCGCAGCACTACACTAATGCTGTATTTTTATATTTTCTTTTCCTTTTAATGCACTATTGGGACTGTGGTTTTCTTTCTAGCATTCTCTTGCTAGAATTCTATCAGAAATTTAAATAGACTCTGGCAAAGCATCTATTTGAAAATGTTTAAGTAAGAAGCAGAAAGCCAGTGTCTTACCATCTCTGGACATTCCTAGGGCAAGACACTTCTGCAGTCGGCAGTGTTGGCAACGGTTTCGGTTGGTTCTGTCAATTAAACAGTTTCTCTGCCGCGGGCAGGAGTAAGAGGCATTGTTTTGTTGACTCCTTCTAAAGAATCCCTAAAGGCAAAAAGACAATTGGTTAGAAATCGGCTTAGAAGAAGGGAAACAGAGAGAACTAGAACATGCATATTTGCTATATTTCCAGCAGTGAACACAACTGAGTTAAATTTTTAAAATTCTTTGGATACCCCTTCTTGGACAGTTGACAGATGTTTAGAAATGATATTTACTACTTTCAGACATAGGAAAGTCTCATTCATTCAATGTTCCCTGAAGACATTTGTGAGCTGTGCTGTTCTGTGCAAAAAAATTAAAAGATTATGGTTCCTGCTCCCACAGAGCAGTGGGTTGGAGTGGCAAAGGAGAGTGACATTGTTCAATCAAATCCAGCAAGACTTGAGGACAATATCCCAGACTGGTGTCAAGTGATGGAGGAGAGAGGAACTTGGAGGTATTGGCAACAAAGGCAGTAATGAGGAGTCAGTTCCTGGTTAATGTGTGCTAGTCTTTTTCTAAGGAGCTCTGGTAGAGTAGTGGGTTACGTGTTGGACTGCTAACTGTAAGGTCAGCAGCTTAAATCTACCAGCTGCACTATAGGAGAAAGATGAGGCTTTCTGCTCCTGTAAAGATTGATAGTCTCAGAACCCTATACAAGGCCATTATGAGTCAGAACGGACTCGATAACATGCAGCAGTGTTATTTTCTAGTTTCTAAGGCACATTATCCACATTTCAAAATTTCTGAATTTGGTCAGAATGAATAAAATGAATGTAGAATGTTGTTGCTGTGAAATGCCGTTAAGTTGGTTCCGATCCCTATATAGGGTTTACGGAGACCAACTGGTGAACTTGAATCACTAACCTTACAGTTAAAAGTAACTTTACAGTCTAACGCATTAACCCACAGCGCCACACCAGGACTCCAAATATAGAATCAAAACTATGTAATTAAAAATAAACAACAAGTAAAAGCTGAACTAATTGGTCTCTGTCAGCTTCATGATTTAGGTGGTATGGGAGATTTACATACAAGTATATTTGGGTCCTTTTGGTACAAAATGCACTGCTATGGACCATACGCTACCCATTAAATAAAATCACAAATGAGTTTATTGATTTAAAAATTCAGTGACTATCCCCTTCTATCCCTTTGAATACTTTAAAGACAAATAAACATTTTTTTGAGGAATATGAAAGTATTATTCATCCATTCATTGACCTATTTAATGACGCTTTGCTCTGGTGGTGCTGGTAGTGTGCTATGGAGTCATTACAAAAGTATCAAGTGTCAAGAACCAAATGATGGTCTATGAGAGTCTTATTAAGAAAACTTTGAAGAAAAGATAACTCCCAGCAACATCCTTTGAAACAAGGAGAACTACATATGTTCAGAGACTGTAAGTCCAATGCTCACCTTTCTGAGAGGCCTGAAAGGGCTAGCTGATTATCACCCAACAGTATCTCCTCATCTATCAACAGGAGGAAGAAGCAGGACAGGCTCTAGAGTGAGGCTTGTGAGGCAATTGCCTTGGCCATATATCTTAAGAATCACCCAAAAACTCAGTAACCAAGATAAATAATATTAAATATAAATTTTTAATAGTCAACATTAATGAAATGAAAAATAATTTTAAAAATAAAGAAAGATAGGATCAACATTACTAGTTTTTCCTTTTGCCTCAGACTCCAATACGGCTCTGCATGAGACTATACAGAGAACTTGGCCATCTTGTGAAGAATCTCAGAAATGATGTGTAGTCAGTTCCTCTTTAGAGAGACAGAGTCCCAATTTTTGTTTTTTTATTGTTGTTAACTCCAAAGCCAGAGTCTTGGTGTAGTGCTGTAGGGTAAGCACTTGACCATAAAGAAGGTTTGAACTGCAAGGCTGGCAGTTCAAGCCCACCAGTTGCTCCTCAGAAACAGGGTCACCATAACTTTATGCCATTTTACCAAACAGCAACCCCAAAACCATTCAACAAGAACTAGTTTTGATTTCCACATTTCCATACATATTATTTATTTGATGGACCAGTGAGAGAAGAATAAGATACCCAATTGTCCATTTTTGGCTGAATTCATAGACTTTTAAAATAGAAATCACATCCAAGCCCCAAGGGATTGAAGTGATATACTTCATGTGCCAATAACCATAGTCCATCTTTTCTGATTAGAGATGACTTGAAACTTAAATTTCAAGAAAGTATTGTGTGTGTGTGTGTTTGTTTATCGTGGGTACTCACATGCCACTTAGCAAAAGAGTTGGCAGAAAAACGTCTGAAGTCACAGCTACAGCCCTAATTTAATGCCAATTAGACATTAATTACGAGGCATTTCTTCCTTATCTGCTGCTCATTATTGTGAATGAACTTTTTGGCATGAAAAAGGAGACTCTGTCATAAATTTTGTTGAATAACAATTTGAATAAATGCCCAAGCTGAACTGATGTTATTTAAAGTAGGTTTGTTTGTATTGAGATACAACTATTGCTATGGAAATTTAGAAGTTGATATTGAATATATAGACACTGACTTCTTATTCTGGACAGAATTTCTATGTGGAAAAAACATGAAGCAGGTTTACAAAGGTGGCTTTTTACGTGCAATTAAAAAATAGTGTGTTGTATGTACAATGTTACTTTGACTAGAACCTCAGAGTATGGTTCATTGTAACTGTAAGCCTTCTTTGACTCTTCGTTCCTCCTTGGGAAACATACATAACAAGAGGAGAGACAATTGTTACTGGTTATTAGCCTATAGAATCACAGTTGTCCAGTAGTCCAAATATTTTAGAAATTGCTGTTTAAAATGTTTCACTCCTTATCATATCTTGCCACATAGTCTGAATACATCCATTTCCCAAACAGGGTTTGCACAACGAAACACAAAACATCATGGATCTAAAAAAACCATTTTTAGCGGATATTATGTAAAGTGCACCATAGCTCTTAAAATTGCCTAACAAGCAGCACAATGGATTGAGTGGTAGAAACACATTCATTGGAGAGGGTTCTAATTCCAAAACCATTACTGTTTACAAAAAAAACTATTAACTGCCTTTCTAGAGGAAATAATAATTTATTCTGGGATGGTCAAAAATGTTGCTGGCTTGTAAATTTGCTTTATTGCTTCTTCTTGGGAAAAATTGCACTAAGGTGGATAACCTAGGAACTTCTCATGATGTTCAAACATAGATTATCACCAATAAAGCAGATCAATAGGATAGTAGGCTAGTTCATTAGTGTTATTCTCCCCCGCTTTGTATTCTTCCTAACCCAGTTAATTGTAATTTATTTTTTGTTTCCCTTTCCTGCAATTTCATTTCCAGGACTGTTATGAAAACAGCATCAATTTTTTGCACATCATCATGATTTATTTGACAGTTGCAGTATGTTTTGTTCCATTTGTATTAAAAAAATCCCACAAGATTAAGATTGGATCTCAGAGAATCTACGACTGTACTTGAGTTTACTGATTTACTTTGCTTCTTTGTTCGAAAAGTAATAATTTCTCAAAAAAAAAAAAAAAGTAATTTCTCTTGCCAGAGAGTGTAGCCTTTTTCATCCAAGATTATGTTGTAGGTAAATGCCTTTGAGTCGATTCCAACTCATAGCCACCCTGTGGCACTTAACAACAACAACAACATAGGGTTTCCGAGGAGTGGCTCGTATGTTTGAACCACCGACCTTGGGGTTCAAACCAACCTTTCGGTCCAGTGCCTCATCCTGAAGTGTGACACAGTTACTTTTTATTTGTTAAGTTACATGTTTTCCTTTAAAATCAGTTGTAGAGCTGTTTCTAACTTCCCTTAGTATTTTGTCTCTTCCTCTTTCTCTCCAAAATGTTTTATTAAATGGGACCAATCATCCCTTCCACAGCTCTCTAAACTCAGTTGTGTTTGGTAACTTGTTGCAGTAGTCACACAGAATTCAGATGCTGTGCTGAAAGGGATTATTTTAAGGAAGTTGACAAGTCAGAAAAAGCTTAAGGCACAGGTAAGCCTCTCTTTTGCTGAGACCACAGTCAATCCCCTCTCTGGTCCTGGGTCCCTTGGCCTGGCCTCTGTCCTGCTTGGCAGTGTTACAAAGCTAGTTCAGGACTGCTGAAAAAAGCCCAAAGGGCACTTTATTCCAATATAAGTCTCCATTTGAAGGCACTAAGTTCTAGATCCATGTGTCAGCACCCCATTCCACAAATGGGCCTCATGCCCAAAAGGCACTCAGTTTTACTTGCTCCATACACTGCTCTGGTTCTGCTGTTCTCCTTCTATACCTGTGGTGTCACAACTTTCTGTTACAAGGTGGAGGAAGTTCAAATACACAGGAATTTTAGGGTCCAAAAGATGCTTTTTGCTCCCAACTCTGCTTCTTTGAGATTCCCACCTCCTGCATCTGAGATGTCTGTTTTTCTTTCCTTTCCTTTTTGTTTTTAAAAAATATCCACCAGGAGGCTCTGGTAGCATAGTGGTTATGAGTTAGGCAGCTAACCTCAAGGTCAGCAGTTCGAAATTACCAGGCATTCCTCAAGAGAAAGATGAGGTTTTCTGCTCCTGTAAAGATTTACAGCCTTGGAAACCCTGTACAGGGTCGCTATGAGTTGGAACTGACTCCACGGCACATAACCACCATCACCAGGATGGGTAGTCCTGGTGTTGGAGTTCTGGTGTGGTGCTGTAGGATAAGTACTCAACTGCTAACAGAAAGGTCGGTGGTTCAAACCCACCAACCACTCCTCAGAAACCCAATACAGGTCACTCGGAGTCAGAACTGACTCGATGGCACTTAGCAACAACTACAAGGAAAATAACATTGTGGGGGTCCTGGTGTGGCGCTGTGGGTTAATGTGCCAGACTGCATAGTCATTTGAACTGCAAGGTTGGTGGTTCAAGCTCACTAGCTGCTCCTTGGAAACCCTATACAGGGTCGCTATGGGTTGGAACCGACTCGACAGCACTTAACAACAACAACAATCCCCTTGTGATATTTCCAACTTTTTGCAATCCTAATAAACCATCCCACAAAATGGAATCACCACATCCTGTCAGCATCTTCTCCCATCTTCTCTTACACATATCCATCAGGAAAACAGAAGTCATTTTGTGGGAATTGCAAAGACCGGGGCAGGAACGGCCATATTAAATAACTTACTGCACTCTACTTGCTGTTAAGTTTCAAATTTTTCTTATTTCAGATTGTTGTTGTTATTCGTCACCATGGTGTCAATTCCAACTCATAGAGGCCCCATGTGTGCAGAGTGAACTACTCCATAGGGTTTTCAAGGCCTTTTGAAGCAGATTTCCAGACCTGTCTTCCTGGGTTTTAACTGCCTATGGATGAGTTTTAACTACTAATTTTTGGCTAGTACCTTAGTGCTTAACCCTTTGCGCCACCTCAGGACTCCTATTTCAAATTGGTGCTGTTAGGTGCGGTTGAGTTGTTTTACTCATAGCATGTGACTGAATAGAATGACCACAGAGGGGTTTGGGGCTATAATCTTTGCAGAAGCAGATTGCCAGATCTTTCCCGGGTATAAGGAGCTCTGGTAGCATAGTGGTTACGAATTGGGCTGCTAATCTCACTGTTGGCAGTTCGAAACTACTAGCTGTTCTGTGGGAGAAAGATGAGGTGTTCTGTTCCCGTAAAGATTTACAGCCTCGGAAACCCTGTACAGGGTCGCTATGAGTCAGAACTGACTCCACGGCACATAACAAC
>NW_006408532.1:20974892-20976890 GCF_000296735.1 Chrysochloris asiatica | reverse complement strand
GTTAAATAAAGTCAAGTGCTTAACTGTTGTGCTAAGGACTCCTTTAGTTAAACAAAACCCAAACCCACTGCCATTGAGTGATTCTTAACCCCCTGTAGGGTTTCCAAGGCTAGGAATCTTTACGGGAAGAGAAATCCTCAGCTTTTCCCCATGGAGTGGCTGGTAGATTCGAACTGCTGACCTTGTGGTTAATAGCTCAACAGGTAGCTCACTAAGCCACTAGAATTCCTTTCAGTTCAAACTGTTGTTTTAAGTGCTGTCAAGTTGATTCCAACTATAGTGACCCTATATACGGGTTCTAAGGAGCAGCTGGTGGGTTTGAACTGTTGAACTTGTGATTTGCAATCCAGTGGCACACCAGGTCTATGTTTATGATATTCCTTCAACTTTGTATTTTAAAAGCAACTTTCCCATAAAAATTTGTCTTTGAAAGGATTAGTAGAATATGAAGGATTTCAAAAAGTTTGTGGAAAACTGGAATTAAATAACGAAAATTTCCCATGAACTTTCTAAGCTCACTGAACCTTTTGGAGCCCCTTTGTATGTCTGAGAGGTGAACATTGGACTGAAAATGAAAACCTGTATTTTGGCCATGTTCTCCCACTAACAAGAGCTGTGACTCTCACCAAATGACATAATCAGCCTAAGGAGTCATGTCCTCATTCCTGAAATGAGCAAGGTGGGCCAGGGGATTTCTAAATCGATTGAGAGCTTATCTGGGCCACTTCTCCATTCTTTTTGTTTTTTTGCAGTGTGAGACTATAGGATGCTCACATAGACTTTGCATGACTTCCTCTTTCTTAAACAGACAGATAAATATTTATGCCGATTAGTCATAATCTTTACTTTTTCTCTAACACACTAAACTCCCAGGGGTTTATTTGAGATAATACTGTAAATATTGACTCTTGCTGAGTTTTTGCATCTCTTTAAATGTGAATAATTCAAGATTTTAAATGAAAATCCATTTTTTTAGGGAGCTGACGGACAGTTAAACAATAGCTGAAAGGTGATAGGCAGGGGAACAGAAAGCCAACCCACCCACCCACCAAGCAAGTGCCTGAGTTATCAGCAGCAAACACAAAATCCTTAGCAGCTAAAAAGTTGTCCCTGTGTGCATTGTGGAGTACACAGACGCCTGAGGCAAACATGCATGCTGTCCACAGTTCTGTGTTAATATCCCATACCTTGCAGCCTTCACATGTAATGACTCCGTAGTGGATCCCAGAGGACTTATCGCCACAAATTTTGCATGGTATCACTTCGATTTGTGCTGAAAGGGGAAAACAGACATTTTGAGCTTACAAAGTTTTCTTCTTTTCATCCTTTCTATCATCATCCCCATCTTTCTCCTGCCTTAGTGTTGGGTGTTTTTGAAGATACTGAGGTAGGGGTGATAGTGTGTGTGGGGGATCATCCATTACTATCTTGCCATGTAAAGGTTCTTTTTCCACAACCCACCTGTCTGGTTGTTGCACTGTGTGGCATTTCAAATAGCAGCAGAGTCAACGTAATGGGCAGGTTTCAGTGGAGTTGCCAGGCTAAGACAGATGAAGGATAATGGCCTGAGTATCTATTTCCACCACATACACCTGTCAGTTGGTCATACTGTGGCTTTTGTGTTGCTGTGATGCTAAAGGTTATGTCAGAGATATTTAAAATACCAACAGAGAGGACTTCTGGCACTTCCCTGACCGGGCACCACAGCCTCTCTTTTGCTTTTGGATGACTCTCTGTCTCCCCATATTACATGGAAGAGTCAGTAACCACTGCCAAAAAGCCAACCTGCAATTACAGCTTATAAAATACCAAAACCCAGGCAAGAACCGATACCAGCAGACATATACCAGGGAAACAGGCAACACCTGTGAAAGTCACTCTGATTTAAGCAATAAGAAGAGGGAAAAGAGAAGACCACATCCTGATCACATCTTCCTGGAAACAATAATAAAGCATAAAAAAGTACCAAAATACATACTCACTTAAGTATTAGGGCCA
>NW_006408532.1:20955950-20962189 GCF_000296735.1 Chrysochloris asiatica | reverse complement strand
TGCTGGAGAAGCATGTTTGGTAAGGTAGAGGGTCAGAGAAAAAGAGGAAGACCCCCAATGAGATGGATTGGCCTAGCAGCAGCATCAGTGGACTCAAGCGTGGCAACAGTTGTGAGGTTGGCCCAGGATAGGGCAGTGTTTTGTTCTGCTGTGCATAGGGTAACTATGAGCCAGTTCAGACTCGATGACAACAAAAGCAGTCCCTGGAGAAGAGGACATCATGCTTGGTAATATGAAGGGTAAGTGAAAAAGAAGAAGACCCCCACCACCACCACCAATAAGATGGATGGACACAGTGGAAATAGCAGTGGACTCAAACACAACAACAATTTTGAGGATGATGCAAGACTGGGCAGTGTTTCATTCTGTTATGCAAAGGGTTGCTACCAGTTAAAGTCAATTCAGCAATACCTAATGATGTTGTTGTTAAGTGCCATTGAATCGGTTCCGACCCATAGTGACCCTGCATAGGGTTTCCAAGGAGCAGCTGGTGAGCTTGAACTGCCAACCTTGCAGTTCAAATGGCTTTGCAGTCTAGCGCATTAATCCACAGCACCACACCAGGACTCTGATAGCAACAACAAAATGCTTCATACTGCATTATTTAAAAAAATATATAAGTGGAAACAAAAGTAAAGAGTATCATTCTTGTACAATGTAATAACTAGATAATTATTATAGAAGCTATAAAAATATTTGAGGAACGTTAAAGAGGTAGCACAAGATTGTGCACTGTATTTTATAATTTTAAAAAGAACAAATCTTTGCTGATCTTAAATCCGTAAGTGAATAAAATTAAAGTGGGTGAAATATAAGAGTATGTCGACATATAATTTTTTGTCAGATTAAAATATATATATATATATATATACTGGCTTGTCTTACAATTTAAGTTACACTTAAATTTCCTTGGTAAATATTTGGGATAACTTTTCCGCGGGAGAAAGATGAGGCTTTCTGCGCTTGTAAAGATTTACAGCCTCAGAAACCCTATGCAGGGTCACTATGAGTCAGAACTGACTCCATGGCACACTATCACTACCACCAAAATATGTTTATTTATTTACTTTACCAATTCTTTTATCCAGTAATAGGTTTGCAAGATGTTTTTTACTTGGGAGAGTAGCTATCATTACATTTTTCATATAACTGTCAATATTTTTCATTTTGTTGTTTAAGTAATTTTAGCATATAAACTCTGGAGTTTCTTAACAAATTCACTATCAACAGGTGCAACCCTTGCTCTATTTTACAGATGAAAACACCATGTTAGAAAACATACAGTAGTATCATTTTTTGTTTTGAACTTTTTATTATAATTTGGGTGAAAGTCTACAGAGAAAATTAGTTTCCCATTCAACACTTTAAACACATTTAGTTTTGTGACATTGGTTACAATTCCTCATTGTAACAGCATTCTTCTTGCTTCCTCCCTGGGTTCCCATTTCCATTGGTCCTTCTTTCCTGTCCCTAAATTTATCTGAGCTTTGTTTTGTGACAAATGCTGCTCTTTTGGTCTGGTCTGGTTGAATGTTCTGAGGAGTTTGTAATTCAGGATGTTCTATTTTTGGCTGAAAGTTGATGCCCGAAGGTGGATTCAGTTTAGCGCTTAAACAACATCTGAGGACCACAGTCTTGGAGATTGTACCAGTAAACCTGGTAGAATTTTTATGATTGTGAATTTTCATCTACATCCCCCTCCTGCCCCTGCCCAAGACCTTCACTATGATTTCAACCAAAGCTATTGGTAGTGGTAGCTAAGCACCGTTCAGGTCTTCTGGTCTCAGCTTAGTGGAGGCTGTGGTGTTGAACAAATTTCAGAGGCTCTTACAGAATAGAAGACTAGGAAGAAAGACCTAGAGATTTGCTTTCCCAAAGCAGTCAATTAGAATCCTGTGGATCATCAAGGTCTGATTCATAATTGATCAGATTTTTAGGATGGTGCAGTACTGGTCAGCGTTTTTTGTTGTTGTTGTGTATGGGGTCATCAACTCCATGGCAACTAACAACAACAATTTATAAATAGTAAAAAGTGAAAAAAAGTGCAAGTCTTCATCATCATAATTATTAACAAACTGGTATTTCTGACTCTCTTGGACAACAAATATGACAAGTTACATTATTAAAGATCTTGTCATTTTAAAATAACTTCAAGAATGACACTATAGGTTATTTTGTTGTTGTTGTTGTTAAGTGCCATTGAGTCAGTTCTAACCCACAGAGATCCTGCATAGGGTTTCCAGGGAGCGACTGGTGAGCTTGAACCACTGATCTTGGATTATCCTTAATTTTTAATGTTAACTTTCAAACAGAGGATTGCTTACGACAATTACAAAAATTGCCTAAAAATTCCAGGTATTGTAGTTTTTAGGCTGATATGATATTAAGTCTGAGACTCTCTTTGCATAGATTACTCCCCAGGGAGTAGCTTACACAGGAGAAGGAGAACCTGCTTCAATATGTTCTTAATTATAAAATGATCTAACTCTAAAGGAAATGAAAATAGAGGTAATTTACCCCCTGGGGTGTGAGAAGATATTTTTTGAAAGCCACAAAGGTTATCTTCCATAACTTTGGAAATACAAATGAGATAAAGAATGATTTGATAGGATATCTGCATATTTATACATATTTATAATCTTAGCTCAACATGTAATCTTTGAAAACTATATACATTTGAACAACATTTTTAAAGTGGAAGAAGGCATTAAAAGGAGTGCATATGTGTTAGCATGCTCTATTGCTGCAGAACAGAAGAATATCTGAGGTTTATTCTAGAAGAGGATAAATTTTACAAAAATTAGTTTTCTCTCATTTAAAATAGACTCTTAGGTACAACTTTCTACAACATACTATGCACATCATAAAGCACATCTTTTTATTTATTTAGTTTTTAGCTTTTATTGTGACTTGAGTGATAGTTTACATGGGGAGAACATGGGTTTTACACTCATTGTTTTGTTGCAATGATTACAATTTCCTCTGTGCATCACTATTCAACAGTATTGGCTTCCATTCCCTCTGTTTTTAGTTTTTTTGGGGGAGGGGGGATGGTGTACACAAAAACACTCCAGAACATATAATCATTTAAACAACCAGAGGGCACATTCTGCAAGCCTGCCTCCTGGCCACCAACTCTCAGTCCTTCTGTTTCCATGAATCTAGAGTCCTCAGCTGCTCTTTCTCTCCATGTCCCCATCTCTGCCTCCATCTCTGGTGTTGCTGCTTCTCTGGATATGGTCCTGCACTCTGTTTGTGCTCTTCTCTCTTGATGGTCCTAGGGTCCTCTGTTTCTGGGCTGTAGGATTAACTACCCCACCCCCCACCATAACAAAACTTCTACTTTTACAGTTGATAAAGCACATCTTTTAAGTGGGGCATTTCAGATACCGATTTAGACAACAGAGTTGTCTAAATTTACTGCTTCAATGTTTGCCCTTTGAAATGTCTTGCTACTATACTGGACAGAGCCTGAAACTCTCTTGTGGTGAATACAGGGCGAGTGACATGCTATTTATCATGGTTTGAGACTTGATGGCTTGGATTTCATCAGATGTGCCGATAAAAATGTTAGAAGGAAACTGAGGAGGAGAGCTCAACTTTTGTACTTTTGCTTGACTCACAGACTAATTAAAAAACATGTTTTTAGCTCTTCCTGTTTAACCAAATGTACATATCTTTAATTCTGCTCCTTCAGGATCCTGCTAGTGACAGCAGATATCAAAGTTAGGTAAACTAACCCAGGCTAATGAGTTAACTAGAAAACAGACTACTTTAATCCAACAAAATACACAAATGCATTAAAGTATGCATCAAGAATGATATAGTAACCGTGGGCATTTCATGTCTTTTTGGGTCAGAGGAAACTTTTTAAATTTGCATGCTTTTGTGACTCTAAATCCCTACCATTCCGACTCTTAGAAAGCAACCTTTTGTATTTTGGCCATGTTAAGTCCATTGAGGACAGAGATCTGGTTACTTTTATATTGTTAAGTGTTGTTGAGTTGGTTCTAATTCATAGCGACTCTGTGAAGGGTTTCTGAGGAGCAGGTGATGGATTTGAACTGCGGACCTTGTAGTTAGCAGTCCAGTTCTTCAACAACACCACAACAGGACTCTGGTTTAATACTAGTGGAGTTGAATCTAACAAAATGTGACAACACCAGCAATTCATCAGTTCTCCCATCTGTGCCAGGAGCATTTCCAACACTGTAGAGAATTACCAAGGAATAAAGTGTAATCTGTGATTTTAAGGAACTTCATTTACTGGGGCATTTATACAAGTCAAATGACTAGAAGCAAGGGTTTAGGATACAAACATTAAGATACACACTGTAGCTAATTACACTATCATTTATATATACAAATTTATAAATACTGTTGTTGTAAAGTCGGTCCTGACTCATAGCAACCCTGTATAGTGGCTAGGGGTTTGAACCACCAACCTTGCAGTTATCAGTTCAGTGCTTATCCTACAGTGCCATGCCAGGACTCCATGTTAGTGCTGAGGGAAAGTGAAAATGTTTTGATTAAGCAACATTTCTGGAGATTTTGTCCAAAAAATAATAGCTTTTGTTTTTAAATTTCAAGGAGAAAATTAATGGCTTTTAAAATATTATTTCTATTTACTAAAGCTGAATTGGGAATTCCTGCCCCAGTTTTTTTGGCAGATTCAGACATTGCTGGAAGCAGTATGTCTAACTATGGGTTCTCTAGAGAAGGAAAACCAATGAAGCATATATATGTGTACATATGTAAAATAATTATCTAAAGGAAATGACTCATATGGTTGTAGAGCCCAGCAAGTTCCAAGTCCATGGGTCAGACGTCAGACTAGAGACATCCCTGACACACAGCTACAGTGGCTGACAAACCCAAGACAAAACCTGGTTAAGCAGCAGGCTGCTGGCTGCAGAGATGAATGAATCCCAGATTGGCTGACAATACAGCAGGCTGCTGACTCAAGTTCAAAGAGCTGGAGGTCAGATGACCAGCCAGATGCAGGACCGAGATTCAATAAAAAGCTGACTCAACAGAACACAACCACCACTACCGCCATACACATGCATACACACACACACACACACACACACACACATATATATCATTGCTGTTATCATTAGGTGCCATCAAGTCAATTCTGACCCATAGTGATCCTATATGAGGCGTTCTGCTCCCGTAAAGATTTACAGCCTCAGAAACCCTGTGCAGGGTCACTATGAGTCGGAATCAACTCCACGGTACTCAACAACAACAGTGATTCTATATACAGCAGAACAAAACACTGCCTGGTCCTGCGCCATCCTCACAATTGCTGCTACAATTGAGTCTATAGTTGTTACTACTGTACCAGTCCATCTCATTGGCATTTCCCTCTTTTTCACTGATGTCCTTCTCCAGGGTCTGGTCCCTGCTGACAACATTTCTGAAGTATTTTTGTTAAAGTCTGGTTTCTAAGAAGCATACTGGTTGTACTTCTTCTATTGCAGGTTCTTCTGGCATTCCATGGGTCCTTTAATATTCTTCTTCAAAACTGTAACTCAAATATATCAATTCTTCTATGGTCTTTCTTATTCGCTGTCCAACTTTCACATGCATATGAATCTATTAAAAGTACCATGGCTTTGGTCAGGCATACCTTAGTTCTCAAACTGACATCTTTGCTCTTGAACACTTCAAAAAGATTTGCCTAATGCAATACTTTTGACTGTGATAATGACAAACTATGGACAACAGTTCAGAGAATGAGTATTCCAGAGCAATTATTTGTGCTCATGAGGAAACTGTCTCACAACAGAGCAAGCTGACACTTTATAGTTTAAAATCAGGAAAGGTGTGCACCAGAGCTGTATTGTTTCACTATCTTTATTCAAGCTGTATGTTGTTTCTGTTGTTAAGTGTCATAGAGTTGGCTCTCACTCATAGCAACCCTGTATAGGGTTTTTGAGGAGTAACTGGTGAATCTGAACCACTGACTTTGCAATTAAAGCCAACCTCGTGGTCCAGTGCTTATTAATATGTACACTGAGCAAATAAGCCAAGAAGCTGTATTGTATGTGGAAGAATGTGACATCAGGATTGGAGGAAGTCTCATTAACAACCTGTGATGTTCAGATGATACAACCTTGCTTGCTTAAAGTGAAGAGGACTTAAAATATTTATTGATGAAGATTGAAGACTATAGCCCTCGGTATGGGTTGCATCTCAATATAAAGAAAACAAAAGTCCTCACCACTGGA
>NW_006408532.1:20931537-20954930 GCF_000296735.1 Chrysochloris asiatica | reverse complement strand
TGCTTCTCTGGATAGGGTCCCACATTCTGCTCATGTTCTTATCCCTTAATGGTCCTAGGGTCCTCTGTTCCTGGACTGCAAGATTAACCCCATTTTTGTTACAACACTTTTACCTTTACAGTTGTGACAGTTGTAATTAGTCATGATAAAAATTACCCACTATTGAATTATAAGATCCTTATCCCCATAGCTCTTTTCAGCCAGACTCATCTATACAAGATGAAAACTATTCAGTGGGGGCTATACCTTGCCCTCCAAACTTGCTCTTGAAAACTTATAAGCCAGTCACTTTGTGACTTTTTCGCCCCTCATTTTAGGTAGCCAATGACTAAGTTGCCCGTCCCTATCTACCCTGTATGCAGAGGGTATAGGATTGATACTTGATGTGAAGACTCCTTCCCTCTAAGTTGGTATTTTGAGCTATTACATCCATAAGTACAGGTCAAGTTCATCAAATTGTAGCAATTTACACTTGTTTCCTTTATCAATTTTTTTTTTTTTTAATTTTCTTCTAGTCAAGTTCTGATCATCAAGCCATCTAGGCTAGGTCAAATGGGTACTATCTGCAAGTTTGGAAATTCTTGTGTGTCTCCCCTCACTTCTTATCAGCTGGATGCTTCACTCTCATAGCCAAGACATTTTATAAAATATTTACAAAAAAGGTGTTAAATGATAGTGAGTTTCCATATTTGGGGTGGGTAGAAATTTTCAGAATCTTAAAATTGGAGGATATATATTTTGGAAAAGGCCCCTGAGTGATTCTGATATGACACAATAAGGCCCTATTGAGAATTAATGAAGGGAATGAAATGCATCAAGTACCTGCTGTATCATGTAAACCACCTACAAAGGAGATAAAACCCAAGGAGGAGGTACTAGAAGTACTAAGCTGTGACCATTAATTTTGTCTGTGTTTCCTTAGGGCTATACATGCAGCACCTTTTGTTCTACCTTTTTTTTTTCCCCCTTAAAGGAAGTAAGCAGCATCTACCCAGCCTAAACAGCTCCCCTTGACTAGGTTCATGTGTCAGTTTGTTTCCCAGGGTATTGTAATTAAAATGCTAAAAGTTGGAAGTGTAAGAAAAGTTCTTATTAAGTGAAGTATAATTTACAGATGTTGGAATTTCCAGAAAAGATGACTATTTTGGTTATCAATAATTTTTCAGAAGGTATTTGTTGGAGAGCCATCAAGGCAAGCAATCAAGTATTTTCAGGATAACCCTCCCTCCAAGACTGAAACTTCAAAGTAGTCATGTAAGCTTGCTCGTGACCATGTTGGTCTACTGGTGAGTGGAAGTATGGGAAAAGCAACAATAAAGATACGGGCTGAGCCTGACCATGTTTCATAGACAGATGTTTACCTATGCTTTATTGACTATGCATAGGCTTTTGATTATGTGGATCATGACAAGCTATGAACAGCATTGCGAAGTATGAGTATTCCAGAACACTTAATTGTACTCATGAGGAATCTGTACTTGGATCAAGAAGCAGTTGTTCGAACAGAGCATGGGAACACTGAATGTTTTAAAATTAAGAAAGGTGTGCGACAAGGTTGTATTCTTTCATCATACTTATTCAACCTGTATGCTGAGCAAATAATCCGAGAAGCTGGGTTCTATGAAGAAAAACATGGCATCAGGATTGGAGGAAGACTCATTAACAACCTGCGATATACCCTTGCTTGCTGAAAGTGAAGAGGACTTAAAATATTTACTGATGAAAATCAAAGAACACAGCCTTAGGTATGGATTGCATCTCAGTGTAAAGAAAACAAAAATTCTCACCACTGGACCCATAAACAACATTCTTATCAACGGAGAAAAGATTGAAGTTGTCAAGGTCTTCATTCTTCTTGGATCAACACTCACGGAAGCAGCAGTCAAGAAATCAGACAACGTATTGCATTAGGCAAATCTGCTGCACAGGAACTTTTTAAAGTGTTGAAGAGAAAGGTGTCAGCTTGGGGACTAAGGTACACCTGACCTAAACCATGGTATTTTCAATAACCTTATATATATGTGAATGCTTGACAGTGAATGTGGAAAGACCGTAGAAGAATTGATGCCTTTGAGTTATGGTGTTGGAGGATAATATTGAAAGCGCCATGGACTGCCAAAAGAACCAATAGATCTGTTTTGGAAGAAGTGCAGCCAGAGTACTCCTTAGAGGCCAAGATGGCCAAACTTCGTCTGTCATACTTTGGACATATTGTCAGGGAGGGAACAGTCACTAGAGAAGGATATCATGCTTGGTAAAATGGAGGGTCAGAGAAAAAGAGGAAGACCCCCAACGAGATGGGTTGGCCAGGTGGCAGCATTGGTGGACTCAAGTGTGGCAACAGTAGTGAGGTTGGCCCAGGATCGGACATTGTTTCGTTCTGCTGTGCACAGGGTTGCTATGAGTCAGTTCTGACTTGATGGCACCTAACAACAACAACAACCTCAAGTTCAGCAGTTCGAAACTACCAGCTGTTCTGCAAGAGAAAGTTGAGACTTTCTGCTCCTGTAAAGATTTACAGCCTCAGAAATCCCATATAGGGTAGCTATGAGTAGTAATTGACTGTACGGTATACCATTACCACCAACACCATTGTTAGCTGGGGAATCCTGGTGTGGTGCTGTGGGTTAATGTGCTGGACTGCAAAGTTGGTTTGATCCACAAGGTCAGTGGCTCAAGCTCACCAGCTGCTCCTCAGAAATCCTATACATAGTTGTTTTGGGTTGGGACTGACTCAACAGCACTTAACAACAACAATAACAATTGTTAGCTGGAAGGATCCCTGGTGGTGTTGAGAGTTAAGTGCTGGGCTGCTCAACAAAAGCTCGGTGGTTCGAATCCACCAGACACTCCTCAAGAGACAAAGAAGGTAATCTGCTTCCATAAAGATTTACAGCCTTAGGAACCATGTGGCACAGTTCTTCTCTGTCCTATAGGATTGCTATGAGTTAGAACTGAGTCCATAACAGTGGGTTTGGATTTTTGATTTTGGTTGTTAGTTGCCATGGACTTATGGTAACCCATACTGTGACACTGTAGGGTAAGCACTGGATTGTTAATCACGAGCCATTCTTTGGCAACCCTATACAGGGTCTCTATGAGTCAGAACTGACTCAATGGCACTTAACAACAACAACATGCACACCAAAATGAAACACTGCCTTGTCCTGTTTCAACAGTTGCAGAATGAGCCATTGTGATCCACAAGATTTTAATTGACTGATTTTTTGAAGTGATCACAAGGCTGTTCTTCCCAGTCCTTCTTAGTTTGGAGGCTTCATTGATACAAGTCCAGCATCACAGTATCATGCAAGTCTCTGCTGACAGATAAAGCGTGAGGTGTATTGGTTTCCACATAGAAAGGCCGAGAATTCCACAGGACTAAGAGTATTCCAAGTACACTGTTGTTGTTGTTAAGTGCCTTTGAGTCAGTTCCAACTCATAGCAACCCTGTATAGGGTTTCCAAGGAGTGGCTGGTGAGTTTGAACCGATGACCTTGTGGTTCAAATAGCCTTGAGGTCCAGTGCTTTAGCCCACAGTGCCACACCAGGACTCCTGGAGCGCACTATTCCCTGATATATTCCCCAAACATCTGCCAGCTTCCCTTCTCAAATTCTTCTCTGTAATAATTGCGGGTGGCAGACTGTGTGAACCTTTTTTTCCATTTGGTTGATAGACATCTTTTAAATGATCTCAAACATTTTGCTTTATATCATTATAATTCCCCAAACAATCTATCGCTGGAAGCTACAGTTAAGAAGAAAAAAAATTACTAACACATGATAATTGTTTTTTTTTTTTTTTTGCAAAGACATGATTTGTAGAATTTTTATGAAAGAAGTTGATTTATGTTCCACACATGAAGGTTGCTGGCTTACTACTCTGACTCCCCAGAGGACTGAAACAACAGCGAATCAGTCCAACAAATAACAATGACAGCAATTAGTATAATAATTAATAGCAACTACTGGTAATAAGTTAAAGATCCCTCTTATAAGCAAATAAATCATTTCTATAAGTTGCAGTGGTTTAAAAATCACAATTATGAATCAATTTCCATTAAATGCCCTTTGTCTTGCCAAGATTTTCATTTTAATGAGATAATGTGTGCTTGGAGTCTTGATGTGGCGCTGTGGGCTAAAGCGCTGGACCTCAAGGTCATTTGAACCACAAGGTCATCTGTTCAAACTCATCATCCACTCCTTGGACTGGACTTGCACTGGCCTGCAAGGCCAGTTTGCAACCGCAAAGTCAGCGGTTTAAGCTCACCAGCTGCTTCTCAGAAACCCTATACAGGGTCACTATGGGTCAGAACTCACTAGATGGCACTTAACAACAACAACAATGACAATGTGTGTTTAAGATCTGAATCTGAATTATTCAAGATGATGGCAGCTGATGTCTCCCATGACTACACAAAATATGCTCTATAGACCAATGGCGTAGGTACGGGCATCCGCTAGGAATGTGTTAAAGATGTAGAAAACCAGGCATCTCCTAAGACCAAATGAACCAGAATTTGCTCTTTAAAAGGTTTCCTAGGTCATTAAATGACATTCAAGTTTCAGCAGCACTGTTCTTGATGTCTAAGTACAATATACAATTGCAGCTACTCTAAGTACTGATGACATTTTTAATTTCCCTGGCATTAAGTTAAAAGCTTCATACAATTCTGGAAAAGCAGTTTCTGCTATTGTATTTTAGGCATTTTTGCCTGTGGTTCAAAAGGCAGTAGAACTATTCAAAGGTTAGTAACAAAAAAATGCTGGTCATTAAATGACAAGGCAGAAGAAAAGGAAGTTGCTATATTCCCAGAAATAGCCAGTGTCCTGGGCTCATGAATTTCCGGTGGTGCACTGGGTTAAAAGCATCAGCTGCTAATCACAAAGTTGGCCGCTGAAACCCGTCAGTCACTCCAAAGATGAAGTTGTCTGCTCCTGTAAAGATTTACAGTCCCGGCAGTTCTACTCTGTGCTAAAAGGTTACTATGGGTTGGAATACACTCAGTGGTACTGGGTTCAGATGTGGTGAAGTGGCTAACGCACTCTGCTGAGAATCAAAACATGGGTAGTTTGAATCCACCAGCCGCTCCACAGGAGAAAGATGTAGCAGTCTGCTTCTGTAAAGATTTACAACCTTGGAAACCTTATGTTCTACTCTGTACTGAAGGGTTGTTATGAGTTGGAATCGACATGATGGTTATGGGTTTGGTACTGGGTTCACTTTGTACATGTAGTTGTTAGCTGTCTCTACATTTTTTTCACAATTCAGTACAGTATTGGTTGGTAGTAAGTCTTCCCTCTTCTGTAGACTCACCATTGGGCTTGCGGCAGCTAGTTCAATCTCTTGGGTACTCAGTGCTCAAAAGTCTTTTTTGAGAAGAGTAACCAAAAAATGCAGGTTTTCTATTTTAACAGTTGAGTTGCACAAAATTTGCTTCTTTTGGTCCAAGGTAGGGATGTCAATCAATTTTTGAAATGAAGAAATGAATTCATTTCAGTAATGAATGGTAAATGTGGAAATGAAACAATGGGAATGCTGTTGCCTTTCATTGAGGCAGATGAGTGAACACTGAGTTCAATAATCACCATGGATTCTCATAGCTTTTCTCTTTTCTACCCTAATGTCATCCTGATACTTGCTATTCAAAGTAGGGTCCCTGATCAGAAGCATTCAGTATTACCTCGGTGCTGGGCAGGAATGTTGACTCTTGGCTCCCTATGCTATACCTACAGATTCAGAATCTGCCCTGTAACACAGTTGCCAAAGTTCACATGCACAGTAAAGCTGGAGAAGGAAGCTATTTTTTCCAGTATAAAAAGAGGAAGATAACAATTACTTTACTCAAGTGGATAAAACTGTATTTCTTTGTTATTGAATTTTTTTTTTTTTACAGAGCCCTTTTTTCTAGTCTCCTTTAGTTGAAATACACAACAGAACTCTCAGGTGTATGCATCACCACCATCACTGAAGAAGTGGCAGGAGAGAAACTACACAGATGATCTTGAGTGATTAAATCTACCGCCATTGAATCAATTCCAAATCACAGTGACCCTATAAGGCAAAGTAGAAATGCGCATTTCTGAGGATGCAAATTATGGGAGGAGATAGCTTCACCTTTCTCCTTCAGAGCAGTTGGTGGGTTTGAATCGCTGACCTTGCAGCCTGAAGCTTTAACCCACTGCACCAGCAGAGCTCCTTCCTGAGTGACTGTTGCTATTAAGTGCTGTAGTGGATTCTGATGCATAGTAACCCTGTCTAGGGTTTCCTAGGATGTAAATCCTTATGGAAGCAGAAAGCTTCATCTTTCTCCCAAGGAGTACAGGTAGGTTTGAACTGCCGACTTTGTGGTTATCAGTCCAGTGTTTATCCTGCAGTGCCATCAGTGTTCCATCCTTGTAATTGCTGTTGTTGTTGTTAAGTGCCATTGAGTTGGTTCTGACTCACAGCGACACTAATATAGGGTTTTTGAGGAGCGACTGGTGAGCTTGAACTGCCTACCTTTCAGTTCAAATTGAACTTGCAGCCCAGCGCATTAAACTGCAGCGTCACACCAGGACTTCTCCTTAGTAATTAGGCAGAGGTTATTTTCTTGGGAAAAAAAAAAAAAAAAGATTTCTTTTGGGAATGTAAGAACAACACAGATTTACTACATTAATAGAAACAGTTTGTCACACTGTGTTGGTTTATGTGTTGCTGTGTTTCTGTGATGTTGGAAGCTAACCCACTGGTTTTTTAAATGGTGGACAGGTTTCACAAGAGCTTCTAGACTAAGACAGACTAGGAAGAAGGAAAGGCAGACTACTTTTGAATGATTAGCCATTGAAAAACTTTATGAATAGTAACAGAACATTGTCTGATATAGTGCCAGAAGATAAGCCACTAAAGTTGAAAAGCACTCAAAATATCACTGGGAAAGAGCTACTTCCTCAAAGTTGAGGTGACCATAACGATGTGGATGGAATGAGACTTTTGGATTTTCATTTACAAATGGGGCACAACTCAAAATGAAAAGAAACATGTGTAAACATCCATTAATAATCAGAACATGGAATATACAAGCTATGGACTGCATAAAGAGTGATATCCTAGTCATTAGAAAGCTGAACTGGATTAGTGTTGGCCATTTTAAAACCAAAAGGTATAAGGCTTACTATGCTGGGAATATCAAAGTGAAGAGGAATGGCATCGCATTCATTATCAAAAAGAATATTTCAAGATCTCTTTTGAAGTACAGTGTTCTCTGTGGTAGGATATCTATATGCCTACAAGGAAGACCAGTTAATACCACTAATATTCAAATTTACTCACCAACCACTAAAGTCTAATGAAATTGAAAAATTCTATCAACTTCTTCAGTCTGAAATTGATTAAACAGGTAATCAGTATGCAGTAATCAACTGATAGTTACTGGTGATTAGAATGCAAAAAAAAAAAAAAAAAAGGTTGGAAACAAAGAGGAAGGATCAGTAGTTGAAAAAATAAGGCCTTGGTGGCAGAAATCATGCTAGAGATCGCATGATAGAAGTGTAAGACCAAAAACTTACTCACTTATTTATTGCAAATACCCTTTTTATACAACATGAAAGGTGACTATACACATGGGCTTCACCAGAAGGAATACACAGGAATAAAATTCTCTACATCTGTGGGACAAAACGGTGGTGAAGGTCAATATCATCATCCAAAACAAGACCAAGGGCAGCCTGTGGACCAGGCCATTAATTGCTCATATGAAAGTTCAGGCTGAAGCTATAGAAAATTGAAACAAGTTCATGAGAGCCAAAATACGACCTTTAATTCATCCCCCTTTGATTTAGAGACCATCTCAAGCACAGATTTGATACATTAGACACTAATGATGAAAGACAAAAAGAGTTGCAGGATGACATCAAGAGGAAAGCAAAAGATCATTAAGAAGACAGGAAAAACCAAAATGGATGTCAGAAGAGACTTTAAATTTGCTCTTGAAAGTCGAGAAGCAAGAGCAAATGGTAGAAATGAGGAAGTAAAACAGCTAAACAGAAAATTTCAAAAGGCAGCTTGAGAAATCAAAAAATTTTAGAATGAAATGTGCAAAAATCTAGACTTAGAAAGCCAAAAGGGAAGAACACACGCAGCATTTCTCAAGCTGAAAGAATTGAAGAAAAAAATTCAAGCCTCAACTTGCAATATTGAATGATGAAGAAAGCATCAAAAGAAGATGGAATGAATACACAGAATCACTGTATCAAAATTAAATTGTCAATGCTCAACCATTTCAAGATGTAGCATATGATCAAGAAACATATGCTACATACTGAAAGAAGTGTCAGTTCTGACTCACAGTGACCTTGTATATGGTTTCTGAGGAGTGGCTGGTGAGTTTCAACCCAGGTCTTTCAGGTTCAAATTGACCTTGTGGTCCAGTGCTTATCCTAAAGTGCCACACCAGGACTGCTTTCCGTTAGAACTCAAATTTAAAACTAACTTGTTGAATTATCTGAAAAATTCTGCATTTTCTTTTATTCTATGTGATAAATTAATGAGTACGTATATTGCAAATTTCTTCATTGAGGATTACATTATTCTATTACCAATGTTCTAGCAAACTTGCAATTCAGCCACCATTACATCAACACTAAGTACTGGAATGAAAAAAAAATATGTATAGAATTGAAGGCATTGCTTTAAATCTTATTTCATGGCTAGAGAGATGAATGAATACTGAAGTTAGAAAACGTCATGTTCGGATTTAGCCCATCCTTATATATATTGTTGTTAAGTGCTTTCCAGTCAGTTGCAACCCACAGGGACCCTGTATAGGATTTCCAAGGAGTGTCTGGTGGGTTTGAACTACCAACTTTGTGGTTCGCAGTCCACTGCTTATCCTACAGTGCCACAAATTTAAAGGAAAATAATAATATGTGTAACAGCACAAGAAATTATTTTAGCGCTAAAATGATCATTTAATATTGCTTTCTAGAAGTGCTCTGTTATAATTTCATCCTATGCTAAATGTAACAATGTGGGACAGGGGCAAAGGCTTAGCCACCCAACAAATGTAGATTGATTGGTACATAGTTCCTTAAAAGACTAAAGTGCCTGTTTTGCTGATACCGCACACTTTCCCTAAAGAGATTAGCAATGTAATCCTAAATATTTTGGGACCCAAGCTATCTTATTTTTGAGCTCATCAGCACAACATCCTGGACATAATCCTTAACAGCTTTATTCAGTGTTTTTGTGAGCTCCTCAGGGAACTGTATAGATCATGACGACCATCTATTCTTACGCTTCGTAGATGTAAAAACCAGTAAACAGAGATACTATGATTTTCAAATTCCAGTCTAACATCGTCTCTCAAATGGAACTGCTTTATTGCACAAACAGAGCATTCATAATCACTGTCTGACTCTTGATGACAGCATCTGAATGAATATGGTTATGTTGGTGTTAAATGCTGTTGAGCTGGTTTTGACTCATAGCTACTGTGCGTATAGTTTCCAAGAAGTGACTGGTGGGTATGAACCACCAACCTTGTGGTTTGAAGTCCAGTGCTTATCCTACAGTGCCACATCTATATGATTTGTTGGTTATTTCTTTTACAGTAATTATTCCAAGGGCATTTTTATACTATCAGGTGGATTTAATTGGTAGGAAAAAGGACTCTTTTTGGTCATTTGTTTATTTGGACTATTGCTACGGAGCAGAGATATTTTAGGAGGGAAACTGTTGAGAGGAAAAAAACCACAAAAAATGTAGGTAAGATATGTCTATCCATTGTTATGTATAGTAGAACATACAGGGGGCAAAGTTATGAAAACGTCTTAACCATAACCAAATACCTTGAGGGAGTACATCATGGGGCCTTGGAATCAATACTATAATCTAGGGGATTATTGGCATAACATAGCCAACAAAGACAGTGTTCTACATTCTGCTTTGATGAGTATCAAACTGGGTCTTAAAAGTTTGGGAGTGGCCACCTTAAATACAACTATTGGTCTCTCGCTGTCCTAATCAAAAGATAGTGAAGCAAGTGAAGGATGCAAGAAAACAATTAGTCCAAAGAACTAATGTACCATGTGAGCCTCCGCCTCCACAATCCTGAGATCAGAAGAACTAGATGGTGCCTGGCTTCCACTACTGATCTATTGGGTTCACAAAAGAAGATCCTGGATCAAGAGGGAGTAAAATGTGGAGCAAATTTAAAATCATAAAAAAATACAAGACTTACTGGTCTGATAGAGGCAGGGGGAACCCCTGGGACTATGGCACTGAGACACCCTTCAGGCATGGAATTGAATCTACCCTTGATAGTCTACTTTCAGCCGAACAATAGACAGGTCTATAAGGTAAACAATAAAACCGGAGAGGAATGCACTCCTTAGAATAATGAACCAAGACCAAAAAGGCAGTATTCGTCCAGAGACAAAACTCAGAAGACTGGAAGGGATAAGAAAGCAGGACATGTGGAAACTGGAAATGCAGGGAGGTAGTAGGAAGAGTGCTATCGCACTGTGGGTGTTGCAGTCAATGTCACAAAACAAAATATGTATCAATTGGTGAATGGAAAAGTAATCTGCTCTGCAAGCTTTCACCCAAACCAATGAAAAGTAAAAACAAAACAAAACAAACAAAAAACCCACATGGATGAAAATCAAATACTTCTAAGCACAATATGAACCATACTTTCCCAATACTTAAAGCCTCAGCTATAACTTAGGATATTCCTTTTAATGTCACTAAAACTAAAGAGAGAGAGTGAGAAAGAGAGAGAGAAAGACACCTGCTTCTCTTTGCAAAATGTAAAGACATCTTTGCTCCTATAATTCATTACAAAATTATTTACATGTATGTGCAAAAAGCCCTAAAATCAAACACAGCATTTTATGTAATTTTAACAACAGCAGGCAACTTCATGTATTCTTTTTTTTTGAACACCAAATTAGTGGAAGAAAAAAGCATTTCTGTTTGCCTAGGAGAGTATCTGCTAATAGTGATTCAGAACCAAAGAGGATTAAATACATGGACATTAATATGTCTGTTGTCATTAATTTCTAAACAAGAGCAATAATATCCTGAGTAAATCTGTTAGCAGTAAGGATGAATCGTTGTTTATAGACTCCATTGATGTCAGAATTGCAATCTGCTTTTGATGGTTTATTTTATCAATAAAGTCTTTAAGGACTTAATATTTTGAAATTGTGAGGCATTGTATAGAAGTGACATCTATTCTTGTCTGAAAATATTCAGCACCAGGAAGCTCTCGTACAGACATAATTTGGGTTTTTATAATATTTTAATAATATTAATAACCTAAAACAATTATTAGTTGCATATTGTTCAAAATGAAAATAGTGATATCAATTTACATTTTTATGGTTTTCAATGATTATTCATTGCTCTCTAAGCAAAGAAATGACAATGAATAGTTTTCCATTTTACCCTGAAATCTTAAAAATGAAATACTTAAAACCTGCCATTCCCATTAGACTCCATGTATTTAGGAAACTATGGCACTAGCTTGCAAAAAAATTTGGAAGGGAACTCGAGCATAATCATTTTATTGTTAATAGTTATTTAAAAAAACAGACTGTATTTCTTACATGCAAGAAAATGTCTACTAAAACATATTACTAACTAAATGGCTTTGCCATTGCTTTAAAGTAAAATGATTTTAACTATAGAAATGCCCATGACTAAAAACAAAGCTATGAAATTGTAACACACATGTTCATCTTAACATTACAATAATGTAGCAGATGATAACTTGCATCGAATCTAAAAATTTATACAACTGATAATTCACTTTATTTATATTTAAATATGTTCTCCAGTGTAAAATTAAGCTAGGTGACTTGTTTATAACGTATGTCCCAAAGCCAGACCATCTTTTATTGTCCCTACACTTAGTCATCAACTTATTTTGCTGAGCGTTTATAAACACTTACTTTCTGGCCTGGAGAGTAGCCAATAAGGAAAACGTCAGAAGAGACAAGAACACGTATAACTCACCCGTGGCGTCAGCTTCAGTTTTGAGCTGGTTCTCGCTCATTTTGATGAGGCAATTCAAAGCCCTGACTGAAAAATATTATTCTTTTCACTAGAGGACTGACGACAGCACTTATGTTATCCCATAACTAGAATCCCAACAGACTGCATTAATGAGATTAAATGAAAGAGGAGTTAGAGGCATCAACTGTTCCATTTCATTAAGTAAGGGTGAAAGGCTGTTCAGGCGAAGAAGCAGGAGGGATTTTTTTTTTTTTTTTTGATACAATGTTTTCAATAAACAATGCAGCATTTGCTAAATGAATCATTAACATTTTTTCCCTTGAATTGTATAGAAGCATATAAGGTCTGCACTTAAACTCCCCTTTGTTTTCATCCCATTAGATAAACAGATACAGTGTTTGTATTCTATGTTACAAAGTTCATCGCTGTTATTATAAATTTATAACATAATTTTCCTTTGGAAATTTTTGGTTCCAATTATTTTGGTCACTCTTATTAAAGTCCAAAAGGAGCTCTGGTAGTGTCGAGGTTACAAGTTGGGCTGATAACCTCAAGGGCACCTGGTTCTAAACTACCAGTCATTCCGCGGGAGAAAGATGAGACTTTCTGCTCCTATAAAGACTTACAGCCTCAGAAACCCTATACATGGTCGCTATGAGTTGGAACCAACTCCATGGCACATCACCACCACCATTAAGGTCCAAAGGAACCCTAGTGGCTCCATAGTTAAGCACTCCTGTGCTTACAGAAAGAGGAGGTTCAAACCCACCAGTCACACCAAAGAACAAAGGTGAGGCAGTCTACTTCCTCAAAGATTGTTGTTAAATGCCATCAAGCAGGTTCTGACTCATAGTAACCCTGTATAGGGTTTCCAAGAAGCAGTTGGTGAGTTTGAATGCCAACCTTGTGGCTCCAATCGACCTTGTGGTCTTGTGCTTTAGCACACAGCTCCACAAAAGAAATCTTCCTCAAAGATTATAGCCTAGGAAACCCAATGAGGCAATTCTACTCTGTCCTGTGGAGTTGCTATGAATGGGAATTGACAACAATGAGTTTCATTTTGGTCATTTTGGTATTAATATCCAGTGATGAAGGATTGCATGAAGGTATTACCAAGTTCCCATTCTCCCAAATATAGGATCACAACTGTCTATAAGGCAATTAATAAAGTATAAATTATTATGTAAGGTAATTAGTAAAGCACACTGGCATTTTACAGAGTCAAGGAAAACACTGAAGCCTTCCAGTGGCAGCATCAATGAAGCCTGGGAACCAGTTTGGGGTTTTATCACCAGATAGATCTCCAGGTCTCAACCCGAAATGATGTCTGTGATCCCACTTGTAAATAAGAATGTTGAAGAAACACATACAGAAATCTCTGATCCTCGACTCTTATCACTAAGTAGGATATTGTTGTTGTTATTAAGTGTTGTCAAGTTGGTTCTGACTCATAGCGATCCTGTATAGGGTTTTCAAGGATGGGCTGGTGAATTTGAACCACTGACCTTGGTATTAGCAGTACAGTGCTAACTCTACAGCATCACACCTGCAGTCCACTAGGAAGGATAGATGCATGAACGTATAAAAATTACTTTGACTTCTACAGAAAAGAGCATGCTTTTGTCTGTGAGAGCAAAATACATGGGTAACGTCTGCGATCTTAGAAGCTCAGAAGGTACAGCTGTTGGTCTCTCCATGCACAGAAGAAAGCAAAGTGATGATAACTGAAGATGCTTGGAATCAATTAGTCCAATGGACTAATGGAACATGTGAGCATCAGTCTTCAGAACTCATAGACCAGAAGAACTAGATAGTCCCTGGTTACCACTACCAATGACTCTGAAAGGGATCACTTAGAGAGACCCAGATAAAGTAGGAGAAAAAATGTGGAACAGAACTAAAAGTTATAATAAGAAAAAAGACTGGGCTTGTAGAATGAGACCGAAGGAACCTGAAACTATGACCCTTGACCACCCGTCAGGTCTGCAAAGGAACTAACCCCTGTGGTTCAATTTTCAGCCAAGCAGTAGATAAGAATATAGTGAAAACAACCCTAGTAAGGTAGGCTCACCATGGAATGGCCAATCATTCAAAATCAAAAGGGCAAAATTTACCTAAGGACCAAGTTGAGAAGGGATGGGAAGGTGGATAGAATGCAGATAGGAATCACAGGGAAGAAGGGGATTGCAATCATTGAGATGAAACAAAATGCATGATTTCTTGAGTGTAAAATGGATGATCTTGTCTGTAAACCTTCACTCAATTCTCAATAATAATAAAAAAAAATACTCGCATGAGTGTTGGATTTACTTAACTTTCAAAATATGATTTTCTTAAGATTTATTTAACTAATTCACTAAAAACACTTTACTGTGGTAAAATATTTATTAAAAAGTTTGTCGTTAAAATGATGAAAACTTTTTAGGTATTATCAAACATCTTAAGGTAATGGGTAACTGAGCCTGAGAGTTCAAGACCATAGTTTCAGGGGATACCATGGTCCATTGGCATAACAGAGCCTACAAGGACAATGTCGTACATCCTACTTTGCTGAGTAGCATCTGGGATATTAAAAGCTCATGAGTGGTCATCTAAGGTGCAGCTTTTGGTCTTTCCATGTGCAGAAGAAAGAAGAATAATGAGAACTGAAAATGCTAGAAATCATTTAGTCCAGTGAACTAATGGAACAGATGAACATGAGTGTCTATGACTCTGAGACCAGAAGAACTAGATGGTGCCCAGCTACCACTACCATCCACTCTGAAAGAGGAGAGATCACATTAGAAAGTCCTGGATAAAGCTACAGAGTTTGAGTAATAAAACTAAAAATTATTAAAGAAAAGAAAAGAAAAAAAAACAATAACACCATCACTGGGCTTACCAGTCTGAAACAGACTGGAGGAACTGGGGAGACTATGGCCATTGATTATCCTTCAGGTCTGGAAAGGAACTCACCCTCGTGGCCAACTTTCAGCCAACCAGTAGATAGGTATATAGGGGAACAATAACACTAGCAAGGTAATGCTCACTATGAATGATGAAACAAACGATCAAGCGTTTAAAATCAGTGGGCCAACATGTACCTGAGGACAAAGGTGCGAAGGGATGGGAAGGTGGGTGGATTAGAGATGGGAACCACAGAGAGGAAGAGGGATAACTTGTTCTATGGAGGGGACTGCAATCCTTGAGATGAAACAAAGTGTATTATTTGTCTATAAACTTCCACTCAATTCACAGTAAAAAGTTAAAAACAAAAACAAAAAACGAGGACCATCATCATCAAGTCCTGAGAACACTTTCTAAGGGGAAGATGTTTGATATTATGCCTATAAATGTTCAAGAGTATGCTTAAGTTTAAAAACACATGCACAGATATATCGAGAGAAACCATAAAGTCTACAATCTTCCACATATAAAAACTGAAATTAGTTTCTTTACAGGTATTTTGGGATATCTCTTGTTACAGTGTAATTTTAAAGCCCACTTTCTCTACAGACTTTAAAAATACAAGAGTTCATTAAAAAAAAAAAAAAAAAGTTTGCCAGTGTAACCGTTTTAAAGTGTACAATTCAGTGACTAATTACATTCACCATGTTGCTCAACTATCATCACTGTTCATCATCCCAAATAGAAACTCAGTATTCCTTAAGCAAGAACTCTCACTCCTGCTTCTCCCAGGCCCGTTTTGCTGTTGTTATGAGGCCTGCATAGTGTTTCCGAGGAGCAGCTGGTGAGCTTGAACCACTGATCTTGCAGATCAATCCGACTTTGCAGTCTAGCACATTAACCCATCCAGTCCCTAATAATCTCTAATAAATTTCTGGTTTATGGATTTGCCATTTCTAGAAATTTCATATAAGTGGGATCATGCAATATATGTTCTTAATGCATTTAAATTATTTCACTAAGTGTAATGTTTACAAAGTTCATCCATGATGTAGCATGTGCCATTTATCTTTACGGTTGACTACTATTTCATAGTATATATACATTACATTTTGTTTATCCTTTCAACTCTTGATGGACACTTACTGAGTTGTTGATGGACAATCTATTGTGTTGTTTCCACCTTGTGGCTATTGTGGATAACGCTGCAATGAACAAAGGTGTACATACATCTATTTGAGTCCCTGCTTTCAAGACTTTTGGGTTAGGAATTGAATTGGGTTAGAAGTGGAATTGCTGAGGTTTCATTTAATTTTTGCTTGAGTTATTCATTGCTTCAGTGATGAATCTCACATCTTTCTTTTCACCTTTCACTTCTCTTTACCACCTTAGACAGCTTTCTGTGTTGTTGTTTTTTTCACTCATAATTTGTCATAAATGAGCTCTTGATTTCCTTCATTCCTCTCTTCTCTCAGTCTTTTTCTCTGGTTAGGAGTATTATTTTTAGAAGTGAGAAGGTAGTTTGACCTCTTCCCCTAGATGGCTGTCTCTTGACCCTACACTACTGCAGAGAGAATTTGTAAAGCTGCTTCATACCAGCATGGGAACTGGAATGCCCATGGTATTACCATTCATTAAGTTAGTGGGCTATAAGGGCTCTAAAAATTCCACAAGGTTTCAGGGGGAAATGTAGGATGAAGCTCCTTAAACAAAATAAATGTCATACAAGAGAAATAGCTTGATTTTATAGAAAAGTGCCCCACTTTAGTAAATGGTTCTTAAAGCATTTCCCCCATACTAGCAAGATCAGCAGTATCAACTGAAACTTGTTAAAATTGTAAATTATCAGACCTATCCTGCCCCAGACCTTCAGAATTTGAGGTCTGCCACTGATTTACAGAATGGACTTTCTGGTCAAAAGGAATTAGATTTCACTGGAAACTCTGTCGCCACTAGCTATGTGCTCCTAAGTTATCTTTTGACATCTCAGTCTCATCATTTGTAAAATGCCAGTGATTACACTTAACCTGATATAAGGGGACTTCCCAGAGTTCATGGAAAAATTTCACTATCATCTACTTCCATTTTTCCATGAACTGTTTGAAGCCCCCATGTAGATGAATTGAAAGACTTAAAGTGAAATCTAAAACAAAATAATATAAACTGGCTCCCATTGAGTAGATCCAACTCATGGTGACCCCGTAACTTTTGAAAAGTATTCTGTATGATCATTATAAGCCCTCTGTACCCGTTATTGCGATATTACCTTAGTATCTTACACTTCAAAATCAGTGCTATTTCTGTCTACAAGTTTCTCAAGAATTTATAGCACATTAAAAGCACTTGGAGAGTTTTATGAAAATATCTGGGTCCCAAGACTTATTCTAAACTAATTCAGTAAGAATTTGGGATGGGAGAGGCAGGCATTTGTATGGTATAATATTCTGTTGTAAGCGTAGTGGTTACAAATCAGGCTGCGAACCTTAAGGTCAGTGGTTCGAAACTATCAACCACTCCGCGGGAGAAAGATGAGGCTTTCTACTCCCATAAAGATTTACAGCCTCGGAAACCCTGTACAGGGTCGCTATGGGTCGGAACCGACTCAATGGCACTTAACAACAACACAACAACAATAAAGTATAATCAATGTTCCCAAAGAGGTTTGAGATTAACTGCAGATAGGAATTAACCATTCAGTAATCCTGGTGTGGTGCTGTAGGATAAGCACTGGACTAATAGCCACAAGGTTAGTGGTTCAAACCCACCAGATGCTCCTTGGAAACCTTACTTAGAGTCACTATGAGTCAGAACTAACTTGAAGGCACTTAACAATAACAACAGTGCTAGAGGTTGTTGTTGTTGTTGTTATGTGCCAGAGGTAGTATTCATTATTCCCACCATCTTGTCCAAATTAAATGCTGGCAAACTACAGGCGAATTCTAGCAGTGTAGGTTTTAAAGCAGAGATTCTCAACTGTAACGTTACTGACATTTTAGGCTGGATGAGTCTTTGCTGTGGGAAGTTGTTCAAAATATCCTTGGCTTCTATGACCAGAGACCAGTAGCATTCCTCCATTGTGAAAACAAACTAGGATTCCAAATATGAGATGATCTGAGAAACAAAATAGCCCCTCAGTTGGCAAAGACTTTCATCTCCCATGAAAAGGAGAGACTACTAATACTTCATAGTGTTATGTTATGCTGTTTGAAAAATAAAAGGAAAAAAATGCACATAAAACACTGAAACCAGTGTCTACAGCATGGTAAACACACAGTAAATGTTGGTGGTGGTGGTTGCTGTCAAGTCAATTCCAACTCATGGTAACCCATGTGTAGAGCAGAACTGCTCTGTAGGGTTTTCAAGCCTGTGACCTTGCAGAAGCAGATTATCAAACCTGTTTTCCTAGGCTCCTCAGGATTGGTTCGATCCACCAACCTTTTGGCTAGCAGTCAAGTTTTAATCATTTGCACCATCCAGGGACCCCTCAGTAAGTGTTGACCATCATTTATACGCGCAACAGCAGTATAATTTTGATTCCAAATCACTAGGAAAATTCTTCCCCTCAATTCTTTAAGCAGAAGTTGTATATCCATTTGGTAAAGAATCTGAATGATTAAATATGCATACATATTTTAGGGTCTGTGGAGTCCTGGTGTGGTGTTGTTGGTTAATATGCTGGACAGCAAAGTCCACTTTAAACTAGAAGGCCAGTGGTTCAAGTTCACCAGCTGCTCCTTGGAAACCCTATATAGGTCGCTACGGGTGGGAACCCGATGGCACTTAACAAAAACAGCAGCTAGACTCTAAATATAAGAAAAGAGCAAGGGTTGTTAAAATCACACTGGGATTCTAATTCCACCCATTTATAGCTATGCTATTTTATCAAGAAATTTAAACTTTCAGAACCTCTCTTTCCTCATTTGTGAAAAAAAAAGAGTATTTCAAGCATTTGTTATGATAATTAATTCAGACATTACATATAAAGCATTTAAATAAAAATCCTGATATACAATTGGCAATGAGCATTTAATTTACTTAAAATTATAATATGGATGTGGGAGAAAGATGAGACTTACTTCCATAAAGATTTGTAGTCTTGGAAACCCTATACAGGGTCGCTATGAGCTGGAACTGACTAGACAACCGTACCACCGCCACTACCCAGTAAAAAACAAGGTGAACATACAAGGAGGCTTCAAAAGGTTTATGGAAACATTAGAATAGCTTTTAATTCAAATTTTCTACAAACTTTTTGAAGCCCCCTTGCACTCCCAGCTTTATGGACTTTGACTTGGCACAGTATTATTATTTTATCCATATTATTAAGTAAGCAATGAAAAAATGTTCTCCAATTAATACAACATTTTGTTCAGTTAAAGTGGATTTTACAAAATAAGATTTGTGAAGTGTATTTAGTTAAATTAAACATATGTTTTAATTCAGTCAAAAGTATATATTCTCCAGAAGGCTAAAATAACAAGTTAGTCTATTTACAGTTTTGTAAATGCATCAATGGTATAATTGAGAACTTATTTTGTATAGCCCATCAAGAAATGTTAGCTGCTTAATTTTGTTGTAGTATAGATACTATTGGATATTACTGGAGTCCTGGTGTGCACTGTAGGTTAATGCGCCAGACTGCAAAGTCACTTGAACTGCAAGGTCGGTGGTTCAAGCTCACCAGCTACTCCTCGGAAACTCTATACAGGGTTAACGTTATGGGTTGGAATCGACTCGAAGGTACTTAACAGCAACAAGAACAACAATAGATATTATTGTTAACCAGTAGTTACATTGTTTTGATGACTGAAAGTCTTAACTACCTAGAGTTGCTATAATAGAAATACCACAAATTGGTGGCTTTAAAAAACAGAGATTTATTTTCCAACAATTTAGGAAGCCATAAGTCTAAATTCATGTTGCCAGCTCTATGGGAAGGCGTTTTCTCCCTGCTGGTTCACTAGGAAAGTCCTAGTGTCTTCTGGTCTTGACATCCTGGGTTTGGCATTTCATCTGTCTCTTTAGCTTGCTTGGTTAATATCTTTTATATCTCAAAAGAGATTGACATAAAACACACCCTAAAGCAGTAGTCAAGAGATCAGATGACTTATTGCATCGGGCAAATCTGCTGCCCAGGAACTTTTTAAAGTGTTGAAGAGCAGAGATGTCAGCTTGAGGGCTAAGGTGCGCCTGATCCAAGCCATGGTATTTTCAATAACCTCATATGGATGCGAAAGCTGGACAGTGAATAAGGAAGATTGTAGAAGAATTGATGCCTTTGAGTTGTGGTGTTGGAGGAGAATACTAAAAGTGCCATGGACAGCCAAAAGAACCAATAGATCTGTTTTTGAAGAAGTGCAGCCAGAGTACACCTTGGAGGTCAGGATGGCTAAGCTTCGTCTCTCATACTTTGGACATATTGTCAGGAGGGAACAGTCGTTGGAGAAGGATGTCATGCTGGGTAAGATGGAGGGTCATAGAAAAAGAGGAAGACCCGCAATGAGATGGATCAGTCAGGTGGCATCATTGATGGCGTCAAGTGTGGCAGCAGTAGTGAGGTTGGCCCAGGATTGGACATTGTTTTGTTCTGCTGTGCATGGGGTCGCTATGAGTCAGTTCCGACTCGATGGCACCTGACGACAACAACAACATGCTAATCTAGGAGTCCTGGTGTGGCATTGTGGCTTAATGCACTGGACTGCTAGGTTGGTTTGAACTGAAAAGTCGGCAGTTCAGTCTCACCGCTACTCCTGGGAAACCCTATAAAGGGTTGGAACTGACTTGAGGGCACTTAACAACAACAATAACAACAAAATGCTAATCTAATATTATTAGCATAACAAAAGCAATCCATTCCCAAATGGGAATATAATCACAAGCAAAGAGGTTCTTAGGATTTACAATACATACTTTTAGGGACAGAAGTCAATCCAAAACTCTCCACCTTTTGTGCCTCTCCGCACCAAATTCATGTCCATACTACATGTAAAACACATTAAGCCATCACATCATTCTGAAAGTCTTCATCATCTCCAAGTCCCAAATCTTGTTTTCTGAATCATCTAAATCAAATATGGATGTGACTTTAGGGGTATTTTATTCTGTTACAAAATTCCATTTTATTAATGAATATGTGACATAAAGAATACTAGTTATATATTTCTAAAGTACAATGGTGGAAGAGCCATGAGGTTTTCTCCTTTTCATTACAAATAGGAAAAACCAGAAGGAAGGATGAGACACAGGCAGAAAGCAAATCCAAACCCCAGCACCACAAATTACATTAGCTCCAAAGTTTGAAAATAATCCTTTGTTCTCTGAGACCATCTAGACAATGGCCTTGCACTTCACACTCTGGGTGCTCGCTGAAGTCTGTGTGGAGGCCCCTAAGTCCTGGGATTTAGTTCTGCTTTCCAAGCCCACTGGAGTGGCAACTCTGTTCCCAAGGCTTTGGTTGGTGGGCCTCATTCTTCTAGTACATCTGAGTGGTGATCCCTCTCTGTCAATCTTGACAGGCCCCAGTGCCATACTTCTGCACCTTGGCATGGCAACTTCACTCCCTCAGCTGTGGGCAGTGGCCGATTCTCTTGACTAAACTGAGCCCACACTTAGGAACCGACATCTATCTCTTTAAAACCTAGGATGCTGTGGTTCTACCTTTGACATCCAGAGTCCCTGGCTCTAACTTTTGAGACCACAGAGGTCATGACCACATCCTGTGAGGTAGCTCTTCTTGCTATGCTCCTTCCAACAGTTCCACAGAAATTGTTTGCTTCATAACAACAGATGTAGTTGCTTTGGCCTGTTTTCCTGCCTGTAGAAAAGCATTCTCTCCTTTTGATCTTCCGTTATCCCTTCAGTCTAAGCTGATGAGGGGTTTTCTGCTGTAGGAATTGGTTAGATCTATCAGTCAAAGACTTACCTCTTTACCAAAGACTGTATCCATGTCCTTGGTGAAAATTCTAGGACACAGATCCTTAGATTGTGCAACAGAATTTTCCAAATCTTTAAGTTATGTTTTCATTTTGCACGGTTCATTTTTGTGTTCGCCTCTTTCTTCTCACAGTTTATTGTAAGTGGCAAGGAGAAACTATATAGACCCCTAACAATTTTGCTTGCAAGTTCATTGCTTACAAGTTCTACCTTCCACCAAACATTTGGACATAGTCCAGACAAGTTCTTTGCCTATGCATAAAAAGCATTGTCCTCCTTCCACTGTCCAATCATATGGTCATCATTTTCTTTTAAAATCTCACTAGAAATACATTTAATGCCTATATTTGTAGCTACATTCTGTTGCTGTTATGGTCTGTATTTTCTAAGATGATAGAGACTTACTCCAGGGTTTTCTTCACTTCTTTCTGAGCCTTCACCAGAATTGCCTTTGACATCCATAATTCTACAAAGTCTCTTTAAAACGATCTAGACTTTTAATATTGGTGGTGGTTATGTGCCGTAGAGTCGATTCTGACTAATAGCGACCCTGTACAGGATTTCTGAGGCTGTAAATCTTTACAAGGGCAGAAACCCTCATCTTTCTCCCACGGAACAGCTGGTAGTTGTGAATTGCTGTCCCTGAGGCCAGCAGCCTGATTCGTAACCACTATAGTACCAGAGCTAAGTCTTCCAGCTTCTACCCACTACTAAATTCCAAAACCAAGTCAACATTTTAGGTACCTATTAGAGAAGCACACATATCAGATACCAAATTCTGTCTTAATTATCTAGTACTACTATAAAAGAAGTATCACAAGTGGGTTTATTTTCTCATAGTTTGGGAGGCTATAATTCCAAATTCAGGGGCCTGGCTCTAAAGGAAGGTTTTTTCCTTCCTGTTGACTCTGGAGGACAGTCTTTGTCTCTTCTGACTTTCTGCTCCTAAATGATCTTCATGTAATTTGGTATCTCTCTTCCTCCATCTCTGATTCTTTTGCTTGTTTGTTTAATTTCTTTTATATCTCAAAAGAGAGTAATTTAAAATATACCTTATACTAATCCAGATATTAATTTAACAAAAACAACACATTCCCAAATTGAATTATGACCACAAACATAGAGATTTGGATTCACAACATATATTTTTCAGGGACACAATTTAATTCATAACACTTTAACATAATATTTTCTGGTGCGGCACTGTAGGATAAGCACTAGAAAATATTATGTTAAAGGTCGGCTCCTCACCAGCTGCTCCTCAGAAACCCTATACAGGGCCACTATGAGTCAGAAAAAACTCAACGACACATCACAAAAACAACATAAAGTTATAACTATTCATATATATAAAAAAGTTTTAGATAGTTATAAATTTAATATATCCATAACATAATGTTTTCTTCATTTCAAAAGCATATTATAAGCCATTCATACATCCAAGTATTTTGCAAATATTTTGTTTCAAACTCATATTATAAAAATCATTCACATTTCCAAGTATTTTCCCTATGCTAACTGCCTTGAATCACTTCTGACTCAGTGATTGATACTTTTTAGAGTTTCCAAGAAG
>NW_006408532.1:20915465-20930439 GCF_000296735.1 Chrysochloris asiatica | reverse complement strand
GACTCCACGGCACATAACAACAACAACAACTTTAGTATCTACTGTGTTACTTTCAGTAATGAAGAATTCAGAACTTTGCAAAACCACCAATTTCCCTATTGGATTATCTTGCTGTTTAGGATTTCTTCCATTCCATAAATCTGCAGTATGCCCACAAGCCGTGCTGTTCAGCAGAGTTAACAGTAAGACATAAGATATAACACGACCAATATAATTGCTGTTGTTAAGTGCTGCCCAGTCATTTATAACTTTCGTTGTTGTTGTTAAGTATTGTGGTATCGGGTCTGACTCATAGTGACCCTGCACAGGGTTTCTGAGGCTGTAAATCTTTACGAGAGCAGAATGCCTCATCTTTCGCCTGTGGAACCGCTGGTAGTTTTGAACTGGTGAACTTGTGGTTGGCAACCCGACTCGTAACCACTATGCTACCAGAGTTAGTGACCCTGTATATGGTTTAGGAGGAACAGCTAGCGGGTTTGAATTGCCGACTTTGTGGTTAGCAGTCCAATGCTTATTCCTACTGTGCCACACCTGGACTCCTATCACTATAATAAACCTTACCCATGAAAGACCATGGGGTTAATTTGTCATTATTTAATTTCTGGAGTGCCCAAGATGACGAGTAGTTAGTTATGCCTCCTGTGCTCTATGGCTCTAGTTAGAAATTTGTCCTAGTATCTTGCTGTTGAAAGACAGAAATACATGTCTGTTGTTTATATAACTCATTTTTCTTTCCCTGCTTTTGAATGTGGGACATGTAACTTATTTCTAAACTTTGTGGAGCTTTTCAATTTTCCAGGGACCTCAAAGACTGACATCAATGAAGAAAGATATTCTCATGTTTCAGCACAGTGTTGTTGTTATGTGCCGTGGAGTCAGTTCTGACTCATAGCAACCCTGTACAGGGTTTCTGAAGCTGTAAATCTTTACGGGAGCAGAAAGCCTCATCTTTCTCCCACGGAACTGCTGGTAGTTTCGAACTGCTGACCTTGCGGTTCGCAGCCTGATTTGTAACCACTACGCTACCAGAGCTCCTTTAGCACAGTGGGGAGCATAATTTGTCTTTCAAGCCAAATCCACTGGTAGAGTCGATTTCCACTCATAGTGACCCTGTATAGGGTTTCCTAGGCTGTAATTCTTCAGGGGAACAGTTTTGCCTCATCTTTCTCCTGTGGAGTGGCTAGTGACTTTGAACTGCAGACCTTGTGGTTAGCAGTTCAGTGCTTACCCTATAGCACCACCAGGGTACTTTAAAATTTGCCTGAATGAACTCTAATTCTACTCCTTCCCATTCTGAAGGCCTTTCTCTTGAGTGGCAGAGATGCAGTTGTTTAAAAATATGCAAAGAGATAGATGCTATATGAACTTTCCCCAAAAATTTTAATTTAGAAGTTGGCCCCATCAAAACTCCTGGAGAAAGCTGTATATGATGAAGGCTCTGGTGGCGTAGTGGTTGTGCATTAGACTGTTAACTACAAGTCAGCAGTTTGAATCTACCAGCTGCTCTGTGGGGAAAAGATGAGGCTTTCTGCTTCTGTTAGGATTTACTGCCTTGGAAACCCTATACAGACTCACTATGAGTCAGAACTGACTCAGTGGCACACCACCATTAGCTACTATGTGGTGCCACAGAGCCAGCAGTAATTTTGCATGTTGCTGTATGAACAACATCATAGGATATTTTGATTGCTCTGTTTCAGGAGTCATGGCTATAAGCGGCTACACCGGGAACCCATGTTACGATCCTTCTGGTTATAGGTTTCCTGCATGCTGGCTCTGATTTATCTAGAAAGACCACTCTCACTTCCCAAGAGTCTAGTCTTCTTCCATTGTGATTATCACATGAAAAGAATTGCTTCCTCCTTTGATAAATATCAGTGATTTTCAACCATAGATCTCAAGACACCATTCATTTATTTCATAGATTCTGATTTTTTTTTTTTTTTTTCCTGCACAAAGGCACACTACCTTATCCTCATTTACATGAGAAACAGGCAATCCTGTCAAAAAGAATTCAGGTATCCTCATTAGTGTTAAAACAATTCAGCTTTGCTCCAAAACCAGCAAAAGAATGGAGTTTCTCATCTTCTATCTTCTAAGGAACACATTCACCAAGAGACAACTTAACAACTAGATACAGTAAGTTTGCTTAAAAATGCAGAAAATGTCCCAGAATGGTAGCATTATCTATGTGTGCAGCTCAAGATTGCATTAACAGGAAGAAACTTGTCCCTGAAGTATCTTACAAGGTAGAACTGTGCACGGTTCTTTTCCCTCACTCATCCTGGGACATCTTACAGCATTGTCAGCCAACTAACATCCTGAACATTTTACTGAACGGAATGAGATAAAAAGAAGAATGCAAACCACATAAACAAGTTGGATGCTGCCAGACTAAATGCAAATTTACCATCATCGAAGAACAAAAGCTTTCATTTCTAACTTCAAAATGAAAACCAAACTAAACTCTGAACAAAAGTTAAAAGGATAAAGTCCAGAAAAGTAACAAAAGGCAAATATAGCAAGGTATTTGCTATCCAGTTTTCATTTTTAGAAGCCTCCAGGGCCCATAAAATAAAACAATAATAACAATTAGTATGGACTCCTGGTGTGGCACTGTAGTATCAGCAGTGGACTGTGAACCACAAGGTTGGCAGTTCAAACCCACCAGCTGCTCCTTGAAAACCATATACAGGGTTGCTATGAGTCAGAACTGACTCGATAACAGTTAACAACAACAACATAGATTGAGATTTTAGACTATGGGAGGCACTGTGTCATTGTCTCATTTATTTGTGAAGAAATTGAGGCACAGAAGAGCTAAGGAATAGAACCTTACAGAGGTGGTTCTCAAACGTGTGGTCTACAGGCCAGCACCAGCTTCACTTCCCATTCCTTTGTGCTTGATAGAAATGCAAATTCTTAGGCTCCATCTCTGATCCACTGAATAAGAAACTCTACGGGTTTTTCTAAGCTTTACAACAACTTGTGTGTGTGTGTGTGTGTGTGTGTGAGAGAGAGAGAGAGAGAGAGAGAGAGAGAGAGAGAGAGAGAGAGAAGAAGCTCACCAGCTAATCTAATGATTGCAAAAGTCCATGACTTTGTTCACAAAATTGATAATGGTGGATCGTGGGATAAAGCTCTGGACCACAAGGTCGGTGTGAACCACAATGTCGGTGGTTCAAACTCACCAGCTGCTCCTCAGAAACCCTACAAAGGATTGCTACGAGTCAGAACTAATTTGATGACACTTAACAACAACATGTCTGTTTTTAATGTTCCTAACCACATATCCCATATATAGAATCATATTTAGGAGCATGCCACAAAATACATGCCTTTTACTGTTTAATTCATAAATGCTCCTTCTATCTGAAGATGCTCTGTCAGACTCCCACATCCAAATTTTACTTAGCTGAATGATCCCTGGAGTCCTGGTGTGCCTCTATGGATTAATGTGCTTGATTGCTATGGTTAAATATGCTGGACTGCAAGGCCTATTTGGATCGCCAGGTTGGTGATTCAAACTCACTAATCGCGTGTCGAAAACCCCATACAGGGTTGCTATGAGTCCGAACTGACTTGACAACACTTAACAACAACAACAAATGATCTCTGGGAATCCTGGTGTGGCACTGTAGGATAAGCACTGGACAGCATGGTTGGTTTGAACTGCAAAGTCTGTGGTTCAAACTCACCAGCTGCTCCTCTGAAACCCTATACAGGGTTGCTATGGGTTGGAAACAACTGAACTGTACTTGACAACAACAAATGGACCTTGAGGGCAGTGGTGCCTCAGTAGTAGAATTCTCGTCTTCCATGTAGGTGATACAGGTTCGATCCCTGGCCAATACTTGTGATGCACAGCAACGACTAGTCTGTCAGTGGAGGCATGCGTGTTGCTGAAATGCTGGATTAGGTGGTGTTTCCAGACTAAGACAAACTAGGAGGAAAGACCTTGTGATCTACTCCTGAAAAATCATCAGTGAAAATCCTATGGGTCACAGTGGCTTGGAGAGAACAAAACTGGACAGCGTTTTGTTCTGTCATGATTGGGGCAAACTATAGTAGTTAACAAATAAACGATCTCTGCAACCAACGACAAACTAGATCTTACATCTCTCTGTCTTTATGTCTAAAATGCAGAAAGACACTCAGTCATCTGGCTGGCGGTAATTTGTGTTTGTCATGGTGGACAGGCTGCCTGGATGGTCGAAAATAGAGCATGCCACTTTTGTTGGGGTTAAAATTCCCCAGAAAGTTCCTCTTGGCAACATTTCTGGCCCATAAGATATTGCTGACCAAAAGGACCACAGGTTTTTGGTTCCAAAGTTCATTCATTATCTTCTAACTCTCATGAAATCTGAGTACAGCCATAACTGTGTCTTTTGATGAGAAAAGAATGGTCACAGATTTTTTTCTTTCATCGTGGGCATTAGATTGGGTTGGCATTTTTATCATTACTGTTTTTGTTTATCATTATGAATACCTTTGTTATACTTCATGCTGAATGCTACTTCAGGACTGAATGAAAGATTGAAACTCTTTAGTCTCCCTGAAGAAAGCAAAAAAGAACAAAGAGAAATATATGTTCATGCTGATTTCTCTTCCTTGCATCCTAGGATTAAAGGGTTACTATATAAAACTTGAATTCTTTACCCTAGTTTGTCAGAACAAAGGATAATATACTGAATGTGGAAACAATTTAGTGAATGTACAGTGGCATCTGCACTTCCATTTTATTTATATTTTGTTTCTTATCACTCACTAATACTTATTAGGTGTTCAAGTCACTGTCCTAAGTACAATTAAGTGGTAAATTAAAGTTATTTTAAAACTGCTTGAAAAGCATTATCAAAATATAACTGCTTTGGGGGTCAACAATGCCTGGGGAATTTTCAGTGATAAATGTCATATCAAAGACTTAAAAACACTTATTTTCCTACCCAATTTAGACATTTTTTTTCCCCCTGGGTTGAGATAAAATAGCCAAGTAGAAATAATTGCTACTTAACACCATCACATTTACTATTTCAAATAATAGCTTTTTTGGAGGAATAAATGTTGAATTATTGTCTTACGGTTGAAAATTAAGAACTGCATTTCATCGGCTAGTGAATGTTACAGATGAATAGGGCATGAATGCTGTGGGAACATTTCAACAAATAAAGGGCAATACATATCTTTGGGTCTATGAAAAGAAACACTCGTGGAGTGAATAACCCAATTTACCCATGCCCTTGCAACTAATGGGTCCAAGAATAGATAATGCTTGGAATCTAAAAATGATCTTTTGTTTGCTAAAGGCAGTTGATGGGTGATGTGTTAGAGGAACAGCCGCCTTAGGTATGTTTAAGAAAACTGCTTAGCCTGGTTTTCTGAATACAGACTAAATGGCCTCACTGAGGAGTTTATATTGCTTAGGGTATGAAAAAAAAAAAAAAAGACTGAATTGTTAGGATACCTTAAAACAGGCAAGGTTGTAAAAATAATAATTGCTCAAAAATAGTTACTCAAAAAACCTGAGGATGAAGACAGAGCTAGTTAGTCACTAGCATTGAATGTGTCCTGTCTTAATTGCAATTCTTGGCCATTAGTTCAGAAAACCATCATGGAGCATTTTCTTTAGGATTTGATTCTGTGTTTATTATAGGGATAAGGGAAAAACAAAATATCCTTTGGGGTTTAAGCTCCCTTCCCATGTATAGGAAAATAATATCAACATGCTCTGTTCTGTTCACGTGTTATTTTAACTTAATGATTAGAATTGTGGTTTAGTGGTTGGCTGTTAACCAGAAGGCTGCTGCTCTGAAGGAGGAAAATAGGGTGATCTGAGGCTGTTCCTTTGGCGCCCTATTGGGCAGTTCTACTCTGTCCTGTTTGGTTGCTACATGTTGAAATTGACTGGACAACAATTGAACTCTGACACTGAAGATCCTTGGTGGTGCAAATGGTTAACACATGTTCAGCCTTTAACCAAAAATGGATTTTCGAGACTACCCTGAGGCTTGTTGGAAGAAAGGCTTTTTGATCTACATTAGAAAAACCAGCCCAATGAAAACTTTGTTTAAAACATGAGAATAGGAATCGACTTGAAGGCAAGTGGTACTCAAACATTTTTAATGTAGTTCTTTTTCACTCAAGTAAGGCAAGGACCTCACAGTCCTACCACCCCACCATTCCCACTTCTAGCATATTTTGAAATAGCTGTGTATGCATAGATGTAAACTATCAACTTTAGCATACAATGGTGGTTGTGTGCCACCAAGTGCGTTCCAACTCAGAGCAATGCTGTATAGGGGTTTCCAAAACTGTATATTTTTACGAGAGCAGAAAGCCTTGTCTTTCTTCCGAGGTTGTTGTTGTTGTTGTTGTTGTTGTTAGTACGTGCTTTTGAGTAGATTCTGACTCATAGAGACCCTGTATAGGGTTTTCGAGGAGCAGCTGGTGAATTTGAACCACTGACCCTGTGGTTCCCCGTCCAGTGCTGATTCTACAGTGCCACACCAGGACGAGGTAGGGTACTATTGCATGAGGAGCAGCTGGAAATTCAAACTGCTTGCCTTGTGGTTAGTAGCCCAGCTACCAGAGGTCCTTTTAACATACAACATGTTAATCTTAATTCTTATTAGAAAAATAAATTACAACCATCTGAATACTATCTAATAACATGTTAATTTTGGTTTGTGAATGCCAATATTTTAATAAATCCTAGTAATCTGCTAAGTAGAATATGAGTGAATTGGGCCTTAGTCTTATATAAAAGTTAAACTTTAAATTTTTCATTTGCCTATTATAAGAAGTAAAAATGGATATGACATATTTAATTAGTGTCTAGTCTGAAGAAATTCATGATCCTCCCAGTGGACTGAGAACTACACTTAAGAGACTCACTGGTTTGGAGCCTGGACTTAGGATGTAATCTACTTAGAAGATGCATCTTTAGTCAAGATGATTGTGTCTAAGTTTTCCCATATTTCAAAGTGGTATGATGAGCCCTAACTCAAATGGTTGTTGTAAAAATAAAATTATAACTTGTTATAGAGTAATTAGCTCAGACTTGGGACGTAGGAAGTGGTCAGCAAATGGTGGTTATTACTAACTATGAAATAGGCCTTCTCCATTTGTTATTGTTAATTTTAAGTGCTGTCGAATTGGTTCTGACTCACAGTGACCCTGTATAGGGTTTCCTAGGAGCAGTTGGTGGGTTTGAACCGCCAACCTTGTGGTTCGCAGTAGTCCAGTGCTGATCCTACAGCACCACACCAAGCCTACCCCATAGCTGAAGTCATTGACACTGTACCAGAAAAGAGTCACAACCCTATCACTGGAAGCAGAGAGTTTCCCAAGAATGATCCGTGGGGACTCATATTTTTTGTGTTTAATAACTGAAACTCTGCTGATTTAGCAGCTCATTCATTAAGAAGACCTGTCCCAGAGATGATCTATTTCAACAACCAGAGAAGACCTCACCTGGCAACTTCTTTACTTCCTATAATTCCAAAACAGGAAAAAAATCACACCTAATGATTAATTCGACAATAAATTCTTATCAAATACATAATAACTGCCTCTTTAGTGCTCATTTACACTTGTTAGCTACCAGCTAACAAGTTGCCTGTTATTTTGGAAGAACATTATAAACGTTATCATTCGTCTGCTAATTATAACAGCAATAATAGTCATCATAAATAATAATACTATATAATTGTATTGCACTGTACATTTTTAAAACTGGACATTTTCACCATTTAGAAATGAAACCAATTTACATTCAACAAAACAGAAGGGAAGGCATTAAATAGCCAGACAGAGAAAAAAGAATTGCTGATGCAACACTGGTGTTATAGAGGGAAAAAAAGGTGCTCTGAAATTCAAGGATCATTAACATCTCCCCAGCCCCCATCTGTATGCATGGATCAGTTGAAACAAAACAGCTTGGGGACAAAACTGTCAGTTAGTAGGGTCAACTGAGAAGTGTAGACCACCACTTGCCTTTATGTTGTGTATCTTGTGATCATTAATGCTTTAGAATCCAGCACTGCATCAAACCTTTCTCAAGCACAAGTTCAGAAGTCCTGCTCATCACAAGCACTTCCACCTATGTTGTCTTTATTTAATATAATATGCAGTGTCAAAGGTATCGCACATGCGTCTTTAAAAAATGACTCCTTAGAACAATACAAGATTCATTCACTTAGGTGACTCTTTGAAATTAATTAATTACTTATTCTATGCCAGATCTAAATGCTTAGTAAATACCTTGCATATGAAATCTTACATTAAAAATTGGCAAGTTGGGAAAAAAGCATAAAGTCTCAACAACAAGGCCTTTGGATAAAACGATTTCTTCCCTTTGGGGAGATGACAGGTAATTTCCCCTAAGCACACTGGGGCAGAGTAGTATTATGAGACTTGTTATTGTTGTTGTTATTAAGTGCTGTCGAGTTGGTTTTGACTTGTAGTGACACGTATGTAGGATTTCCAAGGAACGGCTGGTGGGGTTGAACCAATAACTTTGTGGTTAGCAATCCTGTGTTTATCCAGTAGTTATGGGACACCCAACTCCTATTCTGGAGATGGGTGTCCCCTAATAACAGAGCTGGATTCCTAGAATTGGCAAGAATATTTGGTGCAGGAGTAGTCAGTCTACTATTCCTTTTACCTCAAGTTGAACTCATCTATTTACAAGCATGGTGCTGTGGGTTAATGTGTTCGACTGCAAAGTCAGTTTGAACCGCAAGGTTGGAGGTTCAAGCTCACCAGTTGCTCATTGGAAACCTTACACAGAGTCACTATGAGTTGGAACCAACTCCATAGGACACAGCCACCACCACCAGTATGCTATTGGAGTCCTGGTGTGATGCTGTAGGATAAATCACTGGACCACAAGGTCCATTTGAACTACAAGGTTGGTGGTCACTCCTCAGAAACCCTATACAGGGTAGCTAAGAATTGGAACCAACTTCCTGGCACTTAACAATAATAAGTATGCTTTTATGTTACATACAGCATATTGCATTAATATGCTATTATATTACACTCCTGATGTTGTGGTATAGCTTAAGTGCTGGACTGCAAACCCTACAGTTGGTGGTTGAAACCCACCAGCTGCTCTTAGGAAACCTTGCACAAAGTTGTTATGAGTCTGAATTGATTAGCTAGCATTTAACAACAATGGCGCCGTGGGCTAATGTGTCAGACTGCAAAGTTGTTAGAACTGCAAGGTTAGTGGTTCAAGCTTACCAGCTGCTCCTTGGAAACCCTATACAGGGTTGCTATGGGTCGGAATCTACTCAACAGCACTTAGCAACAAAATCTGCTATTAGCAATTTTGAGGGAAAGTACCCATATGACTCCAACTCCTTCTTTCTTCTTTTTTAAAATACTTTTTATTGTGAATTGGATGAAGGTTTACAGACTAGGTCATCAGCTTTTACTTAAGAAGTCATACAGCTCAGTGACTACCATCCCCTCCATGCAACAACAGTTATCTCACTTCCTCACTGTGGTTTATATTTCCATTTCTGCCTCCTTCCCAATCCTTCTGAACTTTGTCTTTAGGTAAATGCTGCCCTTTTGATGTTGAATGGTGACCATTCCATGGTGAGCAGACACTTTGCTAGTGTGTAGTCCCCACCATGTACCTATCTACTGCTTGACTGAAAATTGGACCACGAGGATAAGTTCCATTCCAGACCAGAATGGTGGCTGAGGGCCACAGTCTCAGGTAGCCTATTTTTAAAGTTCTTAATCAGAAAGTCTCTATAGTAGGCAAAAAAGATTTCCAGCAATGTCATGTGATATTATTAAGTTCTTCTCAACAAGACTTTTCGAAATCTCATAGCAAGTTTTATAGTAAGAAATGAGATACTAGGTGCTGAGTAGTGATCTCTTTTTAAAAGTACAAATTTAATATGGGTTTCCCCAAGGGAAAAAGAAACTGTTTATTCACACACACTTGAACTTGTATATGCATAAAATATCTCAGAAATGATAAATGAGAAGCTGGTGATACTGATTTGCCTCTGGGGAGATGATCAGGGGTGTGAAAACTTTTAATTGAATACCTTTTGTAGCATTAAAATGTTGTACATATATTATTCAAATATTTCTAAGTAAAATTGAATTATGTTTACTTCCTCATGGAAAATTAAATTACACTAAAGTTTAAAGTAAAAATGATTCTTAAAATATTCTTAGGAGATGTTATGGATTGAATTATGTCCTTCCAAAATACATGTTGTAAATCCTACTATACCTAGGGCTATAATTTTTTTGGTACTAGATTTTCTTTGTTATGTTAAAGAGACAATGTTACTGTAGGGTGTGTTTTGGGTCAATCTCTTTTGAGATATACAAGGAGTAGATTAAGCAAGGAAGAGAAGAAGCAGAACCCGGGGAAGAGAGATTCCTAGCCACATAATGTTGCCCAGGGACAGAAACTTAAGAGACAATAGGGCCAGAGTCCTGGTGTGGCCTGCAAGATAAAGTTCTAGAATGCAAGGTCAGTTTGAACTGCAAGGTACATGGTTCAAAACCACAAGCCAGTTAGTTCAAACCCACCAGCTGCTCCTCAGAAATGCTATACAAGGTCACTATGATCAGAATCAACTCAATGGCACTTAACAACAACAAACTGTGAGGAGTCCTGGTGTGGTGCTGTAGGATAAGCATGGACCATAAACACAGTTTGAAATGCAAGGTTAGCAGTTCAAACTCACAAACCACATCTTGAACCTACTCCATGGCACTTAACAACAAAAACGAGCTGGGAAAATAATTATTTGTTTGTTAAAGTAACCCATTTTATGGTGCTTCTGTTATCTCAGCCCTATATCGCTAAGAGAGTGGGTATATAATAGTCTATCTTGCGATGTTCCTAATTTATTTGAATTTATTTAAATAAATTAATGGATAGTTAAATTGTTCTAACAATTCTTCCCCCTATTCACTTCTCATAGATACCTAAAAAGAAAATAGTTATGAAAAGGGATATAACTTAAAGTCTGAAACACTCAGCATTGTCTGAGTATACCTGTCTTTTCATACTCTCATTGACATTGAATATTATAAAGTAAAAGAGTCACTGCTAATGTAATAGGAGAAAAAATGGCTTTTTTATGACTTGATGTCATAATACGATAACGTATTTTACACCAGATTGGCTCCTACCTGCCATTCAATATGAATGTTTGGTGGTGGTGGTCTGCCACGGAGTGGGTCTGATTCATAGTGACACTGCATAAGGTTTCCTAGGCAGTAAATCTTTATGGGAGTGAAAGGCCTCATGTCTCTCCTGAATATGAATGTTTAGTTCTAAAATGTTTTGTATCTGTGGAATGTAAACTACCAAAAGCGTTAGTTTAGGGCAGATTTTCTTTCCATTCCCTGCTCTCTTCAAACATAAACTCAAGCATGCTACCCACTTTCTCCATGGCCCACAGCGGTGCAGATGTGCAAAAGCAGATGAGAAACAAGATTGATTTCATTGAACAGAAATCTAGCAAGAAGACAGAAGAAATAGATGTAAAGAGAGAAGAGTTCAGCATTCTGAAATATAAAGACTGAAGATTATAGAATACTATGAGAAGAAAGAAAAGCAGATTGAGTGGCAGAAGAAAAATTTTAAATATCAAAATGTTCAATCTGATAAATCAAACAAAATTGAAAGTCCTCAGAACAAGAGATCACCTTATCACAGACATATTTGATGAAACAAAACAAGAGACTAAGCAAGGTGGTAAGAGATGCATACAAGCTACTGGAGCCCTGAATAATTAGTCATTGCAGGAAACAGGATTTTCCTCTGGTAAAGGCTGAATTGCAAAAAGCAATCCTTGGAAACCCTACAAAGGGTCAGTATGAGTCAGAACTGACTAGACTGTACTTAACAATAACAACATCATCATATACGAAATTGCCAACACAAAAGATTTTGGTGTTCAAATTGATCAAGAGGCCTAACTTCCTGTGAACATAGCTGGTAGCATTGAAACCTACAATGTTGTTGTTGTTAGGTGCCATCAAGTCAGCACCGACTCATAGTGACACTATGCACAACAGAATAAAACATTGCCTGGTCCTGCACCAACCTCACAATCATTGTTAAGCCTGAGACAATTGTTGCCATCACTGTGCTAATTCATCTCGCTGATGTTTTTCCTCTTTTCTTCCATCTTCCACTTTACCAAGGAGCTCTGGTAGCTTAGTGGTTACAAGATGGACTACTGATCTCACCATCAGCAGTTCAAAACTACCACGGCACAAAAGCAACCAACCAACCATTTTACCAAACATGGGATCCTCCTCCAGGATGTATGTCTGAAGTATGTGAGAGGAAGTCTGGCCATCCTGGCTTCCAAAGGAACATTTTGACTGTACTTCTTCCAATACAGATTTGGTTTGTTCTTTTCGTGGTCCATGGTAATTTTAATTTCTTTCTCCAACACCATAACTCAAATGTACCACAACCCAAATGCAATTCTTTTATGGTCTTCCTTATTTCACATGCATATGAGGATATTGAAAATACCATGGCTTGGGTCAGGCGTACCTTACTCCTCAAACTGATATCTTTGCTCTTCAACAATTTAAAGAGTTTTTGTACAGCAGATTTGCCTAATGCAACATGTCATTTCGTTTCTTGACTGCTGCTTCCTTGAGTGTTGGTGGTTAATCTGAGCAAAATGAAGTCTTTGACATCTTTAATCTTTCCTCCATTTATATGGATATTGTTTATTGGTCTAGTGGTGAGGATTTTTGGTTTCTTTACATTGAGGTGCAATCCATACCGAAGGCAGTGGTCTTCGATTTTCATCAGTAAATATTTTAAGTCCTCTTTGCTTTTAGCAAGCAAGGTCGTATAATCTGCATACCATAGATTGTTATTGAGCCTTTCCTCCAATTCTGATGCCATGTTTTTCTTCATATAATCCAGCTTCTCTGATTCTTTGTTCAACATACAGATTGAATAAGTATGGTGAAAGCTTAAAACCCTGGTGCACACTTTTTCTTATTTTAAACCATTCAGTGTTCCTTGCTCTGTTTGAACAACTACCACTTGGTCTTTGTGCAGGTCCTCATGAGCACAATTAAGTGTTCTGAAATACACATTCTCCACAATGTTGTCCATAGCTTTGCATGATCCACACATTCGAAAGCTTTTGCATAGTCAGTAAAGCACAGGTAAACATCTTTTTGGTATTCTCTACTTTGTGGCGCTGTGGGTTAATGCACCAGACTGCAAAGCCATTTGCACTGCAAGGTTGGTGGTTCAAATTCACCAGCTCCTTGGAAACCCTATGCAGGGTCGCTATGGGTCAGAAATGACTTGACAGGCACTTGACAACAACAACTTTCAGCCAAGATCCATCTGACGTCAGCAATGTTCTCCCTCAGTCCACGTCCTCTTCTACATCCAACCTGAACCTCTGGAAGTTCTCTATCAAATTTTCAATTTGTATTCCATCTATCCCCGGTGCCTTGTTCTTTTCCAATTCCTTCAACGCACCCTGGACAGTTTCCTTCATTATCATTGGCTCTTGATCATATGCTACCTCTTGAGATGGTTGAACATCAACCATTTCCTTTTGGTACAATGACTCTGTGTATTTCTTCCATCTTCTTTTGAATGCTTTCTGCATCATTCAATATTTGGCCTGTAGAATCCTTCAATAATGCCGTTGAGGCTTGAATTTTTCCTTTCATTCCTTCAGCTTGAGAAGTGCTGAGTATCTTCTTCCCTTTTGATTTTCTAATTCCAGGTCTTTGCACATTTTGTTATAGTATTTGACTTTGTCTTCTTGAGCTGACCTTTGAAATTTTCGGTTCTACTCTTTTACCTCTTCATTTTTTGCTTGGTTTAGCATCTCTATGCTGGAGAGCAAGTTTCAGATTCTATTCTGACATCCATCCATCTTGGTCTTTTCCTTCTGTCTTTTCTTCTTAATGACTTTTTGCTTTCTTCCTGTATGATGTTCTTGATGGCATCCACAACTTTTCTGGTCTTTGGTCTTTAGTGTCTAATGCATCAAATTTGTTCTTTAGGTGATATCTAAATTTAGGTGGGATATGTTCAAAGTCATATTTTGTCTCTCATGGACTTGTTTTTATTTTATTCATCTTCAGCCTGAACTTGTATCTGAGCAATTGATGGTCTGTTCCACAATCTGTACCTGGCCTTGTTTTGGGTCACCTTTCTTTTAAACAGGCACACATATGGATATCTTCCAATCAGCTGGCCAGGTAACTGTCTTAAAAAAAAATTTCTTGGCTTAGATATGTGAATACCTCCAGTGCTGAATTAGTTTGTTGAAACCTTTCCATTTGTATTCTGTCAATTCCTGGAATCTTGCTTTTTGCTAATACCTTCCTTGCAATTTGGACTTCTTTCAGTACCATTGGTTCTTGATCCTATGGTACCTCTTGAAATGACTGAACATCAACTGGTTCTTGTTGGTACAGTGACTCTGTGTAGTCCTTCCATCTTCTCTTTATACTTTCCATCTCATTCACTATTTTGCCCATAGACTCCTTCAATACTTCAAGCTGAGACTTGAATTTTTTTCTTCAGTTCTTTCAGCTTGAGAAGGCTGAGTGTGTCCTTCCCTTGGTTTTCTAACTCCAGGTCTTTTCACATTTCATTACAACACTTTACTTTGTCTTCTGGAGCTGCTCTTTGACATTTTCTGCTCAACTCTTTAATTTCCTCATTTCTTCCATTTGCTTTAGTTTCTCCATGCTCCAGAACAAGTTTCAGAGTCTCTTCTAACATCCATTTTTTGAGGTCTTTTTTTCTGTCTTTTTAATGACCTTTTGCTTCTTTCCTGTATGATGTTCTTGATGTCATCTCACAACTCCTCTGGTTTTCATTCATTAGTATCTAATGCATCAAATCTGTTCTTGATTGAGGTGGTCTCTAAATTCAAGTGGGATTTTCTCAAGGTCATACTTCTGCTCTTGTGGGGTTGTT
>NW_006408532.1:20881312-20914740 GCF_000296735.1 Chrysochloris asiatica | reverse complement strand
AAATATGAATAGAAATGGAATTAACTGGTCTTCCTTGTAGATGTGTGCATATTATCTTTTCACAGAATTATACTTCTAGATAGATCTTGAAAATTTCTTTTTAATGATGAATGCGATACTATTCTTCACTTTGTCATTCCCAGCATAGTAATATATATTCATTCAAAATGTCAAATTCCAATCCATTTCAATTCACTAATGCCTAGGATACCAATCTTTGTAGTTATATTTCATTTTTTGACAGCTTCCAATTTTCCTAGACACATACTTTGTACATTCTACATTCCAATTATTAATGTATGTTTACCACTGTTTCTTCTCATTTTGAGTTGTGCCCAATTGACAATTCAAGGTCTCAAAAGTTTTACTCTATCCGTGCCATTAAGGTCAACTCTACTTTGAAAAGGCAGCTCTTCTGCAGTCTTATTTTGAGTGCCTTCCAACCTGAGGGGCTTATTATCTCCTGGCACCACCTCAGAAAACATTTTGCTGCTATGCATAAGTCTTTCAGTGGTTAACCATTCAGGAGTGGTCTATCTCTCCAGCTTTCTAGTTTGTCTTAGTCTGGACATTCGTGTTGGTGTTGGTGTTTGGTGGTATACCATCAAGTCAGTTACGACTCACAGTGACCTCAAATAGGGTTTCCAGGGCTGTACATCTTTACGGGAGTAGAAAGTCTCATCTTTCTCCTGAAGAGTGGTTGGTAGATTCGAACCGCTAACCTTTCAGTTTGTAGTATAACGCATAACCACTATGGTATTAGGGCTCTGGACATTAAGCAAAAGAAATTAGGCAGATAAAAAATGGTTTGTATTACAGTAAAATATTTCAAATTATTATTTTTACCTCTGAAATTCACCTAAAAAAATTAAAAGCATATCTTAAGGTCATAATATCCTAAACTCAGTTCAGTTCATGTTTGTAAACAATCATCAGATATTGGACCAATTTTGAGACTCAAAGGATGACCTTAAATGTTGACTCTGATGACATACTGTGTGGTACATTAGTGAGCACAGGGATCCCCAATGCCATCAAAAGGCTCTTTTGAGAAGGTTTCTACATCTTAATTACCTTTTGGTAAGATGGTTAAAGCACCTTCATGATAAACAGGGAGGTTTACTTTAACTCACTTTGAATATGGTCTTCACACAGAGATAAGAAAACAGTTGTTTCTATAATTGGATTAAGGACACCATTAGGATCCACAGTCTGAACAGATCTCATTTCCTGTCTGCCTGGTGTCTGAAATTTCCCCTTTAATCATTTATTCTTTTATTTAGGACACTGCCATCTTTAAGGAATGCCTTTTAAAACCACCTGCTATCATGAATGTGAATAAATTCAGGAGCTTAGCAAAACTAGAAGTGAAGTAGGCACAGGATGGGTAGGTTTTATGGGGAAGGAGACAGGGCTATGTCTAGAGGTGTCTTGAGTGCTATTATTGGAAACTAGTCTGTATGAAGCACTGCGCAAAGATGGAAGACTAAGAAGGGAAGTTAGATATTTGCTAAATAAACATTTCAACTCTTTCACGACTGATTATAGGACTTCTACTGTGGTGCTGTAGGATCAGCACTGGACTGTTAACCACAAGGTCAGCAGTTCAAACCTACCAGCTACTCCTTGGTAACCCTACGCAGTGTTGCCATGAACTAGAACCAACTCGAGGGCTGGTTATTGTCAAGTTTCTTAACTGGTTCTGGGCAGCTCCATAGATACATATTCAGTTTCTAAATACCTTCTGTTTCTGGGATGTCTGAGGTTTGTCCAGTGGTCTATCTGTTATGATGATAAGGCAGCTGGATATGGAAGATGTAAATTTATAGCATTGGAAACTCTATGGAGCAGGTTTTATAGGGTTGCTATGAGTTGGAATCAACTTGATGTCAGTGGATTTGGTTTTGATTGTTACTGTTATTGCTGTGGAGTTGATTCTCACTTATGGCTACCCCATGTATACAGAGTAGGGCTGTGCTCCATAGGATTTTCAAGGTTGTGACTTTTCAGAAATGGAATGTCAGATCTCTTTTCTGAAGTATCTCTGGTTGGGCTGTAACTGTCAGCCTATTGGCTAGTTGTCAAATGCTTACCCTTTTGAACCACCCAAGGGCTCCTTGGGGGCAACTATGAAGACACCCTAATGAAAGTCAGATAAGTATAGATAAAAACTCAAGCATGGAGACAATCTTGGCTCTGCCAGAACTCAACTTTATGACCGTAACATGTCAATGGACTTTTCTACTCAGTACTTATTTCAAGGGCTTCTAGCCACATGTGGCCAACACCTACTGTGTTGAACAACATAGGTCAAGATAATACTCTTTCAATTAAAGAAAGAGTATTATCTTGCTTGATATTTGTAACCCTTTATCTAACCTAAGGAGCCCTGGTAGTGCTGTAGGATAAACACTGGACTGTTAACCACAAGGTTGGTGGTTCAAATCCACCAGCGGCTCTTCAGGAAAAAGATGAGGCTACTACTCCTGTAAACAAAGATTTACAGTCTTGGTATTTAGAAGGTACTTGATAAATATTTTTTTTTTACTGATTCCAGACTAAAACCTGGGTTTTCTAATGTATTAGTCAGCTGTGTTCAGTGTATCAGCCATCCTCCTGGTATTACTCTTAATTCCTGTAGAATAGTGATTCGCATTGGTAGTATCCTCATCACCTGGGCAATTGTTAGGAATGCAAATCTTCAGATCTTCACCCCAGAGCTACTGGGTCTGAAATTCTGGGGGTTGTTGTTGTTGTTGTTAAGTGCCGTCGAGTCAGTTCCGACCCATAGCGACCCTGTACAGGGTTTCCGAGGGTGTAAATCCTTACGGGAGTAGAAAGCCTCATCTTTCTCCCACGGAGCAGCTGGTAGTTTCGAACTGCTGACCTTATGGTTCGCAGCCCAATTCGTAACCACTACGCTACCAGAGCTCCTTCTGGGGGTAGGGGCCAGCAATCTGTGTTTTAATAAGTCCTCCTGGAGATTCTGATACTGGAATTAGTTTGAGAACTGATGTAGGTCAAAAAGGGGTGCTTTGTTCCCAGGGCATTTTCTTGGTGTAGGAGGATGACAAGATGAAGTAGCTTCTGTTTCTTCTCATGCTATTAAAACAACCAAACCAGTTGCCATTGAGTTGATTCCAATATGGCAATCCCATGCATTTCAGATCAGAACAGTGCTTCATAGTGTTTTCATGGCTGTGGGCTCTCAGAACACAAGGCCAAGTTCTGAAACATACCTGAGTAATTTTGAATCTATAGTGTTGTTCAATAGAACGAGGTACAATGATAGAAATATTCCATGCTTGCAGTGTCTAATACGGTAACCACTAACCACATGGCCATTGACTAGTGAGATTGCAGAACAAAGTTTTAAATTTTATTTAATTTTAACTAGTGTCAATTTAAATTGATATAGAGGCTCATGACTAATAAACTCTTTTACAAACAGGCAGGGAAAGCATGGGATTTGGTAACTGTGGGGATCCTTGCTTCAAATCCAGAGTAAATTCAGGGTTAACTCTGAGGTAGAATCAACAACCCCGTCTTCTCCAGGGCTACTCTCAGAACAGAGATGAAAACGAGTCACTGAGCCAGTGTGTTCTAAGCCCAGGATTAGGGTAATCAAAACAACCTGTATCCCAGATGCCTGATCAAGATTCATGGACTTACTTTTCCAGGTCAGAAGTAGAACCATGAAGTCTGACAAGGAGGCCATGACACACAATAATCACATTTTGGAATTAGTGAATGCACAAGCTGTTCTCTTCCTTTTACCCCTGTGTTATCAGCACTGGTAATCGATTCATTTTCTAATGGTACAGGCTCTATCTGGTTTTCCTTATGATGACTTTTTATTTTTTTAAATTCATTTTTCGCTTTCTAAAACATGCTTTCGGGAGCAGACAAATGTCTCTACCTTTGTCCTAGGCTCTTTCTCCCTCCACAGTTCTTGGGCAATTACTGTGATTTCCTGTATTTCAAAGTATAGGCGTTTTCCATAATGACACAGAGAAAAAGAACATGAATGGGTTTCCAGGGACGAGACAGAAAGGCCTCAGCGCCACAGCTCTTATTACTTACAATGAAAATGAAGAAGAAGAGGACAAGTGACTAGTTGGTTGGTTTTGGGGGTTTTTTGTCACTGTTCTGGTCATTAGAAATTACTCAAGTCAACTGTCAACTCAAACCCCATGTTTCCTGGGGTATGAATCATACCTGATCATGCAATTGAAGTGAGCTTTATGGAACTGAGCCGTGGGGCCTGATGACATGTACTTGGCCAAACAGAGGGACAGCAAAGCATCTGTGGGACCACTGGGAAGCCCATCATAACACACTTTGTAATTTAGGTACATCTAAGAAGACAAATATGGTCTCAAAATAATTCCAGTTCCTGAACCTGATTCTCATGTGCTTACCTTCCCCATAAAAAGAAGAAATTTTGTATTTAGTAAATACCACCATCGTGCTGTCCTGGTGGCACTGAGGGTTTAATTCACCAGATTCTAAAGCCATTTGAACTGCAAGGTCAGTGGTTCAAGCTCATATACAGGGTTGCTATGGATTGGAACCGACTCGGTGGTACTTAACAAAAACAACACTGTTGTGGCACAACAGGATAATGCGCTGGACTACAAGGTCAGCCTGAGACACAAGGTAGGCGGTTCAAATCCACCAGTTGTGCCACAGAAATCCTATATAGGGTCGAAACTGACTTGATGGCACTTAAACAAGAACAACAACAATCATCTTTTTTGGCAGCTAGGAGTCCTAGTGTGGCACTATAGGGTAAGCACAGGTTTGTTTGAACCCCAAGGTCAGTGGTTCAAACTCACCAGCTGATTCTTGGAAACCCTATACAGGGTCGCTGTGAGTCAGAACCAACATGATGGCACTTAACAACAACATTTGGCAATCAAGACATTTTTATTTGCAAATGGAACAAAAAAGCAGCATATCATGTGCAGAAGGCATCACATACACTGGTACACTGATAAAAGAATTCTACCTTTGCCATAAGAACAATGATACAAAGCTGGTGTTTTCAATAAGTCCACCTGAACTCTCCCTGCACAACATTGCCTCTCCACCTCATCGATCTAATGTTTTAATTGGCAGACACTAAAGTCTGATGGGAAAATAATGGTCTCTTAAATACCTGAGAATGAAAGCAAATTAAGTTAGCTCAGTGAAAAAGGCAAGTAATCACATAATGTCAATCTCATTTTATGCAGTTTAGTGTTAAACAGCATACAAAGAAAGGATATGTTTAGGAGAGAAAAAAAAAATACAACTATTTCTTCAGATGACTTATGCCCTGCTTACTTTTTGTTAAGTAGTCAGGGAAGAGTTCTCAAACAAACCTTGTATTCTTTTTCTCCACCCTGTCCTAATTTGCATCAACTAGTGACAGGGTGACTGCCCTTCTGAGCTAAGGATTTTTTTGAGCTAAACATTTTTTGAGCTAAACATTTCATAAACATGTTTCAGGTCATAATAAGATAACTTGGCTACATTATATTGTTATTAGGTGCCATAGAGTTGGTACCAACTTATAGCGACCCTATGAAAGCCAAAACGAAACACTGCCCGATCCTGGGCCAACCTCACAATTGTTGCCATGCTTGAGCCCACTTTGCCAATCCATCTCACTGGGGGTCTCCTTCATTATAGAAGAGGAAAAGAGAGTCCCAGAGAGCTTTGGTTGCTGGGAGGGTGACCCAACTGGTGGAGAACCCCAACCTTCAGCTGCGCCCATTGCTAGCTTGTGGAATTCAGGTTGGTTTCCATTCTTATTGTCTGGGTTTTTAACATTCATCGAAAGGGACCTCTTCATCTAAGATACAATGATTGATCTCTATTTGTCTGGAGCAAAAGAGAAAGAAGGAAGCCTGAGATTCAAAGAAGGAAACAGACCACAGAACTAATTGTCTCCAGGATCAATAGCTTCCTCTTTCTTGAGACCAGAAGACCTAGCTGAGTATTACCACAGAACCTCCTAGACAGAGTCATAATAGATGGGCCAGATAGAAAGGGACAAGATGTGGAGCAGAAACTCAAATTATCAAAGAATATAGACTTAAGAACCCACTAAGACTGGAGGAATCTAAACAGGATCACAGTAGAAGGTCCCAGACAAAGTTGTATGGAACACAACGCAAAATTATTTTAAAAAAGACCAGGCTACTTACTGGTCAGAAAGTGACTGGAGAAACCTTAGACTGTGGCCCTTGACCACCCTTTAGGTCTGGAAAGGAACTCACCCTTGTTCAGGAAAGCAGTAAATAGGTATATAGAGGGAACAACAATAGCATGGTATGCTTACTATGAATGATGGCATGGTAATTCATTCAAAATCAAAGAGGCAATGACGAGATGGGATGGGAAGGTGGGGAAGGGAAATAGTATCCACAGAGAGGAAGCAGATGACTACTGTTCCATGGTGGGGATTACAATCACTGAGAGGAAACAAAATGTATTATTTGTTTAATGTAAAATTGATGATTAGTCTGTAAACCTTGACTCAATTCACAATAAAAAGTTTAAAAAACAAAAAACTGGAGGAATTCATAAGACATTCTTTTTGAACCTTGAACAGAAGTTACCTCTGAATTCACTTTTTAATGAACAAAATTACTGTAAAGCAAGGATAAGAAGATAATGGGAATAAAACAGCTTGAAGAAAAATAAAAGGAAGGGTGATACAATGTGAAGACTGTAACCAATATCACTGAACATTACTTGTAGAAATTGTTGATTGGGAACCCGTTTGTTGTGTATAATTTTGACCAAAAACACAATAAAAAGAAAAAAAATTTAAAGGGACATCCTCAAGGCCAAGGTATATCGAAAACTCAGTAGCAATGGCAGGAAGTCCTTAACAAATAAAAAGGGAGGGAGATCTGCTGTGGGTAGAATGAAGGGGAATAATTGGCTACTATGGATTGAATTGTGTTGCCCCTAAAATATGTGTTACAAATCCTACTCGGTTACATTCCCATTTGGGAATGGGTTGCTTTTGTTATATTAATGAGAGTGGATTATAGTTGGGTGTATTTTATAATGTGACTTTCTTCTACATAAAAGAGATTAAACTCAAGCTAGTATGCAGAGAGAGGGTCAAATAGATTTCAAAACACACGAAGAGCTCCACGGAATCAGAAAACAAAATCTGAAGCGATGAGGCCCTTCTCAAGAGCTGTAAGGAAAGCCTTCTCCAAGAGCTGAGAGCCTGAAGTTAGACTCTTAACCTCCTAAACTGTGAGAAAACAAATGAATGCTTATTAAATTTACCCATTTGTGGTATTTCTGTTATAGCAGCAGTAGATCATTCAGACAGTAACTGGTTAAGGTCATTTTCTTAAGGATCAAAACCTGGGCCACTGTAGATAGTAGTCCACTTTGTAGTTTTCAAAAGCAAATTAAAAACAAAACAAGAATTGACACACAAAACAAGTAAACAATTGTCTCATGCACACAAATACACATACCATCTCTTAATAATATTATAAGTATTAGGAACAATGAGAAATATTTGGTTTAAGACGGAGTTAGGATTGCTATTACTCAATGTACATTAATAAATGAAATGTACTTTTTATCTACTAAAATCCCCAGGATGTAAACAATTTAATGTGAATACATTTGGCTTCCAGTTGTCAGTAAATTTAAGTAAATCCAGCTTTGAGGAAAGCATGTTTTATGTGAAAACAATTTAAACTACATGAAAGTGCTGTTGAATCAGTTCTGACTCATAGTGACCCTGTGTAGGGTTTCCAATGAAGAAGTGAAGAGTTTGAACTGCTGACCTTGTGGTTCACAGTCCAGTGCTGATCCTCTAGCTCTACCCAGCTACCTATTAGCTCACCTACAGTGGTGGATAATGAGTTGGACTGCTAACCATAAGGTCAGTTTAGTTCAGATCTACCCATCACTCTGAGGAAGAAAGATGGGGCTTTTTGTTCCTGTAAAGATTTACAGGCTCAGAAACCCTATACAGGGTTGTTGTGAGTCTGAATTGACTCTGGCACACAACCACCATACTGCACTAGTGGTGGTGGCCTTGGTGGGCCGTTGAGTTGGTTCTGACTCATAGCAAACCTTGTAAAAGTTTTCTGAAGCTGTAAATCTTTATGGGAGCAGAAAGCCTCATCTTTCTCCCTTGGAACTGCTGATGGATTTGAACTGGTGACCTTGTAGTTAGCAGCCCAACAAGTCACCACTACACTACAAGGGCAGTAAAATGAATAATCAGACAAGTAATCAGAACTTAATGATCTATGTCCTCTTGGTATCAGCTATCTACATTAAATTAGAATTTTTTTTTTTTTTTAAATCTGTAAGATAGGCACTCGACCACAAGGGTGGTTTGAACCGCAAGGTTGGTAGTTCAAACTCACCAGCCGCTCCTCGGAAAACTTATACAGGGTTACTATGGCACTTAATAACAAAACTAATTATTTACTTATTAATTTGCCATAAACTGTAAGTTTTCTTTTCTTTGTAACTAAAGTGGGGGTAATGGGTGTTTTCCTAAAATATTTCTAAAGCTAAGGGACTCCATGTAAAAAGGGAAGTATTGAGACCAAGGCATTTTGTCTGCTGAATAGATTTTGACTCACACAATGGAAAGCCATTCATTCATATGCATGAGATATCATAATTTCAATTCAACCTTGGGGCCATTTTTCTAAAGGCAATATAAGACTAGCTGAATTTTAGAAGTTCAGTTTGCATTAAAGTCAATATTAAAAGACCTTTATTCTAAAAATTTTATTGTGTCCTAGTGTTTAGCAGGGAGTTCTAGTGTGATGCTGTGGGTTAATGCACTGGACTGAAAAGTTGGTTTGAACCACAAGGTTGATGGTTCAAGTTCATGGCCCAATCCTCAGAAACCCTATTTAGGGTTGCTATGAGTCAGAACCAACTCGATGGCACTTAATAACAAGTGTTTGGTAGAAGGCATTGTCATTGTTCCTTTCACTACTGTTCAACTGGCTCTGAGATTCCCTTTGAAATAGCCAAATTTCTCAGTTTAGAAAACTTTCCGTGTGAAAATGAAAATAACTCTAAAAGGACAGTAGTGTGCTCCTACACAAGGTTTTGCCAATATGACCCCAAAAGAAAAAAAAAAAAAAAAACTACTATGTACAAGTCAACAACGTATGCAATCATTTTATGCATATTACCTTTTATGACCCTCATGACAATTCCTAATTTATAGGCAAGGAAATTGATAATTACAGGGATTAATTAATTTTCCTAAAATCATACACCATATATGTGGTAAAATCACTATACTGAAATAGTGAACTGAAGTCTGACTGAGGCTAGAATACAGATTCTTCACTACTACAATTATTAGACTATAACTCAGACTTTGAACAATGTGAACTATTAAAATAATTTATATTACATTTTAAAAGCTACTGAGATAATTAATCCAACAGTAACAAGCTTGTCAGTAAATGTATTTGGATGCCTACTATGTGCTTGGTACAGACCTAGGCACTGGGAATAGAGTGGTGAACAAAAGAGACATACATCACAGCCTAGCAGGGAGTGTTGCTCCCAGTGTTCTGACTACTACTACTATTTGGAACTTACTAAATGTCAGGTCCTAGTGTGGCACTGTGGGTTAATGCGCTGGCCTGCAATGTTGGTTTTAACTGCAAGGGTAGTGGTTCAAGCTCACCATTTGCTCCTTGGAAACCCTATACAGAGTAGCCATGGGTTGGGACTGATTTGAATAACATGTGTCAGGTATGATTTTAAATGCTTGATTGTCCTTATTTTATAGAAGAGGAAAGTGAGGCACAGAAATATAAGTAACTTGATCTGGTAGTATGTGGAGGAGGTGGATATTGAATCTAGGTATTCTGAATCCAAAGTCCATGTTTCTATTCACCTCATTAAGTCAATAATTATAGGGAAGTTATTAATGACAAAGAAGAATAGGCAATTAATGGATAACTGGAGTCTCTATGAGTCAGAACTGACTTGACTGCATACAACCACCACCACCAGGCACTTTGCTGTGAAGCAGCTGGTGACTCTGTAGGATAAGCACTGGACAATGAACCACAAGGTCGGAAGTTCAAGCTCACCAGTCACCCCATGGAAGAAAGATGAGGCTTTCTGTTCCTGCAAAGACAGAACCCTTGGAAACCCTACACAGAGTCACTAGGAGTTGGAACCAACTTGATGACACTCAACAACCACAGGCACTTTGCTAGATGCATTCAATGCAATACATAATTTCTAGTTTTCATAAAATGTCCTGTGGGAAAGATCTGGGCACCATTTAAAAATGAGAAAATTGGAGCTTACAAAGTGACTTGCACATGGTCCTATAGTACACTGATGACAAAGACAGGATTTACATCTAGCGCCAGGTCTGGGATGTTATCACTGAACTACGTTGTTAGGTGCCATCGAGTCAATTCTGACTCACAGAGACCTTGTGCACAACAGAATGAAACACTGCTTCGGTCTTGCACCATCTTCATAATTGTTGTCAACCTTGAGCCCATTGCTGCTGCCACTGTGCCAATCCATCTCATTGGCAGTCTTCCTCTCTTTTGCTGACCTTCTAAGCGATGAATTAAAACATGTGTAGTCATACTTCCGTAATGTAAGAAATAATAGCGAGACAGAGGAATGCAAATAAAGTTCCTTGATAGTCACAGATTGCTCCATTTGACCAATGAACATTCCCACTTCCTAATTTGCATTTTCTGTTCTTCCTGTAACTGCAAAATTACTAAATTCTGATATTGAAACTAACTATGGAAAAAATGATTCCAAGGAATAACCTGACCTCAAACATGTACATTTTTTTTTTTAAATGGTGTCTTTAAGGTGCTCTATAACTGGATGTCCAATGAATGCTACCAGTTCTGTTCTGTAAATGTTCATAACATATTTTATTTTGAAGGGAAATACATCATGGTTACAAAGATTCTTTTGCCTCCTATGCATCTAAAACCTTCACTTTTTCTGGATCCCTTGTTTAAAAAACAACAACAACAACAACAACAACAAAAAAAAACCTCATCTATTGGTCAAACCTAAATCCAGAGAAAAACAAAAAGAAATCAGAAATGTCAACAGTGAAAGCTGGCCAGAAAAATATACAACTGTTTTCCTCAGAGGATTAAAAGATATCTTGCTGTGAGTCACTTTCTGCCCATACAACACGGTAATACATGTGCTTTAGCTGACTATACAAGATTCCATTGATAGCTTAAAAGCTCCAGTTCTTATGTAATGAATATACTATTTCATGTACTAATGGCTTGAAAGAATGAGAATATTTTTTATCTTTCCTTTAGAAGAAAAGTTAACTGGATGATGAATTAAGAGTACAATACTCTTGTTCTAAATCAAAGAACATTCAACTGTAATGAATGATGATCTATAATAATATTATACTGCATATAATGACATTTAGTAGGATAAGAGGTAAATTCATTTCCATCAATAGCATTGGCTCTTAAAAGCATGATTTTATGTGTAGGGGAAAAAACAACAACAACAAAAACAACAAATGGTATCGATTTCTTTGGAGGCAAACATTAAAATTTATTGACCTAAATTTGGCAAGGTCATTATTTTCCTCAAAGAGCAGTAATGCATCCATATATTAATACTAAACTGCAGAATCATTTTGCTCTGGTAGCACAGTGGTTACAAATCGGGCTGCGATCCTTAAGGTCAGTGGTTCGAGACTACCAGCCGCTCCGCAGGAGAAAGATGAGGCTTTCTACTCCCGTAAGGATTTACACCCTCAGAAACCCTGTACAGGGTCGCGATGGGTCAGAACCTACTCGACGGCACTTAACAACAACAACAACATATATACTCTGGATATCTTCTAGTTATAGGGTATTCAAGTCTGAAGAAGATGTAGCCCAAATATCTCATTTTCTTGGTGAGAAAATTGAGTCTCACTGAAAGGGAGGAACTTGCCCAAATTGTATCACTTTTTCTACATCATGCTGGTGGAAAGCATGCCTACTAGAACTAGCCTAGTGTTCTTGCCACATTATTCTCCTACCTTCCTTAGATATTTTGAAAATTACCTACTAAATCCAGAGAATTCTTCTTCTTCTTCTTTTTTTTTTGGTAAATTCCTTTGAGCAACGTAACAGTTCATTAGGAAAAGGTAGAAATAACCAGAATCTAGCCCTGGTAGCGTAGTGGTTACGAATCGGGCTGCGAACCTTAAGGTTAGCGGTTCGAAACTACCAGCCGCTCCGCGGGAGAAAGCTGAGGCTTTCTACTCCCGTAAAGATTTACACCCTCGGAAACCCTGTACAGGGTCGCTATGGGTCGGAACCAACTCCACGGCACTTAACAACAACAACAACAGCCCTGGTAATATAATGGGTTACGAGGTGGGCTATTAACCAAGGTCAGTAGTTGAATCTACCAGTTACTCCGTGGGAGAAAGATGAGGCCTTCTGCTCCTGTAAAGATTTGCAGGCTTGGAAACCCCATACATGGTCACTATGAGTCAGAACTGACTGGTGGCACAGAACCTTTAACCACCATCAACCAGTGACAAATTATGCAGAATTATATTGGGATGTTTTGTTCAGTGAAACACCATAAAATGAAATCCTAGTGATGGAACCAGCTTCTGGTAATTGGTCTGGTAAATTTTGATAATAAAAAAGCCTGATTTTTCACATCTCCCAGTATCCACATTCAGAGAGTTCGCCCCTCACTTCCCGCCCCCAGGCTCTAGACTGGATCATATGACTTGCTTTGGACTAAGGGCAATAGTAAGCTTGAGTCATGTCAGGCTTGACATGAACTAGCACACTGGCTCTTGCTCTGTCTTGCTGTTGGTAAGTCATCTCAGCTGAGGTGTCCTTGACAAACCATCATACTAACTACCACACATATGAATAAATCCATCCAGAACCATGCAGCCCCAGCTGAGTCTAGCTGACCTCAGAGATCAGCCTAAACCAACTCTGACCAGAAAAGCCTCCTAGCTAACTCACAGAATTAGGATTTTAAAAAAGTTACACATATACATATTTTAAAGTCTCTAAGTTTTGGGTTTGTTAGGCAGTAAGGCTAACTGATATACTTGGCCATGCATTATGATAGGGTTAAAGTATACGACTGAAACATATGGAATATAATACATAAAACAGGCAGGCATGCAATTCCAGGTCTATCATTAAAAAGAAATCCAAATTCTCTCATTTTGAGAGTTGATGAAAGTTCTCATACAGTAGTAACTTTTCATATAGAAGTTGGTGCACGACACTGGAAAGTGGTCAGGAAATAGAGGGTCCAAGCATTATCTGACTTGGACAGTGAAGCTCTCTGACCAGTGCCAACCTAAATCATGGAACTGTCGGTTTAGAGCACCATGGATCATCATCGGATGAACTCCTCTAATGGTTTGATCTATATTCATTTGTAAATATTCCTCTCACATATCACATCTCCCTCAGTTTAGATGAAGTTGTTGTTCACCTTATTGATTTAAAAAGTTGAAAACTAAAGTTAAACAGTCTGCCCTGAAAGGTAGCATCAACTAACATCAGTACCAAGAGACTAGACAGATTGGTTAGGAGCTCATGAATACCAAGTATGACTTTTAATAGGGAGTATTAGGTAAAGAAACTGAGCAATATAGCTACATTGCCATAGAGGAGAAGTGAGGGCTGTGCTGTTAATTGAAGAAATCAAAGTTGAAAATTTTGATCAATCTGACCCATCTCTTGAGTGATGTTAACACACATTATAAGCATTGCTCTCACAACCCCCTCTTGGCACTAACTTCAAATACGTTGTTAAATCACAAATAAAACATTTGGTAGATTGAGAGAAAGTATTCCACTTTCATCCATGTTTAGTGGTATAAAACAGATGCAGGAATAAGAATTCCTAAAACAAAATACTTTGAAACACATGAATACATAAACACATAAGTATGCACACACAATATTTTATTTTCCCTTAAACAATAATATAAATAAAAACAAATGAAGTACATTTCTCTACAATATGAGTATGTTAGTTTTAGAATTTTAAATTCCATTGGCACTCTGGTAAGTTATGGGTATGTTTATTTAACATTGTCTGTAAAAAAAAAAAGTGTTCTATGTAAGACCTGAGTCCTGGTGTAGGGCTGTGGGCTAATGCGCTGGACTTCAAGGTCAGTTTGAACCACGAGGTCAGCGGTTCAAGCTCACCAGCCACTCCTCAGAAACCCTATACAGGGTCGTTATGAGTCAGAATTGATTCCACGGCACTTAACAACAACAACCTATAAGACCTGGACTTCTGTTGTGGCACTGTAGGATCAGCACTGGACTGCAAACCACAAAGTCAGAAGTTTAAACCCATCAGCTGCTCCTCAGAAACCCTACCCAGGGTCACTATGAGTTGGAATCGATTCAATGGCAGGTGTTGCAATAACATACATAAACCCTGGTGGCTCTGTAGGATTAGCACATGACCCAATGGTTAGCAGTTCAATTTGACCAGCCACCCTGTAGGAGAAAGATGAGGCTTTCTGCTCCAGTAAAAAATTACAGCCTCAGCTGCTATTATGAATTGAAACAGAAGTGACATCAGTGGGTTTATATATATATGTGTGTGTGTGTACATTTATGTATTTATTGTTGTTATTGTTAAGTGCCATTGAGTCAGTTCCAACTCATAGTGACCCTGTATAGGGTTTCCGAGTCTGACATTCTAGTCCATAAGCCGCTCTGTGGGGAAAAAGGAGGCTTTCTGTTCCCTCAATGATTTATAGACTTGGAACCAATTCTATGGTACTTAACATATATAGAGGATAAGCACTGGACTGCAAACCACAAGGTTCTAGTCCATAAACTGCTCGGTGGGATTGAACTGCTGACCTTGTGGTTCACAGTCTAGTTCTGATCCTGCAGGGCCATACCAGGAGTCCAAAATAGATGCTTACAGGCAGTCTGCATTTTGTTTTTGTTAAGTGTCGTAGAGTCATCCGACTTCTAGCAACCCTATACAGGGTGGCTATGGGTTAGAACCAACTGGATGGCACTTAACAACAACAACAGGGTTTTCCAAGGTATGGCTGGTGGTTTGAAACACAGACCTTTCATTTAGCAGTCTAGGGAAACTCTATAATAGGTCGCTATGAGTTGGAACTGACTCGACGGCACTTAATAAAAACATGACGAAGCCTTACTTTGGAATCTGTTGATGGGGAAGATTTGCACTTATAAATTACTATTACAAAAGCACTCAGTAAAGCATTGACATTTGGAAAACAGTGACATTACCTTTATGAGATACCGTTTTTTTAACCATTGGAAAATGCATAATGCATATATAGGTTAGGTAGTTCTGCCATTACCATGAGGGTTTTGGTTGGATCATTACAGCAGTGCTAAGACCAAACAGGGTAATGGAGACCAGTCAGTCAGAGCACAGGGTGTAACATCACTTTGAACGCATTCCATAGTATTAGTGTACATACTGGACTCTTGATGTGGTCCTGTAAGATCAGCACTGGACTGCGAACCACGAGGTTGGCAGTTCAAACCGATCAGTTGCTCCTTGGAAACCCTATACAGAGTCTCAATGAATCAGAGCTGACTCGAAGGTACTGAACAACAACAGTGTATATATGGTTGCATCATCAAATCATTCAACTTCACATAAATTGAAAGCCAGTCCAGTGCCAGAAGCTATTTTTGGCATCGAATGGTGATCCCACTCTGAAGGTAGCTTCTCAGACTCACTCAGCTGCTTCTACCTCTTTTTTGCCTTCAGCTTCATTAGTCTAAAGGAGCTCTGGTAGTGTAGTGATTATGAATCGGGCTGCTAACCTCAGGGTCAGCAGTTCAAAACTACCAGCTGTTACATGGAAGAAAGATGAGGCTTTCTGCTCCCGTAAAGATTTACAGCCTCGGAAACCCTGTACATGCTCGCTATGAGTCAGAACCGATTCCATGGCACATAACAACAACAACCATTAGTCTGAAGACATGTGAAGAGAGAACCAAAGTTGTTGTGGACCATCTGTCTCCATTACCAATGAAGACTGACCTTAAATAGAATAAGTTGATGTTGAGTTGAGTGTATTCATGATGGCTTTTTGACCTCTGTGATTCTGAGCTGACCGGAAGAACAGTAGACTCCTGAGAATGTGAATCAATAGACAACTTCTGCAGTGTAATGAACGGCACTGTGAAAAGTGTTGACTGATCTCTAGAACCAGGAATACCAGCCTTCTTGGAAAGGCAAAGAAGTAACATTTAAATGAGCCCTTAACTACATGAAATGCATTATAGTAAGCCTGTTTCATGGACTATCTCAATTAATCTTCACAACAAACCTGTAAGTGTGCATATTATTATAATACTCATTTTTCTCAAGTAAACTGAGGCATATAGAGATTATTTTGCCCATAGTCACAGAGCTAGTGAAACCCCAGACTCCAAGGAAATTCTCATACATTCCATCACACTGTCTGCAAGTGCTGCTGAAATGACACAGAAATACTTAAAAAACAAAACCACACACACACACACACACACACAAATAACAAGTATCCATGTAATTGGTAAGACTGCATAAGAGAAGGAAGAAAATCCCGTATGATATGCTACAATGAACCTCCAAGTAATTGTTGTTGTTGTTATGTGCTGCCGAGTCAGTTCTGACTTGTAGTGACCCTGTACAGGGTTTACAAGGAGCAGGTGGTGGGTTTGAACTATCGACCTTGTGGTTCACAGTCCAGTGCTGATCCTACAGCACCAAACCAGGATTCCTAACAGTAATAGCACATTTAAATAATATGAATGCTCTGGTGCTGAAAGATAAGTACTGGATGGCAAGGTCAGTGGTCCAAACTCATCAGCCGCTCCTCGGAAAACTCTATACAGGGTGGCTATGAGTCGGAACCAACTTGATGGCACTTAACAACAATAATCCTCAATCTGCGTAGACAATACTGCCAGGGTGAGAGAGTTTTTATGGCAGTCTAGATTGGGGCACAGATGAAAAACACAATCTAAGTTTTCTGAAATGTTGCCTCAATATCATCAACTGAAGAGTTCTACATAAACGTGAGCAACTCCATCAAAGCCCTGAGCCTGTTTCCTAGTGACTTTGTTTTTCTGGTTGTGCAAATGCTAAATTTTGTCTAAAGGTGAAGTGGCACCTTTACCTTGTTGATCGCCCACTAGAACTAACACTGAAAGTATTTATATTCATTTAAAGGAGAATCGTATGGTGCTGTAGGATCAGCACTGGACTGTGAACCACAAGGCCAGCAGTTCAAATCCACCAGCTGCTCCTCAGAAACCCTATACAGGGTTGCTATGAGTCGTACCTGAATCGACGGCACATAACAGCAACAGTAACAGACTTAGTAACCCAAATACAGCAGATAAAAAAACATTGGGAAATCTGACTAATTCTGAAAAGGATGGAAAAGTAGCATCTGTTTTGCAGCATTACTAGGACTGTCTTCAGGAATGAGCCCAGTGGTTCCACAGTGCTCTAATAAATACTTGGGTCATGTGTAACTTTTGGGAATCTGTATGGGTGTATGTCAGACTCATTTGTCCATGAGCTGTATTGTAAACCATCTACTAATGCAATCGTAAGTTTGTAAAGAAAAACACTTAAATTAGCCCTAACATCACATCTATGGCTTGGGAAATGGATTTGTGTTGTCCTTGGAGTGGTAAGCCTTGCAGACTTTAGAGGAGACAGAGTAGGTAGAGGAAGAAACAAATGCATCCCCCACTGTGGTGTAGTGAATTATTTATAATGTGTCTTCTGGTTATAGTCTGTAACTCCCACCAAACAATGTTTCTGACCTATTTGGTTTGGGTAAGAAAATGGAGGAGAAGATACTGATAGGCTGACATGATTCAGTTATGGATGTTACCAGGGTTCATTGTAATTGTACAATCTTGAAACTCTAGAATGGGAAACTCTAGCATGGGTTTAAAATGAGCCTTCTCAGAAACAAGAGGACAGGATTTCACTCCTATCAAAAAGAAGAGCCAGGAGTAGAGTGTGTCCTTTGGATCCTGAGATCCCTGTCCATTGAAGTTCATTGACCCAGGGGCAGAAACCTACCACCAGAGGAGCAACAGCAGAAGCCAGGGGCAAAAACCTACCACCAGAGGAGCAACAGCAAGAGCATGAAACGGAGAAGTAGAATTCCCAGCTCAAAGAGCAAGTCAAGTGGAGTGGCTTTGGACAGGAAGCTTGCTTGTAGAGTGGGTTGCCTTCAGGCATGTAAGTAGGGGAGTGCTGATCCACAGAGTTAGAGCTGAGTGCCTTCAGCCTGTGGCTTATGGTGAAGTGGCGCACCCTGTGGGCACTTATCAGCAGCTGATTGGAACAATTGTGCCTTGAGCATTTCCCAATCCTGTACTGTAGCATGCTAATTTCTGTAAAAAACTCCATTACTGTTAGTATGGTGTTGGAGTTCTGTGTGGACATTGCAATGGATTATAGAACCCAGTAGAGAAGTCAAGAGAGTTGTATAGGAGGAATGGTTGGTGCTGTCATTATTTTAGTACCCACTCTTCCATTTGTGCACACCAGGGTCCTGTCCATGTGCTTCACTGCTGCCTTATGCATGAGCAGAGCCGTTAGGACTTACGATTCTATACAAAAGACCTGAGCAAGACAGGGGTGATGGTACAAGTGCTTGAGGCTTCTCTTGATCATATAGCAACTCTCAAATGTTTATTCTTTAAAAAAAATTTTTTGAACCCACAAATGAGTTTGTTTTTTTCCCCCAAAAAACACAATTACTTAGATTCTACAAATATATATCCTTCTGAGGCTTGAAAAGATCATATACGTGGTTGAAGGGAGGAAAGTATAAGGCAATACTTAGATTCACTTGATTGTTGCCGAAGAATGTAGAAACAAATGTTAAGCCAAATTATTGTGACATCTTCAACTTCGTAATATTAGCAGCTAAATCAAGGGATTTTAAAATGTTGTCAGGACCAAGCAACAGAACACTGTGATGGGTATTTGGGTGTGGTCTGCCAGTTTACAATTATTATAGGGTTTTCTTCATTTTACAATTAACTCACATTTTACAGGAGACATTGGCATTCCTTATCTACCATTATTAGAGATTTGGTTCTGAGCCATTTTTCTAACATTTGCTATGATTTTCAGTTATCCATTTACCCTCATGATTAATTCTTTGTGTACCTCTAGCCAAAAACAACTGATATTAAAGACAAGTAGGGAGTAAAGTACCCTAGAATAATATTTTTGTTGTTGTTGTTGTTAATTGCCATTGAGTTGGTTCTGATTCATAGCAACCCTGTGCAGGGTTTCTGGGGAGTGGCTGGTGGGTTAGAACCACCAACCAAGTTAGGAATTAGTATTGCAGTGCTAATCTCACAGCACCATACTAACAAGTTCCTAATTTCAGCCCTAAACCTTAGTCTTATTACTATCACGTCCTAACCAACTAAGCAAATCATTTGCAATCTTTCTCCATTCCACTTAAAGTACAATGCTATTTTGGGTTTCATTTCTCCTGATGGGACGCAATATTTCATCCATGCTGTTAAGCTCAAGAAGAGATATAAATAGACACTTATATTGTCACCACAAATTCAAGGAATCAGGTTTTTCTTTGAACTGATTGATATGGGTGAGAATTCTTTATTTCACTTCATGAGTACAGACTTCAAGAACTAGCATAACAATGCTATTTTTTAATATAAAATAACAATCCACACATGTATAAAGTGTATAGCAGGTGCCTTTGACTTCCTAAAGCTCTAGAGCAATAGTGGCATAAAATATATAATCAAATAATCCATCAGAAGAAAGCCCTGTGTTCTAATGCCTACTGGTAGTCATGAATTCGATATCAGATGATGTTTGGCTCTCAGAGGGGAATCATTTCATTAAGACAAACTTTCATCGCAAATTTACATAGAACGGGGCCTTTGAGTATATTGATGGAGACACTTGTTGGGAAAGTGGAATATATGAAAAGAAGGATTTAAGCTAAACTTTTATGGCTATTGTTCCTTGTCCTTTTGCATTTTGGATTGAGGTCTATAAACTTTACTCTCTCAAGCAGAAGGAGATATTTCCTGACATTTTGGGGTGGTTATAAATTCATTTCTGACAAGTATCACTTGTCATCTAATAAGATGCTTTCCTTTGGTCTTAAGTTCCTGGATAAGAGAAGAAAACAAAACAAATGTGGTTTCCTTAGTAAATGATCTCTTCCACGTCTCCTGAAACTAGTCTTAGTTTTATTAATCAGTTGATGTAGGAGTGGAGCACACAGAGAATGTTTGTTTACAGCTCAAGAAAAGCAGACCTTCTGGATCCTATTTCATAGACCAATCTTTTATCACTATTGCTTTTATATGTCATGGTAACGTTCCTTGGTGCCAGAGACTGTGTGGATGGAGGCATTCTGGGTAAGGCATTGGGCTGTCTGCGCCTGTAAAGATTCAGTCTCAGGAACACAATACAGTCACTATGAGTCAAAACTGACTTGTTGGTAGTGTGTTTTCGGTTTTGTTTGGAGACTATGTAAAGCCTTTCTTGGGGTGCTTTGAAGCCTAAACCTTTGGTTTTTAAGATGCTGGTGGAGATTTACATTGGCAGACAGAAGCTAATAAATACAACCCTGTTGTTTTTGTTGTTAAGTGAAATTGAGTCGACTCCAACCCATAGCGACCCTGTATAGGGTTTCCGAGGAGCAGCTGGTGAGCTTGAACCTGCAAACTTGCAGTTCAAACGGCTTTGCAGTCTGACGTATTAACTCACAGCGCCACACCAGGACTCAACCTTACTTCAACTTGTAAAAAAGAAAAGGAAAATTTCTGTCAAGTTTCACTGACTCATGGCAACCCCATGTGTGTCAAGAGTAGAGTTGAGCTCCATAGTATTTTCAATGGTGGATTTTGGGGTGAAGTAGATAGACAAGCCTTACCTTGCAAGGTGCCTCTGGGTGGCCTGAAACCACTAACTTCACTTAGCAATAACCAAGGACTTAGGAACACCGAAGAGCATTATGTAAGGTCTTTGTTGTTCTGAGTGACCAAGGTCTGGGACTCTTCAGGAGTGAGTCTTTAGGATGAAGGAGAGAGGCAGTTTCCTTTGGCTCCTTTCCACAATCTGATGGGGCAAAACTTCACATTTGAAGAATGTTTTGTTTCCTTGCTGTGCAGTGCCATTAAGTTTGTTCCAACTCATAGTGACCCTGTATAGGGTTTCCAAGGAGCACCTGGTGGGTTTGAGTCACCAAGTTTGTGATGAACAGTCAGTACCTACCCTACAGTGCCACACCAGGACTCTGATGGTGGTGGTGGTAGTGGTTGTGAGCCACCAATTCGATTCCAACTTATAGAAACCCTATTTATGGTTTCCCAGGCTGTAAATCTTTATGGGAGCAGAAAGCTTCATCTTTCTCTTGCGGAGCAACTGGTAGATTTGAACTGCTGACCTTTTGGTTAGCAGCCCTGCTCATCATCCACTAGGGTAACAGGACTCCAATTGTTGTTGTTGTTGGTGGTCAGTGCCAACGAGTCAGCTCCAATTCATAGCAACCCTGTATAGGGTTTCTGAGGAGTGGTTGGTGAGTTTGAACTGCTGACCTTGTGGTTCAAACTGACCTTGTGATCCACTGTTTACCCTACAGTGCCACACCAGGACTCCAACTGTTGTTGTTAAGTGCTGTCAAACTGATTCCGACTCCTGGAGACCCTGAAGTGGGTTTCCAAGGAGCAGCTTTTGAGTTTGAATTGCCGACCTTGTGGTTCAAACCTACTTTGCAGTTCAGTGCTTCATCCCACAGTGCCACACCAGGACCCAACAGCCACCATAATTAGACTACCCAAAATACACCAGTCTATCTATTACATTCCAATGCAATGTTTGCTGGGCAATAATTCTTGGAAATACGATTCTGGAGTCCAACCAAGGATCAAGACCACCAGAATAATTCTCCTTTCTTCATATTTATGTAAATATTGGTAAGAGGTAGTAGTGACTTAGTAAATTACCATAGAACAATACTAGGAGTATTTCAAGCACATTGTGGAGACTCTGCATCTTGAGGAAGTTTATCTTATACTTACTGATGACTTCCTCAGTCTTACAGTTAGTGCTATCCTGGAGTGACCCTCCCAATGTCCTCCAGGCAAATTAGGATTCCCAAAGGGAACACATAACTCTGTCCATTGACAGATAAGGGCCAATACTGACTGGCACAAATTGAAATTAATATCTAGTATTTAAAGTTTCTGACAATTAGTGCTTTGTAAGTTATTCCCTTCCATTGCAGTAACTATGTTATTGTTAAGTGCCGCCGAATCACTTACGACTCATAGCGACCCTGTATAGAATTTCTAAGGAGTGGATGGTGAGCTTGAACCACCAACCTTGAGGTTCAAACTGACTTTGTAGCCTCGCTCATTAGCCCACATAACCAGGACTCCAGGAATAAACGTTGTTGTTGTTGTTGTTAAGTGCCATCGAGTCGATTCTGACCCATAGCGACCCTGTATGGGTTTCCAAGGAGATGCTGGTGAGCTTGAACAACCACCTTGCAGTTCAAATGGCTTTCAGTCTGGTGCATTAACCTACAATGCCACACCAGGAATAAACAGTAGACTACTACAAAAGCAAAGCAACTTAATAGACAGCTAAATATGGTTATATCATGAAAACAATGTATAAATTTTTACTGTTGTTAAGTCAGCTTTCTTCACATACAAACAACTGCCGATTGATGAGTAGAAGTAGCATAGGACAAGAAAGGGTTAAGGATATATTTAAAGACAACACCAACCACAAATAACCTGATTGGCTGTTGAGTTAGGTGACTTTTAGGGGACAGATACCAGTTACCTTGACATCAATTCCAGTTCACATGTGTGTCAGAGTGGAGCTGCACTCTATAGGGTGTTCGAGGGCTGATTTTTCTGAAGTTAATCACCAGCCCTTTCTTCAAGGTGCCTCTGGGTGGACTTGAACCTTCAGCCTTTTGTTGAGCACATGAGCACGTTAACCATTTGCATGACTCAGGGACTCCAGAAGAAAGCTAGATCCCCAATAGTCATTTAACTATATTAAACTTCACAAGGAAATGACATATAAGACACCACTGGTTTGTACAATTTTGCTAAGTTTTTGTGTATGGCATTGCTATATTATCTTTTTTTAAAAATCTGTTATTTCAATAAACTTTTAAAATTCAAAATGATATTTATACAGCATTTTATAGCACACACAGTTTCACACTTTTTAAAGAATCCATTTGGCAATAAAACTGTATCACCTGATTGTCATATCTGACTTCCCAGGGTCCTTTGAACACTGGAGCTAAGCATACTTTACTGAACCACATTAACATGGCAAAAGGACCCTTCCCAAGATAATGTTCACTCTGGATCTTGGACATAATTTCAATAAATTTGAACTGTACCTATTCTCATATGCACATCAACTCTCTTACAATAATCTAGATCTTTCTGGTCCTTCCTAGAACCCATAATTGATTTTATGATACTGGTGGTGAATGGAAACAAGATTAAACTTTTATAAAGAGGATTGCTTTTGGCTGACCCCTACTGGCAGAAGGCTTTCAAATCAAAGAAAACCAGCAAACAATGAAATATGTTCCAGAAGGAGGGAGAGTGTTTAGTTCCAGTTTTATCCTTATCACTTCCTAGATGTACCATCTTGACCAAACCAAAGCCAATTACCCTCTCAGGCCCTCAATTTTCTAATCTGTATAATGGTAAAAAGGAAGAAATTAATAATACTTTATCTGGATGGGCCAGATAATATTTTGGGTTTTCTTTCAGTTTTGCTACCTAAGGTTTTTTTTTGTTGTTGTTGTTGTTGTTTTTGAGTTGGAGCTTGAGGAGCCGTGGAGTTTTTCCAGGGATCACCATAGAGTTTCTACAAGTTTAGAGACCAAACTGAACATATCACTATATGCTTGGTACTATATACAGATGCTCATTTAGCTCCCACGGTGAACCTGCAGGGTCCATGCTGTTGCCTCCACTGGAAACTGAGGATCAATGAGGCTGAACAACTAACTGGGAAGATTGCTGGGACTTAAACTCATGCTTGTTTGGTTACTAAGTCTCTATTCCATCTCATTTTGTATCCAGAATATGCATCACTCTCTACTCACTTGTAAGTTGTGTTTTGCTTCTGACTTTGAACATATCATTGATTTGGAAGTTGAATGTCAATAATGCCACAGTTTCCCTCAAATATAAATGGGCAAATTACTTTGCCTATTGAGTAACTTTGTCCATTGGAAGCTTCATGCCCTGCGATGCTTGAGCTAGGTAGATTGATGGTCATCTTGTATCTAAGTTCCTAACAATAACTAAAGGCAATGATAAGTTGGAAGACAAAGGGCAGAGACATCAAGTCCATATTTAAAAGGAAGACGGAACTCTTCTACACTCTCTGACATTAGTAAAAAATCTAAATCCAATTTATAGAAATAACTGTACAGAAAGAAACCAAAGAGCAGAGAGAGAAAGAAGGCAGCAAAACCCTATGGCTTCAAGTGTGTAAGTATGAAATGTAGTTGTGTAGTGTAAATTTCTTCCTCTTGAGTAGTCAACTTTAGTAGACTATGTAGAAATGTACACACAGCTTTTCTCGTAACCTACATACATCGGAGACCTCTGTAGGACTAGACTGGGAAGTAGTAAAGTGAGGTGAATGGAAACATAGATTCTGTATCCAGGTGACCTGGACATAAAAACTGACTCTCTTATTACAGGCTGTGTGACTGTAGCAAGTTAATAAGCATTAATTTAATGCCTCAGCTTACCCATGGGTTCATTCTGAATATCAGTCAACATATATAGGATACTTGTTAGTGTAACTTGCCAGTGCTAATTAAGTGTTAGCTAGTATTAGATAAGAATGTTCTTAATAAAGGCTTCTGGAACCCCACCCTGCATGAAACTAAGAAAGACTTTCAAAATAACAGTCTCTTAGCTCACCAATTGCTTCCATTGGCAGGTTCAAACAAATATATGCCAATTAAAAATTTCAATTTAAAAATAAAGCTATACAGACTTATAGATAAATGTAAAAAATGAAACCCAAAGGTTTCCTAGCTAGTTTTTTTTTTTAAATTGTTTGCATTATAATCAAGGTGACATGTACATGGACAATTCCATTTTCTCCCTCCTACTGAGCTCTCTTTTGTCCACTATGAAATCTTGAATTCCCTTTAAGTCCCGTTCTTCCTAAGCTTAGCTAATGCTACGGCCTGCCACTGCTGCCCTTATCCCCACTTCTGTGAAGTTTCCTTACTTCAAGGCAGGCCACAGAGCAACTGGCATACAACTGGGAATTCCTGCAAGGCTGGCCAAGTTAATGGTGATTAGCTACTGCAGACGAGAGCCAGGACCAGTGTAGATGGTTCCAAACAATGGAGCCTAACATTCATCCACAAAAGCTTTCATCTTGAGAACATAACCTCTTCTGAGATATAACCAGAAGTCTCAAGGTAATTGCATTTTACTGGAATCAAACCTAACAAGTATTTTATAATTAAAGATCATGCTGGTTTCCTTTACCATCACCTGCAACTTAATCATGCAGTTGCAGCTTCCCACAAATACTGAGGCTGTTTAATATTTATTGAACATCCACGATTACCTTTACATTTTGTTTCTCTGGAAATACACTCCTGAGCTTTGGCTTCTCGGGACCTTGAAGAAGAGCATTATTTCATTAAGAATGGAGGCACAGAAGTCTTGTGTGACAATACTAGTAATACTGTTAGCTAACGCTTCACAGTGCTTTTTTTCATTTACAAAGTGCTTTCACAAACATCACCGTATGAAATGCTCACAATATTCTGGCTGATTGGTCTATTTTGCAGAGAATGGTATTCATTCTATAGGGGAGACTACTCTTTATCTATCCACCTTTAGCTTTCATCTAGGCACAATTTCAAGAGGCGGATCCCTAACTTGTAGATAGAAAATGATGTGACTTTTTATTTTTTTCTCCCTATCAACTTCCTGTATGTTGTGGCAGTCAGACTTTTATAATCACTGGCCTTTTGGGATGGTTATTCTACTCCCGGGTAAATGTCCAGGCATGCATAATTGTTTCTGAAGTCTGAACAGTAAATGAAAGCTACCTTTGATGGAAAAGTTTGCAGAGAGGCTATATGATCTATGAGCACAGACATTGATGTCAGGAGGACTTGGATTCAAATCATTTTGGCTCTACCACTTACTGTGCTAGCTGGTGGACTTCAGAGAAGTTTCTCAGCTTCTCTGGTTAAGAGAGCAGCAGTGCTAAGCCACTGCAAATAAATGTTCAGTTCAAATGAAAAGACTATAGTTGCTGAGCATAGGCAATCTTGGCAGGTCCTCTGTCTTCCCATTCACATTGAACTACTGCTTCCAAGTGGAAATTTCCATTGAGAAATACAGGAACAACTATTGAGGCTGAGTCTCCATTTTATCATATATAGAATAAGGATAAGAATACCTACACTAAGGAGCCCTGTTAGTGCAATGGTTAAGTAGTTACTTGCTAACCGAAAAGTTGGTGGTTCAAATCCACTCAGTGGCTCCATGAGAGAAAGACCTAACCATACATGTCCATGAGATTACAGTTAAGGAAACCCCATATGGTAGTTCTTCTCTGTCATATGAGTTAAAAATCAACTCAACAGCACCACCAACAACTACAACAATACTTTAATTACAAGGTAATTATAAAGAGTAAACAGAATAATGGTGGTGGTGGTGGTGTGCCGTGGAGTTACTTCGACTCATAGTGACCCTGTACAGTGTTTCTGAGGCTGTAAATCTTTACGGGAGCAAAAAGCCTCATCTTTCTCCCACGTAACCGCTGATAGTTTCGAACTGCTGACCCTGAGGTTAGCAGCCTGATCCGTAACCACTACGCTACCAGAGCATAATAGATGCATAAAAGAAACAGTCTTGCCATTATCCTTACCATTGTTCTTACTGCAAGGGAGACATACACTATTTCTGCACTTGTTCAGGTATTTGAGTGTCTAGCCTTGCTTTTGACAGAGTTCAACCAGTTTTATGGGGTTTGGGTCACATTTAGAGTAGTTTGAATGTCTTGTGAATATTTACTTGGGTGCCAGGTTTCCATTCCACAGAAGTGTGCCTGGCCGAGTAAGATGAGGTAGTCTTTACTTAATGCAAATACTCTTTGCTGGAGTATTACTTGGCAAACATTGCATTCTGTATCTCTCATCTATTGCTTATAATATTAGCAGTCACAATATTTTGAAGATGGTGTTCTTTTTCTTTAATGCCAAAATCATGTCAGTGTTGGCTTGAATTCTCTATAGCATGTCTACTATGGGCTTTCTGGGCCGTGTTGACAAGATCTAGTAATACATGATAGACGTCCCTATCAGTTACTAAGAGTCAAAGGTCCAGGAGAACTGAAGATTTTGCCCAAACTTGGCCTTGTAAGATTTCACTATTTTATAATAATATTGTTGTACATAGTATACATGATGTTATATGTCTAAAGAATGAACACATATGCACATTATCACTTAGAAACCATGTTTTGTTTTAGCTCTCTTTTAGAGTTATTTAAGGCCACTTGGTATTAAACAGTTTGTAATTGGTAGTAAACAGTACATTTAAGTTAAGAAAAGTATACTAAGGGAAAATGTCTATGTCATGAGGTGAAAGGTAGATAATAGAGAATAAAAATACAAGGAAACCAATTTTAAGTACGAAAAATGCCATGAACAACTTGATAAAATATTAGTCTATGGCTTTTTCTCATCTGCCCTTTCTGTAAATGAGTGGCATTTTGTCATTAACTCTTTCTCTAAATAAGATGTTGAATGCCATCAAGTCAGTCCCAACTTACAGCGACAGAATAGAACTGTTTCTTACGGTTTCCTAGGTTTTTGAGCTCTTAACCATTGCCTCACCAGGGCTCCTTCAAGAAACGAGTTTATTTGTTCAACATTGCATTTACCTCAGACACCTGAAACGGGGCTGTTTCTGTTTGCTGATAGGATAGGTATGGGAGGTATATGTGCCCCTTTTGGGGATAATGAGGGTGTCAGGCCATGGGGGACGGGGTTGGGTGGAACAAACAATGCCTAGACGGTCAATCAAAGTTGTGGAAATCTAGAATGAACATCGTCTTCTTCTTGCTGGAGCAGTGCGGGGATCATAATGGCTCTCTGTTCCTTTAAAATACTGTTCAGATAATGGACTGACCTCCCACGCATTCCAAGAGGTTGCCTCTAGCTTTACTGAAATCCTATACTGACCACAGACCTTATTTCCCCTCGCAGCTTTGATACCCTGTCCAGCCAAGTTATCCTCTAGAGACAGACGCCTTTGCTGTTTCTCTCGATGCGCTCCACAGTAGTTTTAGAATTGTTTCAAGATCACCTGAGGACAGACATCTCTCTGTCTCCTCCCTCACCGCTCCCCCCCATTGCCCTCTCAGAATTGTCAAGAGTTTCATTAGTCCAGTGCTTTAACATTAATCTATGGAGACATCCTGCCAATTAGCTATCACTCTGAAAAGCCACCAAAGGAGCTGAAAACCAGACTCTCACTAGGAAATACATATATGTTTTTGCCAAGTGCTTTGTTCTTGTTATTTTTTGAAGCAGTGTAAGTCATTAGCAAGCCTGTGCTAATTGAATTTGATTTAGTGGCAACATTGTCACAACCATAGCCAGTACACCAATAAAATGCCAACCTGCTTTGCCCAATCATTAGGCCCATGTTTCTAACAACAAAAGCCTGACCTTTGGTTGAAGGTTGTCACATCAGGCCTAGGGAATGGGGGACATGTTCCAGCCTCCCATAGAATAAATTCGGACACTGACATGATCATTTAGAGTGGAATGAAAAAATGAATGGGAAAATCCATTTGTCTAAATGACATGCACTAGTGATACATAACCCTTCAAAACAGTTCAGATCATGCCTAGTCTCTTTATGAAGTGTGTCAGTAATTAAATGAACAAAATGGCACCATGTACTTAAAACACACACACACAAACCACACAAAACTCAGACTAGTAGAGTTAAGATGTGAAAAAGCACATCTAGCAACTTACCAGTCTTTTCAGCTATAGAAAAGTAAATGAGACACGTTGATGACTTTCACCTCAAAATATTTTGGGGAGTGGGAAAGTGGGGATCTGGACTGAATCACCAAAGTAACTTAATACAAAAGAGGTGAGATCCTTGCAGCAAAAGATTAAAAACTTCTGAAGGGTAAAAATTACCCTTTCATGTTCAGCTCCAGTTTGCTAATTTCTAAAGTCATTTCCTCACATTCTAGAAGGCCTTATCTTTTATGCCTCACATATGAGGAGAAATGTGGGAATATATTTTAGAAGGTGGCATTGGGATTTGTTTTAACTTACATTGTCATGTTATATCTGGGTGAGGGGTGTACGAAGTAATTAAGAGAAACATGCTGAGAAGGGAATGTCAGCTGAATTTAGCTAATAAGTCCCAAGACTGGCCCCAAGTGCTAAGGGAAAAATATTCCAGGGGATTTTTCCTTACAGGTTTTAAGTTAGCTGTGGGCAATGGCAGTGTGATGCCAATGGTGGTTTTGTATCTCGTTGCCCTCAACATCACCCTTTTTTCCTCCTGTGACCTGCACTTACAGGGTGATACCATCACCTCATCAATTGCCAATGCCATCCGTTCAATAGCCAGCTATCACTGTGGGGCATCTGTGTCGATGAGAGGCAACTGGCTCACTCCAAAAATAACCTGTGATACAGTACCAGGTACATCACAGATTTCCTCAGTCATCCAAGCTCAGGAAAAATAGCATTCATACTTGCACCTGGACACTTCCTAGTCAGAAATGGCCGTGTTTTCTGTCACTGTGGTCTTTGTGTAATGTAACGGACATTCATATTTTTTTAATACTACCAACGATAATCATCCTTCCCCTTCAAAGCTAGTGACAATTACCTATGTAAATAAATGTTATCTGTGCTTCCCCATCCAGTTGAGTTCAGCTGGCTGAATTTTAAAAAGGGAGAGAAGAGAAAGCTTTTCGTTTAGTATCACATGACATAGTAAGAGTTCCTTAGGGAATTTGCTTTCACTAAATCCTGGCAAAAGTCCCCAATTGATTGTCTCAAGTGGTGATATGCTGGAAATTTAGAAGTCTTTCCCCATGTAGGGGAAGAAGATTCCCTAGAGGACTTTGTATTGTGCAGAACGAAAGGTGGGGGAGACCAGGTAAGATCACAGAAGGAAGGAGGGAGGCAGAGCTAGGGACCAGGAGTGTTGAGTGAGGGAATCATTATCACCTCTTACACACTCTTAGGACTCCTGGTGTGGGAACCACAAGTTCAGCAGTTCAAACCCACCAGCTGCTTTTTAGAAACCCAACACAAGGTTTCTATGAGTTAGAACCGACTCCACGGCACTTAACAACAATAACATATTTTCAGCTCTCTCCAAGGTGGCTCCAAGGACATTTGCTGCCCTTGTTCTGTAAGTCCCATCCTTCTCAGCCTTACCTTCCTTCCAGGAGAACAAAGGACTACATTAATGTCTGCAACCTTCCATTTTATCAGTTTCTAGGAGCATAACACTTTAGAGGTAAAAGTTACCATATCAGAGACCAGCACTGTCATGGAATATTTATTAAATTCAAAGTTTTAAAAAATTGATTTTTTTTTTCAATTAAGAACTGAGAAGGAATTTATGACAAACACTTCTAAACTCTTGATGATATTCGGTTCTTTTCAAAACTGTTAATATTTGATTAATATATCACTGGCAATTTAAATGAAATATGCTCATAGGTTAAGACGTAGGCTTTTAACAATGGTTTTGACAAGGGCAAAAAGTTTTGGTAAAAATGTGAGACAAAGATTAGCAAATTCTCCCTGCTTTTGAAGACAATGGCTACTCACAAGAGAAGAAATGTCAGACTCATTAGTTTGATTTAATTAAATTCTAAACCTCTGGTAGTTGTTTAGAAAGGAACAAGCGTTGTGTTGGAAAATACTTCCTTTTCTCTGCGTGTCACTGGACTCATCAATTCTCCTATGTGCTTACAAACCACATGACTCTAAAAAACCAACCCAACCAAACCAATTGCCATTGAATCAATTCCAATTCAGAGAGACGCTATGAAAACGGAGTAGAGGTGCCTCACAGGGTTTCCAAGGCTGCAAATCCTTATGGAATCAGACTGCCTCATCTTTCTCCCACAGAGCAGTTGGTTCAACCTTTGACCTTTCAGGTAACAGTCAAGTTCTTTAACCAGTGTGCCACTTCACATTACTCTATCAAGAGGTCCATAATTTGAGGGGAAAATAATTGTTCCTATAATGATGTACTTCTTTTTTTCAAATTCAATTCAGACACTACGAGATCTTTTAAATCTTAAAGGTGGAAGGTTCAAATCCACCAGAGTCTCCTAGGGAGAAAGATGAAGTAGTCTGCCCCTGTAAAGATTGCAGCTGTGGAAACCCTTTCGAGGAGTTCTATTCTGTCCCATAGGGTCGTTATGAATCAGAAACTAGTTGATGACAATGAATTTGGTTTAGTTGGGTTGTTGTTGTTGTTGTTAAGTGCCTTCGAGCCAGTTCCAACTCATAGCGATCCTGTATAGGGTTTCCAAAGATCAGCTGGTGAATTCGAACCACTGACCTTGCGGTTCAAACCGACCTTGCAGTCCTGTGCATTATGACTAGCAATCTACTCTATGGCAAAAGGTTTTGTTTTCAGAAAACTCTTTGCGTTTACTGTCGATACCAACATCAACCACAAGATGTCACCAATAACTACAGTACTGACTTCAAAGAACCTGGGGAAGGAATTTAATGCACACATCTCTCCTTAGGTTAAATCGCTTGCTATTTTGCTCATCAGTTTTCTCTCTAGTTCTCAAACTAGCACACATTTAATATTAGTTTATATTTTGCAACTACAGTATGATTTTCAGAATCGGCATGATTCTATGTTCATTAAAAATGTATATTATTAAATTAAAGATTCATTAGGTTATAAACCTCACATATACTATGATGATATCGTAGGAGTTGTTATTAAATGCTGTCGAATTGGTTTCTACTCTTAGCAACCCTGTAAAGGATTTCCGATGGTGGTTTTAACTGTCGACCTTGAGGTCAAACCATAAAACACACACACACACACACACAAGCAAGAGTACACACCAAATGGGAGCGCGGTGGCTATATACGATAGATAAGCACTGCACTGCAAACCATGAGGTATGCGGTTCAAGCCCATCACCGGTTCCACAGGAGAAAGATGAAGTTTTCTGCTCCAATGAAGATTTAAAAAGCTCCAGAAACTCTATGCAGGGTCAATGTGAGTTGGAACCGACTAGAGCTCTGGTAGTGTAGTGGTCACGAATCGGGCTGCGAACCTCAAGGTCAGCAGTTTGAAACTACCAGCTGTTTCGTGGGAGAAAGATGAGGCTTTCCCGCCCGTAAAGATTTACATCCAGCCCCTGTACAGGGTCACTATGAGTCGGAACTGACTCCACGGCACACAACAACAACAGATGGTACTTAACAACCACACATCAAATATATGATCCGTAGTCACTTACAGTTTAGTCCTATTAAATACAGTGAAAAAACCAAAAAGGTCAGTCTTGGCCAACCAGTCCTGAAGTTGTACAGTTCATATTTAGTATTTATATGTTACAGAATTATTTCTCTTTTGACATAACACAAAGTTAATTAACATTTATGCTGTCTTTGTGAAGGCAAATCCAGTATTCTTTACCTCTAATTCTTTTCACATACATATTCTAAATATACAAGGTTAAAAAAAATAAACATATTGTGATTGTAAGACCAACATTTTTCCTTGAAATGCTTTATCATAATATTATGCTTAATTATGCAAATATGCTGGAGGCTTTTTTTTTTTTTTTATGGGTGCATCAGCCAAATTCAAATACACAGAAGATGACAAATACATATTCATTTGCACATTTCAGCACATATATGCCTGTGTGCAGAATTCTATTAACTAAACAATGAAACATAATGATACAAGTATTTAAAAGTGAGATAGGGAACAAAGCTATTTGACAAAAGCTTTTGTTTTGTTTCATTTCATTGAAAATAATCCTAACTTCTAAGGAATTGTATTTGTTTTGTTCATTACCCTCTATTTAATTCTCAAAAAGATTCCAAAGATAGAAGAGTTTTAGTGTCATAAGATTGACACAGTTGTAGTAGTTCTAGAATATCAACTAAAGTTTTATTTTGTTGAAATGTATCTGCTGTTTGTTTTACATTTATGGGAGAGGTGAAGAGAATGAAAAAGATGATTTAAAACACTTCTATGAAAAATATGGAGTAAAATTTCAAATATTTGACAGAAAAAAACCATATAGCT
>NW_006408532.1:20843061-20881212 GCF_000296735.1 Chrysochloris asiatica | reverse complement strand
TCTATCTGTCAGATACTAATATTTGTGAGAAATATAGTATGTAATTTTCTCTTTACAATTTCCCTCAGTTATTTTAAAATTGTTTATGAACAAAACTGTCAACATTTCTTAAAAATTTTGATAATTCTTAAGGTCTCTGGTCATTTCAAAAACAAATAAGAACTTATAAAAACAGTAAACATTTACATTTGGGGAGTATCTGTGACTGATCTTCATGTTTACTATTTCAAAACAACACACCAAATTTATTAATTTACCTTACATTTGCCCAGATATCATAAAGTACAACATAAATATATATATATGTAATAAACACTCTTGAATTTGTTTCACTTTTTAAACTGTAATCATAATGAACTTTAGCAAAAAATAGTGTTGACATTCCTAATAAACCAGTAGGATAGAGTACAACTTCCCACTGGGTTTCCAAAGCTGTAATCTTTATGGAAAGGAATTCTGGACTGCTAAACTCAAGGTTGGCAGATCAAACCCACCAGCAGTTCCACAAGAGAAAGATTTATAGCCTTGGAAACCCTATGTAAGGTCACTATGAGTCAGAATCAACTCTATAGCAATAGATTTGGTTTGGTTTAAACTTGATGGATACACACTGCTGTGTCTGTCTCCAACAACCTGTCAGTTACCAGCTGAGTGCTTTAACCACCACATCTTCAGGACACCTTCCTTTTAACTTTACTATTTATGTGGTGCTGTGGGTTAATGTGCTGGACTGCAGAGTTGGTTTGAACAGCAAGGTCGGTGGCTCAAGTTCACCCACCACTCCTAGGAAACCCATACAGGGTCGTAATGGGTCGGAACCAACTCAATAGCACTTAACAATAACAACAACAATGCTGCTGATTTGGACTCCTGGTATGATGCTGTAGGATCAGCACTGGACTGCGAACCACCAGCTGCTCCTCGGAAACCCTATACAGTATCACTATGAGTTGGAACCAATTCGACGGCACTTAAAAACAACAATAAAAAAATTATTTTAGCAATAGTTTCAAAAATTAAAAATGAATTTTATATATCCATAAAAGCTAAGACAAATCAGAACAAATTTTATATGTGAAGCTTGAAATAATAACAGCTATATCATTGTGCTTCTTAATAAAACAAAATGTGATTTAAAGGCTATTCATTTCTTCTATTATATTCCATTAACATTTTTCCTACTCTAGAGTATTAAGTGCTTTATTTATGCACATAAATTTTATTTTTGTCAGTAAAACATAAATCTTAATGTGTGGAAGGCGTTAAAAGAGTACAGAATATTGTATTCTATTTGTAATATTGAGGGAAGGATGGAACTAAAACAATGAAAGAAAATGGTATGTAAGTGTATTAAACATGACAATTGTTCTGTGTTGTGCGTCCCAGGAATTACCTCTTTAGTTCAGAGAAAACTTTATATTGGTACATTGAGAATAAACGTATGCAGTTAGGAGTGTATCTCTTGTGTGTTCTTAGAAGATTTTCCACAATAGCCAAGACTGCTGGAGGACAATGCATTTTAATACAAAGGGTTTTCAAAAAGTTTACGGAATATAAGGATAATGGAATTTTCCCACAAAATTCTTGAAGCCGCTCATATTTGATAAAAATAAAAAAGATGTTCATACCTATAGAATTGTGATAGGAACGCTGGTGGCTCTTTAGGATAAGCACTGGACTGCTATCTACAAAGGCAGTGGTTCAAACCCACCAGTCCCTCTTTGAGAGAAAGATGAGGCTTTCTGCTCCCATAAAGACTTACACCCTCAAAAATCCTGTACAGGATCACAATGAGTCTAAACCAACTTGACACAACAATTGTGCTAAATATTTTGAAGAAACTGCAAACATTTTTAAGATATATATTTAAATTTCTAAATGTGATTTTTTAATTTACATTTTAAAAGTTCGATAACTGTAGGTGATAGTGCTCATTCAAATCACTAACATTTTGGAGGCATCTAATCAGCTTTATTTTATGGAGGAAAAAAGAGGCTGTTATTTTCATAGTCATATTTATTTTGCTAATCCTCATCATCAGTGGATAGCCTCTCTCTTTCCCTGATGCAATGATCTAAAAATATCGCATTACTTTTGTTGGGTTTTTACTTTCAGAATATTTACATAAATACATGCTGCAGGCCAATATGGAAACAGGAGGCTTTTTAATGGAATCATTTCCCTTTGGGGAGTGCTGTCCAGTGCTGAATTTTATTTAATTTTGTTTGGTTCAGCAAAAACTATGCCATGTTAACATGTGAAAGGTGTTGCAAGAGTATAAACTATTTGGTTTCTATTTGGTCTACTTAGATAAGGGAGGAACAAAATATTTAATGAAAATAATGTTTCATTGTATCACGCAGGAAAGTTTGTCCTTTAAATTAGAGATGTATGGCTATAGAAAGTTCTCTCAGTTGCTAAATCCCTGCGTTTAAAGATAAAATGACACTAACTTTAAAAGCTCTAATGACAAGCCCCCTGAGAGTTCTTGATATATTCTCTGTAACTGGTCAAAATATGTTTTCTTTCATGATATTTCCATTCCAAAGAAAGCATAGTTATTTCCAATTCATTTGAATAAAAACACCAACTCACTCAGAGAGAGGGATATGCTGTTTGGGAGTATTAAAAATAGGGCTACTTAGTCTTTATTCTTCATGAAAGATATATATTTCCTTGAGGGTGAAAGCAATGTTTCAAAATGAGGGGAGGTTATGATGTTGAATTAAATTTGATATGTGTCATTGCCTAGGGAAAGATGGTATTCATTTAGGCTCTGGTGTCTATGGAGACTCTCACTGTCCTTCCCTCCTCCCCCACCTTTATCATGTTCAGGTTCCTGAGAGCCATGAACTCTACTGTTCAGTTCTTAACTAAGTAGCTGGCCCTGAATCCCTCCCCTCTTTTTTCTATATTGGTTATATGAAATCAGTAACCAAGAGAAAAAGGTGAGAGGGCCCAATTCAGTTTTATCTCAAGACAATCTCTACTTCTCCTCCTTTGGAACTTATTCTAAGCCTTCCTAAGACTAGAACGGCCTTTCAAATAGAAGGCAGTTCTTGCCGCAAATGAGTCAGAATGAGCAATAGTTTTTAGAAATTCAAAACTACCCACAGACCAATTTGCTTTAAGTGGAAGGTTCTAGGCTCTATAGGTTTCCACATATTCATATGATATGCTAACACCAATATGGCTGAAAAAGGGAAGTACTAGTGACATTTTAAAAAAATTAAATGGAACTATGAGTCCTGTTGTGGTGCTGTGGGGTAATGCACCAGACTGCAAAGCCGTTTGAACTGCAAGGTCGGTGGTTCAAGCTCACCAGCTGCTCCTAGGAAACCCTATATAGGGTCACTATGGGTTGGAACTGACTCAATGACACTTAACAACAACAACAACAACAACATAAGCTATTAGAGAGTCCTGGTATAGTACTGTGGGTTAAGGTGCTAGACTAGATTGTAAAATTAGTTTGATCTGCAAGGTCAACAGTTCAAACTCACCAACTGCTCCTTGGAAACCCTATACAGGGTCACTATGGGTCAGAAGCAACTCGATAGCACTTAGCAACAACATAGCAACATTACTTGTTAAAGTTACTGGGTGGTGCAAACAGTTAACACGATCAGCTGCTAACTAACTGAAGCTCCTCAGGAAAAGAGCCCTAGTGATTGAAAGCTAAAAAGTTAGCCATTGAAAACTATGAAGCACAGGTCTACTTTGACACACATGGGGCTACCAGGAGTTGGAATCTACTTGATGGTGACTGGAGATATAAAGAGAGAGGAAGAGGGAAATAGAGGGGAAGAGGGAGGGATAGAGAGAGATAGACATTAGCCGTACACATGACCCACTTCCACCGCTCAGTAAACCTAAAATGGGCCATTAGAAGCTTTAAAGACTTATAAGTCATAAAGATTATAGGAGGTATAAGAAATCACTGCCACAGCCATCTCTCAGTTTGTTGTACTGTGGTGGTTTACATGTTGCTGTGATAGTTGGAAGCTACGTCACCAGTATTTTAAATACCAGCAGGGTATACCCATGAAGGAGAGGTTTCAGCTGCGCTATCGGAATAAGAAGAAGGAGAGGCAGGCTACTTCTGAATGATGAGCCACTGAAAACCTTGTGAATAGCAATGGAACACTGTCATATGGCACTAGAATATTGAATACTGTAACATGATGAATAGCATCCGAATATTGTCAGATACAGTGCTAAAAAAGGAGGCCGTCAGTTGGAAGGCACTCAAAACATGTCTGGGGAAGAACTGTCTCTTCAAAGTAGAGTTGACCATTATGATGCAAATGGTATAAAGCATTTGGGACCTTCATTTGCTGATGTAAACACCCATTAATAATCAGAACATGAATATATGAAGAATGAATCCAGGAAAATTGGAAGTTGTCAAAAATAAAATCGAATGTATAAACATCAATATCCTAGACATAAGTGAGCTGAAATGGTATTGACCATTTTGAATCTGACAACGTATGATTTACAAAGCTGGGAATGACAAATCGAAGCGGTATGGTATCATATTCATCACCAAAAAAGAACATTTCAAGATCTTTCTTTAGTATAATGCTGTCTGTGATAGAATAATATCCATAAGCCTACAAGAAAGATCAGTTAATGCCCTATTATTCAAATTTATGCACAAACCATTAAAGCCAGTGATAATAAAATTGAAGAATTCTACCAACTTCTTCAGTCTGATATTGACCAAACATGCGATCAAGATGTATGGATAATTACTGGTGATTGGAATGTGAAAGTTGGAAATAAAGAGGGAAAGATCGGTAGTTGGAAAATGTGGCCTTGATGATAGAAATGATACTGGAGATCAAGTGATAAAAATTTGCAAGACCAATGGCTTTTTCATTTCAAATATCTTTTTTAACCAACATAAAAAATGACTATACACATGGACCCTACCAGATGGAACACACAGCAATCAAACTGACTACATCTGAGTAAAGAGACTGTGGAAAAGCACAATATCATCAGTCAAAACAAGGCCAGGGGCAGACTGTGGAACAGACCATCAATTGCTCATATTCAAATTCAGGCTGAAGCTGAAGAAAATTAGAGTAAGTCCAAGAGAGCCAAAATATGATCTTGAAGATATCCAATCAGAATTTAAAGTTCATCACAAGAACAGATTTTGTGCATTAGATACTAATGACTGAAGACTAGAAAAGCTGTGGGATGACATCAAGAACATTATACAGGAAGAAAGCAAAAAGGTCATAAAGAAGATAAGAAAGAAGGAAAACACCAAAATGGATATCAGAAAAGATTCTGAAACTTGCTATCCAGTGGAGAGATGCTAAAGGGAATGAGCTGAACAGAAAATTTCAAAAGGCAGCTTAAGAAGACAAAGTCAAATATTATGAATGTGCAAAGATTTGGAGTTAGAAAACAAAAAGGGAAGAACATGCTCAGTATTTCTCAAGCTGAAAGAACTGAAGAAAAAAATCAAGCTTGACTTGAAATATTGAAGTTTTCTATGGTGTTGAGCTGTGGGTTAATACACTGGACTACAAGGTCAGTGTGAATCACAAGATCGGTAGTTCAAGCTCACTAGTTACTCCTTGGAAACACTATACAGGGTCACTATTGATCCGAACCAACTTGACGGCAGCTAATAAAAACAATAACAACATGGTGTAGCACTGTAGGCTCAGCACTGGACAGCTAACCACAGAGCTGATGGTTCAAACCCACCAGCCGCTCCTTGGAAACCCTATACTGGGTCACTATGAGTCAGAATTGATTCCATGGCACTTAAAAACAACAACAGGTGGGCAAAATATTGAATGATGCAGAACACAACAACAGAAGATGGAAGTAATACACAGAGTTATTTTACCAAAAAGAAATGGACAATGGTCTACCATTTTAAGAGATTGCATCTGATCAACAGTAGATGGTACTGATGAAAAAACTCCAAGCTGTACTGAAAGCACTGGCAAAGAACAAAGTTCTAGGAATTGATGGAACACAGTTGAAATATTTCAACAAACTGATGTAGCACTTGAGGCAGTCTCTCATGTATGCCAAGAAATTTGGAAGATAGCTACTTAGCCAACTGATTGGAAGAGATCCGTATTTGTGGCCATTCCAAACAAAGATGACCCAAGGACTGCAGAAATCATCACACAATATCATTAATACTACATGCAAGTAAAATTTTACTGAAGATAAATCAAAAACTTTTGAAACAGTACATTGACAGGGAACTATCAGTGATTCAACTATCCGAGGTTCAAGCCAGATTCATATGAGGATGTGGAATAAGGGATACTGTCATTGCTGCTGTCAGATAGCCCTTGACTGAAAGCAGAGAATACAAGGGAGATGTTTACCTGTACTTTATTGACTATGCAGAGGCTTTAGATTGTTTGGATTGTTTATTGACTGCAGTGTGAAGAATGGGTTTTCCAGAACATTTAATTTTGCTCATAAGGAACCTGAACATACACCAAGAAGCAGTCATTAGAACAGAACAAGGGGACACGGAGTGGTTTAAAATTAGGAAAAGTGTGCGCCAGAGTGGTAGTCTTTCACCATGCTTATTCAATCTGTATGCAGAGCAAATAATCCGAGAAACTGGATTATATGAAGAAGACCGTGGCATCATGATTAGAGGAAGACTCATTAGCAACCTGAGATGCGCGGATGATACAACCTAGCTTGTTGAAAGTAAAGAGAACTTAAAATACTATCTGATGAAGATCAAATACCACATCCTTTAGTATGGGTTGCACCTCAATGCAATGAAAACAAAAATCCTCACCACTTGACCATAAATAATATTCATATAAATGGGAATAAGATTGAAGTTGTCGAAGACTTCATTTTACTTTGATCCATTATTAACTCATGGAAGTTGCAGTCAATAAATCAAAGAACATGTTGCACTAAGCAAAGCTGCTGCACAAGACCTTTTTAAAGTGTTCAGGAGCAAAGATGCCAGTTTGAGGACTGAGGTGCCACTAACCTGAGCTTTGGTATTTTCAATAGCTCCGTATGCATGTAACGGTTGAAAAATGAATAAGGAAGACTGTAGAAGAATTGATGCATTTGTTATGGTTTTGGAGATGAATATTAAAAGTATCATGGACTTCTGAAAGAACAAATCAATCTGTGTTTGGGAAAGTACAACCAGAATACTCCTTAGACTCCAGGATTGTGAGGCTTTGTCTCTCATACTTCCGACATATTGTTAGGAGTTACCAATTCCTGGAGAAGGACATCATGTTTACTAAAGTAGAATGTCAGTGAAAAACAGGAAGTCCCCCAATAAGATGGATGGTGGCAGTAGTAATGGTCTCAAGCATAATCATAGTTGTGAGGATGGCACAGGCCCGGGCAGTGGTTTCTTCTATTGTGCATTGTAGTTGTTGTTGGTAAGTATGGTAGAGTTGGTTCCGACTCATAGCAACCCTGTATGTGGTGGTGGTGGTTATATGCTGTGGAGTCGGTTCCGACTCGTAGCGACCCTGCACAGGGTTTCCAAGGCTATAAATCTTTATGGGAGCAGAAAGCCTTATCTTTCTCCTACAGAACAGCTGGTAGTTTTGAACTGCTGACCTTGCAGTTCACAGCCTGATTTGTAACCACTACGCTACCAGAGCTCTTTGTATAGGGCACCTGAAAACAACAACAGCACCTAAGAACACCAACAACAGGGAATCACTGTAGAAGAATAAAACTGTTTATAGTAGAATAAGCAGTCCTGGTGTGGTGCTGTGGGTTAGTGCGCCGGACTGTAAGCTAAGTTTGAACCACAGAGTCAGTGGTTCAAGCCCACCAGCTGCTCCTTGGAAACACTATAAGCTCACCAGCCTTACCTTGGAAACGCTATATAAAGTCGATATGAATTGTAACCGACTTGACAACACTTAACAACAAACACTAACAACAACATAGTAGAGAGGGGGAGCTCTAGTAGCTTTGTTAGAGTCTTGGTGTGGTGCTGTGGGCTAATGTGCTGGACTGCAAAGTCAGTTTGAACTGCAAGGTTGGTGGTTCAAGTTCACCAGCTGATCCTTAGAAATCCTCTACAGGGTCGCTGTGGGTTGGAACCAACTCAATGGTGCTTAACAACAACAGTGGCACTGTGAGTTAACTATTGGTCTGCTAATCAGAAGGTTGGTGGTTCAAACTCACCGGCTACTTCATATGAGAAAGATGAGGTTGTGTACTCCTGTAAACGGAGCTCTGGTAGCGTAGTGGTTACGAATCGGGCTGCTAACCACAAGGTTAGCAGTTCTAAACTGCCAGCTAGTCCACTGGAGAAAGATAAGGTGTTCTGCTCCCATAAAGATTGACAGCCTCAGAAACCCTGTACAGGGTCGCTATGGGTCAGAACCGACTCCACAGCACACAGCCACCACCACTCCTGTAAAGCTTTGTAGCCTCGGAAACCCATTGCTATGAGTCACAATTGACAGCATGGCAATGATTAGGGGGGTTGGTATAGTAGTATGTTGTTGTTGTTAAGTGCTGGTAAGTCGGTTCTAACTCATAGCAATCCTCTGCAGGACTTCTGAGGTTTTTTTTTTATTTTTTATATCTCCCTGGTGCTGACTAAGTCCAGTGCTTATCGTATACTATTACTAACATAACAGACAATAACACAAATAGTAACTTCTGAAAACATGAGAAGAAATGTACGTACATACATTCCTGCATTTAATTATCCCTACAGGATTATTCTGAGAATCTAGTTTAAAAAGTTTAGATTTCATGAAGCCTGACAGAGTTGAGGGGTTGTAAATACTATTGATGAAAGATATTAATGGATAGAATATTTGACTCATGGATTTCCACGATCTTGGATTTCATTTCTTTTTTCATGGGTCAAGGTGATGTCGTTGTTAAGTGCTGTCATGTCAATTCTGACTCATAGTGACCCTATATAGGGTTTTTGAGGAGCCGCTGGTAAACTTGAACCGCCGACCTTGAAGTTCAAACCGACCTTGCAGTCCAGCACATTATCCTGCAGCACCACCTCAATAGTAATTGGTGAAGAGCAATAAAGAAAGGGAGTATATTTATTCCTGCATGGGGAAGGAATAAACTATTCCATCTCCCTCAATAGCTAACAAACATTATCTATGGCTATGGTTTTTGTCAGTGCTTGAGAGCAAGATTATGATGTATGAAGACTTTTCACAGAACCTTTTTAACAGAGAGTTTGAGGATTGAATATAATCAGAAAATCTTTTTCAAAGTGCACTTGACATTAATCAGGGCAGTTCCATTCAAATTAAGCAATTCTGATATGCACATATGAGATCAAAAGGGGACTTTTGTCTTAAATCTAAGTGGTAAGACTGGGAGAGCTCGCCAGACAGAACACCCATGGTCAATCACATATAACTTGAGCAAGTGTTAGTTGTATGATGTATGAGATGTATGAGAAAGAAGATTCCTTTTAAGAAGGGCATGCTTTAAGATATTAGATAGGATTTTTTTTGTTTGTTTGCATCCCACTTTTTGAAGAAAGGTAAAAATAAGCAATTTTCAGTTTAACCTGCTTATACATTCTACATATTTAACAGCTTAGAGGCCACATTTCTTCCCATCAAGTGGAGTACCTTTAAAAAATAAACTAAATCACATCCATCTATAAAGTGTTGATTGCTTATGAAAAAGTCTGATGCTGATGTTAGTCAGCTAAAAAGAAAGATGGGCAGTAGACAGTGAGCAATGTCCAAATTCACCACTCATGTGATCTTAGCATTCTGATTGGGATGTGAATATGTCTCAAAAAATTCCTTCTTCACCCACTCAGAGTCACTATCTAAAATCACATAACCAAGGAAGAGACAGTTAGGAGTGACTTGTCAGTTCTTTCCAACTATTTGAAAATATTACATTTATTACAGTATAATATTGTACAAGTTCATGAATAAAAAAAAATCTTCTGAATATGTATATTGTTGGGTGGCTTTGCAAAATGTGGGGTTGTCAACTAATAGTTATATGAATATCTGGTATTCATGTCATTATATCCTGAATACTAGATTGTTGTTGTTAAGTGCCGTCGAGTCAGCTCCGACTCATAGCAACCCTGTATAGCATTTCCAAGGAGCAGCTGGTGAGCTTGGACAGCCAACCTTGTGGTTCAAACAGACCTTACAGTCCAGTGCATTAATCCACAGTGTAACACCAGGACTCTTATTAAACCGTAGCACCACAAAAAGTAAGAACTAAACACAAATCACTAGTGAAAGAGATATAACAACCACCACCACCACAACAACAAAATAGGAAATGTAAAGTGATGTCTTATTTTCTTTTCATGTATCTGACAGTGTCGATTGATCTGTGATAATCACTACCACTGAAGACGATGCTAGTGTGTCAATATTTTCTTAACCCACAAGGAGAGGCCTTAAGCAGAAAGGTACTCTGAATGTTTGCAGACAGTCAAAAAGCCACACTTCATCTTCTCTACCGTTCCAAAACTAAACTCCTATTTTTACAGTCATTTAAAAACAAAAACAAAACCTGGGATTCTGCCAAATCTTAACCTATGCTTTTGAATCTTAGTGGATGTTCATTTAAAAAAACAAAAAAAATGATAGACAAAAAAGTGTTTACACTTGTTCTACCTACCTTTGACCAACTGCATGTTTACTATTAAAAGATTCACAGTCAACTATACCAAGTATTGACTTTCAGATATAGTAAAGGGCAAGGAAAATGGAAGAAACCAAGAGATAGTGCACCCCAACAAATACAGTTACATTCAGCAACATCCCCAAATGGGGGAAAGTAATGTGTAAGTTACAACTATTTATGGTTTATGTGATTGTGGTTGTTGTTGTTAAGTGTTGCCCACTCACAACAACCTTCATAGTGGTAGGTGGGTTTGAAACATCAACCTTGTGGTTAGCAGTACTGTGCTTATTCTACAGTGCTGCATCAGAACTCCATTTATGTGGTTGTTAATTGCTTTTGAGTTGGTTCCTACTCATAGCGACACTGTATATGGTTTCCAAGGAGCAGGTGGTGGGTTTGAATTGCTGAAATTGTGGTTCACAGTCCAGTGCTGATACTATAGCACCACGCCAGCATCATGAAAACATACTGGACAAGAAAATGGATTTCTTGGGAATCAACTCTAATAAAGAACACAAGCATTCTAACATGAAGCACAAATGCAAATCATAATGTTTCTTTTGCTTCGACTCTAAATTAATGAGTTGCTGTTAACTTGATAGCTCTATCCCTATATATAGCATAATGATCTTTGAAACTACACCATGAGGGAGATGGACAGGTCTTAGAACACAGAGGGGCTAATCGTCTGGTCAACAACAAGATGGCCAGAAGAAGTGAGCAATTAAGCTTAAGTTTTCTGATTCACAGTCTAAGAGTCTTTATTTTTCATTGCATGTTGTTGTTGTTGCTAAGTGCTGTTGAGTCAGTGTGGACTCATAGTGCTCTTGTACAGGGTTTCCAAGGCTTAATAAATCTCACCAGAGCAGAAAGCCTCTCTTTCTCCTGCAGAGTGGCTGGCAGTCTAGAACCTCGTATCTTGTGGTTTGCAGTCCAGTGCTTATCCTATGGAGTCATTTAGAACATTATGTATTGCAGCTTGATGGCACATGCTGATTAGAAGAGGGAAGTGAAATATATGACTGTTACAATTTTTCAGTATTTATTGTCTTTTTAGGAGTCCTGGGTGACACTAACAGTGAAGCTCCCATCCAGAGGCACTTTCAAAGAAAGGTCTGATGATCTGCATCCCAAGTATATATGTGCATATATAAATGTGTTGTTGTTGCTGTTGTTGTTAAGTGCCATCTAGTCAGAAATGACTCACAGCAACCCTGTATAGGGTTTCTGAGGAGCAGCTGGTGGGTTTGAACTGCTGACCTTGTGGTTCACAGCCCAGTGCTGATCCTGTAGCACCACACCAGGACTCCATATGTATGTATGTTGTTGTTGTTGTGAAGTGTCATCGAGTCGGTTGCGACCCTGTATAGGGCGTCCAAGGAGCAGCTGGTGAGCTTGAACCACTGACCTTGCAGTTCAAACAGCTTTGCAGTCTGGTGCATTAACCCACAGGGCCACACAATAAGCTCTGGACTATGAACCACAGGTCGGCAATTCAAATCCACCAGCTGCTTGGCGGGGAAAAAAGATGAGGCTTTCTGCTATGGAGAAGATTTAAAGTCTTGGAAACCCTATACAGGGTTTCTATGAATTAGAACTGACTTGACAACATTTAACAACAACAATAACACAAACACACACAGATATGCATATATATACATACATAAACATGATTACAGGGGTCACAAGGCATTATAAAGTAAACCTTTGACTTGAATTCCTACACCACTGTATAGAATTTCAAGAATATTTTCACCATACTTATTCAATCTGCATGATTAAGAAATAATCTGAGAAGTTGGATTATATGAAAAAGAATGCGGCATCAGGATTGGAGGAAGACTCATTAACAGCATGCAATTTGCAGATGGTACATCCTTGCTTGCTGAAAAGTGAAAAGGACTTAAAATACTGATGACGATCAAAGACCACAGCCTTCGAAATAGTCTGCAAATCAATGTAAAGGAAACAGAAAATCCTCACAGCTGGACCAGTAAATAATACCATGATAAATGAAGAAAAGATTGAAGTTGTTGAAGACTTCATATTGCTTGGAAGTAGCAATCAAGAAATCAAAGGACATTTACATTAGGCAAATCTGCTTAATAGCATAAGACCTCTTTAAAGTGTACAAGAGCAAAGAGGTCAGTTTGAGGATTAAGTTGCTCCTGATCCAAGCCAGGGTGTTTTCAGTAGCCTCATATGCATGTGAAAGTTGGACAATGAATAAGGAAAACCATAGAAAAATTGATGCATTCGATTTATGGTGTCGGGGAAGAATATTAAAAGCACCGTGGACTGCTAGAACAAACAAATCCGTGTTGGAAGAAGTACAGCCAGAATGCTCCTTAGATTCTAGGATGGCGAGATTTTTTCTTTCATGCCTCGGATATGTTATTAGGAGGGACTTGGTAAAGTGGAGGGTCAGTGAAAAAGAGTAAGACTTCCAATGAGATAGATTGGTACATTGGCAGCAATGGGCTCCAGCTTAACAATGATTGGGAGGATAGTGAAGGACTGGACAGTCTTTTGTTCTGTTGTGCACATGGTAGCTGTGAGTTGGAACTGAATCAACAGCCCCTAAAACAACAAGAATGATATTTTGGCATATCCTTATATGTAAGAAAAGAGACTCAAATATGGAGCACATTCAACAATAGAAGACTTTACTCATCCAAAAACAATAGTCAAGAATACTATGATATGGAAAACTCCACCTGAACAAAATGGCACACCCAAACACGATCAGCAACATGTGTATCAATGCCATCTGATCTAATGCACTGACAAGGACACTGCATCATTTCCATGATATCGTGGACAAAAACACAGAATAACAGCCTAATCCTGAGAACACATCACACAAAAAGCAAATTGAGTTGAAGGACTGAGAAGTGTGCTAGATCTGACTTCATCAAAAATGCTACGATCATGAAAAACAAGAAAGACCAAGACATGCTTACCAATTAGAAAGACATGTTAACTAAATGGAATCCTGGAGTGGCGCTGCAGGATAATCAATGGACTGTAAGGTGGGTTTGAACCGCGAGGTTGGCAGTTCATACTTACCAGCTGCTCCTCAGAAACGCTATAGAGGCCTGCTATGAGTCAGGATCCACTGGATGGCACTTAACAACTACATCAACTAAATGTAACGTGGGACTCTGGATTTGATTCCAGAAGAGAATGGAAATACTAGTGAAATTTGTATAAAGTGTGTAAATTTTGTTAACAGTATTGTTCCACTATTAAATTCCTGATTTTGGTAACAGTACTCCGGTTATCTAAATTTTTAACTTTAGGGGAAGTTGGTTGGACAATGGCATATATGAACTCTCTGTACTATTATTGCAACTTTTCTGTAAGACTAAAATTGTTTAAAAAAAAAAAAAAAAAATATATATATATATATATATATATATATTATCAGGGATTTATTTTTTGCTAATAAAACTAATCTATCTTTGTATCCATTATCTTTACTTTTATATAATCTATCCTGAGTGCCTTATATTTGATGAATAAACATAAAACTATTATTTTATACCAGACAAAAAAAACTTGAAATTTTAAGCTCATATTCACTGAGTTGGTACCTCAACTCAATCAAAATATGACTGCATAGGTTTCACATTATTTATGGAAAAAATCAGATATTTACATTGAATAGACTTCAAGGGAATGTGATGCTTTATTCACTACTTTCCCTAAATAGTTCAATCTTTTTGAGTAATATTTAGAAGAATAACTAGAGAAAAATAAAATGTGGGAGGGACAGCCTGATGAGTTCAAAGAGTTCATTTCTCTTTTCTGGGAAAGAATCTATGAAAGCATCTGATGAGCTTGGATATTTCTATGGTTTCAATCTGATTCTTCTTGTTCCACCAATTAGGAATATGCAGACAAACATAGCTTGTGCTCTAACTTAAGGCTGAAAGGGGAAGCTACATCCATTGGAAGCAACATCACATTTACTGGGTGGAAGAACTGTATATTAATTTCTGGTACAAAATGACAGTTTAGAACTTAATTTGCCAAGCTTAGCCATGAAATCAGATCGAAGGTTTAATTAGGAATAATGAACCCCTGATAATGTTTTATTTATTTTTATTTTGAAATAGTTTTATATAGACTGTACTGAGTATAAACTAAGACCACTGCCTCAGGATAGAATTCAAGATCTTATTTAGATAGCAGGTGCATTTTTAGATGGCTTTATGACAAAGAACATGCAAGTCCTTGACTGCTGAGTGGATCATGTCAGAATAACTGTATACCACATGGCTGTCAGAAAGAACCATTTCTATGTCTTAATTTGGACTTTTAGTGGGGTAAGTAATTTTGAAATTATAGAGAAGTTGTGGTAACAATTTATAACAACTTATCAATACTGAAAAATTGAGGTTAAATTTATATATCATTAAATACATTTTAAAAAATTATATAGGTCTTTTGAAGATGCTTTACAATTGAGTCTAGTAATCTACAGTCTCTCTATTCTTAGCCTTTACAAAAGCTAAGAAATACATGTATTTTTTTAGATCTGTGAATTAGCAACCCCAATCATACCATTTACAACCCCCCCCCTCATATTTTCAGTTTAATAATCTGGTTGACATTTGGAGGTGTTCAAAATATAGCAATTATTAATACAGAGAGTCCTAGTGCTCTGTGATGCACTATTATAGGCTAACGTTCTTAGACTGCTAGAGAATTTAAGGGATTGTACTCCAATGTGCCTTCGTTGAGTGCTTTCATTAAATCACACTTGCAAGACCAGATAGGTTAAAAATATCTTGCACTTGAAGTTGTGACTTGCAATTTGAACTCTGTAGATGAGTCTATAAGGGAAATAGCCAAAGGATGCTTCCAGAAATAGATTTTTTTATTTTTAAATAACATACTGCAAGAGAACCATAAATTTTTGAAGAACAGAGAAAAGAAAATAGTGAACTGTAGAGGAAACACATTCTCCAATTTCCTTAACATTAGCAAATAAATTTACCTTCATTTTTTGAGACACGTGAATTTGAAGCAAAATTTATTCCTGTAACTATGCAAAATCAACACATTAAAATGTTACTTTGTAAGTGGTTTGTAATGAGGTTATATGACTTTTACATAGAACTCTTAGATCGTTCCTGAGCATTCTCTGCTTCAGATATCCTGAGTGTTCCAACACAGAGAGTACCATTTCCTGTATGATCTCACACGATTCCTTTAAAAGAAATAGACTTTGGATTCTTTATAAACAAGGCAGGATAACTATAGCCCATCCACTCTACAGGAAAGTTATAAATATTTCAATATTGCTATCAAGGATCATTCAACTTTTGGGTAGGAAGGTGTCATAGAAAACCAGTATGTTACGATTTTTATCCCATCTAGCCTGAGTGAACTTTCAAGATAAAAAGGTCCTGTCTTTGTACATAAAACTCCAGCCTGAAGGATCTGGATTTGTCTTTAAATTTTATCAGTTTTCTATCTCTATCAATAAAGCACAAAGTCAAAGATGGAACTGTGGTTTTATTTAAAAGAATATTAATTCACACCAACAAAAACAGTCCAAGAACCATGGTGGCCAAGGTTATTAGAAATGAGCTTCATGGGTTAGATGCAGCAGGATTGGCATCCAGTAACTCCATATAATACAAGCCTCATTTCTGCACTTTGAAATAGCTCTGGGGTGTCTGCCTTCCATCTATTGATGCATTTGGAAGTGGAGGTTAGGGGAATGTTGGTATGTAAAATCTTTAAGTGTTCAGCTATTAACTGAAAGGTTGGACATTAGAATCCACACAGAGGTGCCTTGGGAGTAAGACCTGGTGATCTACTTCTGAAAGATCACAAGCATTGAAACTGCTATGGCGTGCAGTCCCATTCTGAAATGCAAGGGGTTACCATGAGTCAGTCAACTAGATGGCAAAGACTTTCTTTTCCCAATGCAATGGATAAAGAATCTATCTCTTTCAAGGTTTTTAGAAGCCACTACTTAAAAAGTCCTGGTGTGGCACTGTGGGTTAATGCTATGGGTCGGAATTGACTCGAAGGCACACAACAACAACAACAACAACTTAAAATTCTGGTAGAGAAGTTAAATAAAATGACTTGTTAGAAAGATGTAACTATTCAAGGCAATATGGTCTACAGGGATCTCATGCCTTGGATTTTTCAACACTGTAATAATCATAAATATTCTGCCCTGCTATTTAATGGTGGCATCCTGGTATGGTACTATAGGATAGAGCACTGGACCACAAGGTTGGTTTGAACCACAAGATTCATGGTTCAAACTCTCCAGCCACTCCTTGGAAACCCTATACAGGGTCACAAAGAGTTGGAATCAACTGACCTGTGGTTCACAGTCTAGTGTTGATCCTACAGTGCCATACCAGGAGTTCAACAATTCAGTAGTGGTTATGCATGAGTTTGAAAAATGTAACTAACAAATATGATGTTTTAAAGTTGACAACCATCTTCCAATCCAAGAGAATGAACTCTTAATCAAATGGGTAAGTCACACACTCCCCATAATTTTCATTTGTAAATTGTTGCTAACAAGGACGACTTGCATGTGTCTGCTTATAATAAGCCCTCTCCTTGTGAGTTTTTAGTTTAGCAGACAAATATTCAGATCTTGTTGCAAGTAAATTCCCAGGATAACTGGTAAATAACCAGTGCTAAGGCTAGCACCTGACCTCAAGGTCTGCTTGAACCACAAGGTCAAACTCACCAGCCACTCCTCGGAAACCCTATAGAGGGTCGCTGTAAGTTGGAATTGACTTAACAGCACTTAAAAACAACAAGGCTTATGCAAAACTACATTACAAACAGAAACTTGAAAATCTCCCAATGAAAGGTGGGATTTGCAGATTTTGGTTGTCTTCTCAGCTTTATCCTTAACCTTCTCACATTGTGTTGCCAAAATAATTTTATAGCCAGAATCTCCAGATAAACTGGGAAATTTGAAGAATTCTGACTTGTTCATTTCATAGTTGTTGTTGTTGTTGTTAAGAGCCGTCGAGTCGGTTGCGACCCATAGCGACCCTGTAGCAGGGTTTCCAAGGCTGTAAATCTTTACGGAAGCAGAAAGCCTCATCTTTCTCCCACGGAACGGCTGGTAGTTTTGAACTGCTGACCTTAAGGTTCACAGCCCGATTCATAACCAATCACGCTACCAGAGCTCCTTTTCATTTCATAGTTGTTCTTGTCAGGTGCCATGGAGTCGGAACCAACTCACAGCAACCCCATGCACAGCAGAACGAAACAATGTCCGATCCTGGGCCAACCTCACTACCACCTCCACACTTGATGCCATCAATGGTGCCACCTGGCTGATCCATCTCGTTGGGGGTCTTCCTCTTTTTCTCTGACCCTCCACCTTACCCAGCATGACATCCTTCTCCAGCGACTGTTCTCTCCTGACAATGTGTTCAAAGTATGAGAGACGAAGCTTAGCCATCTTGGCCTCCAAGGAGCACTCTGGTTGTACTTCTTCCAAAACAGATCTGTTGGTTCTTTTGGCAGTCCACGGCACTTTCAGTATTCTCCTCCAACACCATAACTGAAAGGCATCAATTCTTCTACGATCTTCCTTATTCACTGCCCAGCTTTCACATCCATATGAGGTTATTGAAAATACCATGGCTTGGGTCAGGCGCACCTTAGTCCTCAAGCTGACGTCTCTGCTCTTCAGTACTTTAAAAAGTTCCTGTGCAGCAAATTTGCCCAATGCAATACGTCGTCTGATCTCTTCTTGACTGATGCTTCCGTGAGTGTTGATGGTTGATCCAAAAAGAATGAAGTCCTTGACAACTTCAATCTCTTCTCCATTTCATAGTAGGGGCTCATTAATATGTGCTGAATGAATGTAATTTATGATAAGAAGTGACTCTCCTATTCACTCAAGTGCTGAAATGAGCATTTTTGTCTTCTTAAAATATAGCATATGATAAGGACTGTATTGCAAACCACAAGCTCCACAGTTCGAGCTTGCCAGCCGCTCTGTGGGAGAAGAATGTGGTTCTCTGTTCCCACCAAGATTTAAAAAGCATCCGAAACCCTATAAAGGGTTGCTGTGAAATGTAACCTACTAAAAAGCACATGACAACAGCAAATAATGCTTTAAGTGGAAAAGAGAACTAAAATTAAAAAGTAAGGGTAGAGGGAAAGCTGACAAAGATTGTGGATGTTCCTCAAACTGTCAACCCAAGGGCAGCAAGTTTGCAATGCTGGGTAATAACATTCCCAGCTCTTCCGTTTACTGCTATTGTTGTTATGTACCAGTAAATAGGTTCTGACTCATAGCACCCCTGAGTAGTGTTTCTGAGGAAGTACATCTCTGCAGAAGCAGAAAACCTCATCTTTCTTCCATGGAGCTGCTGGTGGACTTGAACCACCAACCTTGTGGTTCACAGTCTAGTGATTATTCTGCAGTCCCCACAGTCCCATTCTTCCACTTGTTTGTTGTTGAGTACCGTTAAGTAGATCCCGACCCATAGCGACCCTGGATAGTTTTTCCAAGGAGTGACTGATAAGCTTGAACCACTCACCTTGTGATTCAAACGACTTTGCAGTCCAGCACTTAGGTTTTATTAAATATTTCAATCCATGAGCACACATTCTAGATGCCGCTACCAAAAGGAAAGGCAGCTCTAGGGAATGTTATTATGATAAAGGATTAGCATATTAAGTAACTAAAATGTTTACAATATTTAAAAGATAAGGTATTTTTAAAAACAGCTTATGAAAACAGTAATACATAGTCACTAAGAAGCTAAACCAAATCAATTGCTATCAAGTTGATTGTGATTCAGAGTGACACCATGTGTGTGAATGTAGAACTGTGCTCTATGTGGTTTTAATGGCTGCTTTTTCAGAAGATGGCCAGGCCTGTCTTCTCAGGTGCCTCTGGGGAGAACCATTAACAGAGTTCATTTAGTTTTGTGTCAACCAGGGACTTCTGTGAAAGACTGGTTGTTGTTGTCAGGTGCCATCGAGTCACGACCGACTCATAGTGACCGTATGTACAACCGAACAAAATGCTGCCCAGTCCTGGACAAACCTCACAATTGTTGCCACACTTGAGCCTATTGATGCTGCCATTTTGCCAATCCATCTCACTGGGGGTCTTCCTCACTACCAAACATGATATCCTTCTCCAGTGACTGGTCCCTCCTGACAATATGTCCGAAGTATGAGAGACGAAGTTTGGCTATCCTGGCCTCCAAGGAGCACTCTGGCTGCACTTCTTCCAACACAGATCTGTGTGTTCTATTGGCAGCCCATGGCACTTTCAATATTCTCCTCCAACACCATAACTCAAAAGTATCAAAACTAGAAGTATCTATAACCACAATAATTTGCACTACAGGGTGGAACTACAATGTTGTTGTTGATGAGTGTTGTTGAGTAGGTTACAACTCATAGTGACCCTGTATAGGGTTTCTAAGGTGTGACTGATGAGTTTGAACTGATGACCTTGTGGGTCAAACAAACCTTTCAGTCCAATGCTTTATCCCACAGCGCCATACCAGGAGTCAGAGACTATAATAGGTGACTTTCAGTTTCTTATTGTTTAGATATTTTCTAAGTTTTATCTAATACTTGGTTGTCACATTTTAAGTTCTACAAACTTCAGGTTTACATGAAAATACAAAAGGAATGGTCAAATGTGCCTAACAGACCCAGAGAACAACTTGAAAGAATTAAAACATGGTGTATCCATCTTGTTAAAAAATTAAAGAAAAATTGGGGTGGGGTGTGGGGATGAACAGGACAGAATTCTGGCTTCATTATAATTTGCATATGACAGCACTGAACAGTTCTCTTAGCTATTTGAGTTTTCAAGGAGGTTGCAGAGTCTCTTTTACAGAAAGTCTTAGCAATAACAGTGGGATCTTCCATCAAAGCAAAGCCCTTCCCTTGGTCAAAACCCCACACTTGTATATGGATGTACTAATATATCTGAACATATTCATGAGATGTTTTCAACTGCAAGTCACAGAAACCCTGATTTGAGTTGGCTCAAACCATTAGAACATTTATTAGTTCCCTTAGCAAAATATCCTGAGGGAGTCCTGGTATAGCATTGTAATATAAGCACTGGGACACAAGGTTGGTTTGAATCTCATGATTGGTGGTTCAAATTCACCCACCATACCTCAGAAACCCTATACAGGGTAGCTTTGAGTTGGAACCGACTTGAGGGCACTTAACAGCAACACCAACAACAAAGTGAAGACTTAATGGAGTCCTGGTGTGACACTGTAGGATAAGCATTGGACCGCAATGCTGATTTGAACAGCAAGGTTGGTGGTTCAAACCCACCAGCCACTCCTTGGAAACCCCATACAGGATCTCTATGAATCGAAACAGACTTGAAGGCATTTAACAACACAAGGGGAGACTTGAGGCACAATACCCTTAGGGTTCAGATTGTTCTCTTGGTGTTGCCCTCCTCTATATGTTAGGCTTATCTCTTAGCTGTCTTTCTTCCTGGCTTCAAGATGGCCACCAACAGCAATTAGCGTCACCGGCTTCTTTATTCATGTCTGTGAAAGGGAAAGAGAGGAGGTCTTTCCCCCAAGTATGGCATTTAAGTTCAAGTCATTTGAGCCAATAATGATTCTAGAGAATGCCACATGATGACTGGTTTACACCTGGTTCCCCAAAACTAATCCTAGGTGAGGAAAATGAGATTAACTTGATTGGCTTAGATTGGCTAAAATTCACCCTCATAATGAGAATGGGGATAGTGTCAACTTCCTCGTCAGGTTACATGGAGACAGAGTTTGTTCCTTCAAAACAAAACAATGTGTTTCTAACAGATAGAAGAAAAGAAAACCAGTTGCTGTTAAGCCGATTCTGACTCATGAGTACCTGTCTATCCAATTGCTTCATAGCAGAGTTGAGCTTCACAGATAGAAGAAAGTAGGTAATTACTGAAATACTGAGTAGGTAAGAAACAGTATCCACTCCTATGGAAAGATACCCGACATTTATCTATTCCATGGTTGACATTAAAAATCATTTGACTGTGAAGAAAGTCATGAACTTCTGGGATTCAACTTTGGTGGCAAAAATGAGATAGTGTAAAAATATTTCTGTGGCCCCCATTCAGCTCCAATATCAGATTTTGACTCATTCCTGGATGCCTGCTCCCCAGCACACAAAGCATCCACTACAGCATATAAGTAAATACAACTTTGCTAGTGATTTTTTTCTCCACCACCCATTTATCTCATGGCAGATCAGCCAATTGCTATGACCCAGCAAAGCAAAACAGTGTGTGGTACAATTATCTGGGAAATATAAGACCATCCATTCCATCAGATAATGCACGGAAAGGTGGGCTTTGTTTCCTGAACAACCTGCCTGGTCGCAGTGGATGGTCCCCAAATCCTCAAATAAATGGACAGGGCTCCACTTTTCTTTGGCTGCATAACTCTAGCTCTTTGTGAATCAGGATCAAACTCCCTTGCTCCAGAGATACTATCATTTATGCCACATTTTAAAAGCATAGGTTGATTTTGAAAGGCTCACTTTACTCTTTTAGCGTCACGTAACTCTCTTTCACTATCCCAGAGGGTCCTACGACCTACAGCAGAGGCTCTTGTGTTTCTACAATAGCATATATCAATAATAAGGAAAAGATACAAATGAATTCATATAATACACCTGTCTTCCCACAAATAGCTTCAAAAAATTATAGGAACCATTTCAACCCAAAGCCTTCATATTGACAGCTATCCAGAGCTTTCAAATTTCTGACAGTATTCACTTTATTTCTGGATACAAATTACAATGGCAGAAAGTAATAGGACCTCCAATTTGTAATTTAAAAAAAACAAAAACTTGACCTTCATGAAAACAAATTAAAAACTTGCAAATGCATGCAAATAAAGTCACTGATATTTTATGACTTAACCCATTTAAAAAAAAACAACCCCAGATACATTTTTTTTTTTTTTTTAATGTAAACCCTGCCTGAACAGTGGAATCAGCTGGGTGAGCTTGTGAGATCACTTCTCTGAGAAACTTCTGCTGGGCTTACAGATGCTAATACCTTCTTATTTTCCCACGCTGACATCATATGCAAACTACCATGTCAAGAATGCATTTGCAGAATACATAAGTAGTGGAATGAAACGTTATTAGTTCTTATTTGCAGCTCCTGCCAACCCCTGAGCCCAAGCTCTAATTGGAATTACAGTGAATTTAAAAACAGTGGACGTTCCAAGAATTGAATAATATATACAGTAGACTGAGTTGCCATCCCAGACCTGAATTATTTCAAAATGCATGCCTGTGAAAGCTCAAAATTGAATGTAACACCAATGCTTTATGTTTTGATATGTACAGAGTTTTAAAGATATTTTGTTTAATGGTTGTGATGTCAAATCTTTACTGGATTATTGATAGATTTATTTGAGCAATCATACAGTTAAAACAACTTATATTTGTCAAAGTTTATTTTGCTTCAACTGAAAATAATTTTTGAAACTGTTTTGCTTCTTCTCCATCCATGTGAGCAAACTCCCACTTAAAATGTCTCCTGACGACTGGCTGCTTCTCAGAGGAATAAAAGCTGCTAAATCAGTGTTAGGACAAAGGTTCCCACTGTGGTGCATGAAGAAAGAAGATTTACAGTCATATGCAATGCTGAACAGCCTCGTTGAGGGCAACACAGTATCCTGAGTCTGTGACAGGCTAAAGCAAATTGCATGCCAGATCTGATTTCAGACTTACATAAGGGGCCAGCCTGGCTGTATCCTCAATGCTCTGGAGAACAAACTGGATTGGGATAGGGCCCTGATGGGGGGATGAGAGAGGATGAGGTGGGCCAGGGTGTGCAATTAGTATGCTCCTAGATTTAATGACTAATTTCTTCAGATAGCAGATTGATTTTTGTTTCTGTGTTCATTTTTCTCTCTAAGCATTTTTTTTTTTTTTTTTGATTACCTCTTTTGCACTAAACATACTCACAATCACACACGTCAGAAACGCCACCCAACTGTTGGGGTAACGGTATCGTATTTGGCTATATTAGCAACTATAGAAAGGAGATGCCAGGTAAAGTTCTAGGATGACAAGGTCTCTTTTTAGCATGGACTGAATTCGTAATGCCATCTTACTAGCAAAGAAAGCAGGGGGTACACAGCTCTAGTCTGGTGCTACCAAATAGTCACTGGTCATCTGAATTTTCAGGCTAGTATTTCAACTGTCTTTCCACTTCTACTGGGACCTTTGTATTAATTCATTCCTCAACAAACAAACAAACAAAAAGCTTGTATTGAAGCTGTGATCAGATAAATGCTTGTGAAAATAGATAGCAGACCTCTGTTCTTTCTCTCTCTCTCTCTTTTGAAAGTTATTCAAATTGCACCTGCAAGAGGCTAGACTTCAGGTAGCTCTACACTCCCTTCTAAGGTTTAGCTGTGGTTAAACAGGGCTGGCTGTGCCTGCTCATTATTTATGCAGTTTGCAAACAACAAACTCGTGCAACTGTCCAAAAAGAAAAGAATGAACCCAAGTGCCTGATGTTGGATAGGAGGACACAGACAAAAAAAGCAGTAATGATTGGCCCCAACTTGGGCTTCTCCAGTTACAACTGCAGAGAAAAGAAGGATTTCCAGTTCTCCATGTAAATGCACTGTACTGGGAGTCAGGAAGCCTAGGTTTTAGTCCAGGTTTGGATGCTAACAAGCTGGGTCATCTCTAGCAAATCACTTTACTTCTCTGGTTCTCAGTTGCCTTGCTTGAGGCCTTTGGACTAGAATTTGGACTAGATTAAGGTTTGAAAACTTAAGCATGGCGGCGATTGTAATTGTTGCAGTGAAACGAAATACGATAGGATGAATGTGAAGCTGATGTTCTCCCATGTAAACCCACACAACTCACAATAAAAACTTTAAAAAAAATTAATAAGCTGGTAGAATCACCCAGAGGATCTGTGAACACAGAAATTGCTGGACTCCAGCACATTCTATGTCTGGGGTGTGAACTGGGAATTTGAATTTCTAACACAAGTTCAGGTATGATGATGTGGGTCAGGGACCACTTTTTGAGAATGATGATACTAGATTTCCACGGGATCTGCTACTTCTGAACTGCAACATATCATTTCACACTAACTTTAAGCTGTTGTATATTATTTATATTCATGTCAAGAGCATTGAGGAGTAGCCATAACTTAATCTTCTGTGGTTTTGGTAGGAACTCACATGATTGTAATTTTCCTTGAGGCATTTGCTTGATCTTTAAAACATAAGGAGAAGACAAGTGTGCACTTGAAAGTACAGGTGATTTTTTTTTTATTTTTTAAGTAGACAAACGATGAATCAAAAGTTGTATGAATCATAGCCTATAACTGATTGGAATGGCTTAAAGGGGGCTAGAAATTGCCCAGTGAAAAAGATTTCCTGTGGAGCTTGTGTGTTGCATAAGACCATAGGTAGAAACCAGAATCCCATCCAGAACTGTTTGAGGTGGGAAATTTCCACTGGAAAGGACGAGTAGACCAGCCTGGAGCAGTTAGAAGAACAGAAGATACTTCGTGAAGAAAGACCAGCAGGAAAAATCAGAAACAATAATGGCAGTATGATTGATTACTACAAGAACAAGTAAGCTGTTCACCCAGGATCCATCAAGGCAAGTGATCAGGTTCCCTCAGAGTAAACTCCCTTCCAAGACTAAGACTCAATACATGAGTAGGCATGTGGTCTGGCTGGTGACCACGTTGGTCACCGATAAGGGGAAGAAGGGGAAAAAACAGCAATGAAGTTGGGATCTAAGTCTGACCACATTCAGTAGACTCCTGAGAACCCGGGAGGAGACCTGGATGGCCAGAAGTTACGGCATGACCCGGGGACTCCTGGGCCCAGGGGCAGTGACGTGGTCACAGAGGGCTAGAGCTGAGAGTGAAGCATTCAGCTGATGTGAAGTGAGGGGAGATGCACAAGAACACCCATACTTGCAGATAGTACTCACTTGACCTGGCTTCGATGGCTGGATGATCAGACCTTGACTAGAAGAAGAAAGAAGAGGTAGGGGGAAAAAAAGAGTAACCCACTACAATCTGATGAACTTTACCTATACATATGGATGTAGTAGCTCTAAAAGGGAACAAATCTTAACAGCAAGGATCACTTCCACCCCCTCGGCACATAGGGTTGACTTGACAGGGATGGGCTACTTAGACATTAGTTACCCAAAATGCGGGGGGGGTGGGGGGGTGGTGGTGGTGGTTTGGGAGGGTTGTACAGGCAAGAAGTGACTGGCTTACAAGTTTTCAAGAGGGAGCCTAGTTCCAGATGGGGAAGGGGTAGGTAGAACCTCCACTGAATGATTTCTAATCTGTTGGAACCAGGCTGCCGAAAGGAAATGGGGGTAAGACTTTTGTGGTACAATAATGAATAATTGCCATCAGGACTGCCTGTGAGGGTTAGAAATGTAGAGGTAGATTTTTTTTTGACAAAAGGAGGAGAGTGATTGATTTTGCAGCCTAAGAGCGGAGGTCCCCGGGACCATCAAGTGAGAAGAGTGGAGAGCTTGACTCTACCCAGAGAGGCAGTGAAGCCAGGCATGGAGACAGAGATGATGACATGGACAGATGGAGTGGCTGGGAACATGGGACTCAGGGAGAGAGAGGGGCTGTGTGCTGACAGCCAAGGGGGCGGGCTTGTGGGGTGTATCCTTTGGTTATTTAATGATGCATGGAGGAGATTGTAATCATTGCAATGAAACGATATACGATAGGATGAATGTGAAGCTGATGTTCTTCCATGTAAACCCACATAGCTTACAATAATTTTTTTTTTTTTAAAGTTGTATGAATCAGCCCACAAAAGCATAATTGGAAATTCATTTGTTCATAAATTGATGATCTAGAAACAACTCTTTTTAATCCATTTATTTCTTGGGTTTAAAATCACTTTGTTGTTGTTGCTAAGTGCTGTTTGTGGAGTCAGTTCCAACTCAGAGCAATTCTGAGTAGGGTTTCTGAGGAGCAGCTAGTGAGCTTGACCTGCCAATCTTGCAGTTCAAACTGACTTTGCAGTCCCCCGCATTAGAACTTCAAAATCACTTTGGGGGTCATAAATTTCATAGGCTATTGAATGTGTGCTTGGTAAATAAGTACTTGTCTATCTGTCTGTTACCTGACTATTATTATTATTGTTGTTGTTGTAGATGCCATTGACTTGAATTTTGACTCAAAGCAAGCCATATGACAGAGCAGAACTGCCGCAGAAGATTTTATAGACTATAATCTTTATAGGGGAGTCCTGTTGGGTACTGTAGGCTAATGTGTCAGACTTTTTGAACTGCAAGGTCGGTGGTTCAAGCTCACTAGCTGCTCCTTGGAGACCTATACAGGGTCGCTATGGGTCAGAATCAACTCAATGGCCCTTAACAAAAGCAACAACAACAATCTTTATAAGAAAAATTGCCAGATCTTTCTCCTGTCGAGCTGTAAGGTAGCTTTGAACACCCAACCTTTTGGTTGGCAATTGAGCACTTAACACTTGTACCATCAGTTGAGTTTCTGGTAAATCATGTGACTTTACTGTTCTAGTTGTAGTTCTAGTGTAGACAAATGTGATCCTAACTAAAACAGTCATTTCACTATTCTCGATCTCAAAACTCTTTCCTGTAAAGTAAGAGTATGTATGCCTAGTTGTAATAATATTTGTCTATGATTCTGAATTTCCAACTATGTAATTACATGGAATGTCTATCCTGAGACAGAATAAAAAGATATACTAAAACAGAGACAAACTACTTAAGAAGAGGAAAGAAAAATGATTGTTTAAACCATTCTCTTTAACCAGGACCACCCAAAATTCACCTCCCAGTTTCTACTCCCCATACCTCTTCAGAGTCCTGGTGTGGTACTGTACGATAAACACTGAACCCCAAGGTCAATTTGAACCACAAGGTTGGCAGTTCAAGCCCACCAGCCACTCCTCGGAAACCCTATACAGGGTCACTATGAGCTGGAATCGACTCGACGGCACTTAACAACAACATATACAATAGTCAGAATGCTGTGTGGTCCTGTGCCATCTTCACCATTGTTGGAATGCTTGTATCCATTGGTGCAGTCACAGTGCCTCCCAACTTAGGAGGCTCATCTGCCAGCATTGTATCAGACAATATTCTCATGGCCAATAGGGTTTTCACTGTCTGATTTTCAGAAGATCACCAGACTTCTCTCCCTAGTCTGAAAGCTGTGCTGAAACCTATCCACTGTGCGTGACCTTGCTAGTATTTGAAATATCACAGGCACAGCTTTCAGCATCACAGCAACATGCAAGACACCACAGTATGACAAACAGACAGATGGTGGTGATGAGAACCATCATCATATTTCACATTTTACAAGTTAGGACACTGACACAGAGAGGAAACTGACTGGCTCAAAGTCAGAAAACCAGTACGTAATAGAACCTGCATTCAAACCCAGGCTGTCTGCTCTCAGAATACGTGCTCTTAACCATTATGTTATGGATCAATAAGGTAAGTTTTTGTTGTTTTTTTTTAATAATTGTTTTGTTTATTTTACACTCTTCTCAGTACTTTACACAATCCTAGGAACTGTGTTCTTATCAAATCCATGGTAAATAGAAAAAAAGGATGGTTAAATCAAAACATTCAACCAAGAGAGCATATAGTGTGTGGATCATAAATACTGGGTTCTAGGCTCCACTAAATGCACCATTTTACATCAACTCTGAAGATATCATCCAAGAGATGAAAAATATATTAAAATAATTCGATATTTGGGGGTGAGTGTAAAGGTTCTCTTCACTTTTTTGAGAATGCAATTAGTTCTCATATACTCAATAACATATACTCAATGAGTGTTAAATTTGTTGTTGCTTTGAAGTGCCATGGAGTTGATTTCCATTCATAGTGCCCTTGAATAGAGTGTTCGAAGCTGTAAATTTTTGTAGGAACAGAAAGACTCTTCCTCTCCCCCCCACACACACTTTTTTGTTTTTTCTTCAAGTTTTTAGTGTGATTTGAGTGAAAGTTTACAGGGCAAATTATCAGTTTTACATTCAACAAATTATATACTTTGTTTCATTATAATGATTATAATCCCCTCTATGTACCATAAGTTAGCAGTATTTCTCTCTATTCATTTTAGCTCTTTTTTTTTTTTTTTTTTTTTTTTTGTTTTTTTTTTTTTTTTTTTTTTTTTTTTTTTTTTTTGATAAGGTAAGACTCTTAAAATGTGTCTGAAACATCACTGGTACAGCTTTTGGAATCACAGCAACATTCAAGACACTACAGTGTACTAAACCATCTCTGCCAAGTGCATCATCTATGATGTTTATCACTATATCATTGTCATTCCAGCTCTGATAAGAAGTTCTCCCTTATCCTGTGACCCAAAATGTCTTCGAATGTTACCTCTATCCTTTGGTTCTGGTTCTTTTCCCTGAGGTCTATAAAACACATTTAAATTCTTATCTGCATAAAGGTCTAAACACATTTTTCAAGCTACTTAGCATTTGCTCCCTGAATCTTTTCTTCTCCAATTCGTTTTTCCAATGACCTGTACTCTATAATAATTTAGTCCTCTCACTATCCTGGTTGCTCTTCTCTGCACATACTTTATCTAGTCTTCATTCTCTAAATATTTTACCCCAAGAGGGAATGATATTTCTCGAGTGGTGTAATCAACACAAATAGAATGGGGAAAATCGCCCATAATTTTTGGAAATATAAATCAATTAACACGTGTTATGAGTTACTAAAATTTATCAGTGAAGATTGTTGTTGTTGTTAAGTGCCGTTGAGTCGATTCTGACCCATAGCCACCCTGTATAGGATTTCCAAGGAGCAGCTGGTGAGCTTGAACCACCAACCTTGCAGTTCAAATGGCTTTGCAGTCTGACACATTAACCCACAGCGCCACACCAGGACAGGACACATATTACACCTTCATTGATAGACAAAAACACTGTTGACTTTTACTTGGAAATTTTAATTCAATTTATGTTTTTCTATTCTGTAACGTGGTAGAATTCTCTTTAATTGCTTAACTCAAAGTCTATACTTCAATATTCAAATGAAATTAATTTCTCAAACACATTAACCAGTTGAAAATTGGCACCTATGACACATGCTTTCTCAACCTGTAGATCACAATCTTTCAGTGGGTTGTGAAATCTCCTTAGTGGATCACTTATTCTTTTCACCTTAAATTAAAAATAACTGTTATGGAGAATTCTAAGCATATTGGAAAATGTATATATAATACAATGAACCAACATATGTACATTATTGCTACTCAACAATTATCTCAAGACTAATCTTGTCTTATCTATACCTTCCAGCTTCTGAATTTATTTTGAAATAAATTCCATGCATCATAGCATACCATTTAAATATAATAAAAGATGTTGTTGTTAGCTGCCATCGAATCAGTTTCAACCCATAGCAACATTCCCTTTCAGCAAGCAAGGTTGTATCATCTGCATAACGAAGGTGTTAATGAGTTTTCCTCCAATTTTGATGCCACATTCTTCTTTATATATTTGGTCAGCATATATATTGAATAAATATGGTGAAATAATATAACCCTGGCACACACCTTTCCTGATTTTAAATTATTCTGTGCCCTCTTGTTCTGTTCAAATGACTGACTCTTGCTCTATGTACAAGCTCCTCATGAGCACAAGTAAGTATTCTGGAATACCCATACTTTGCAACGCTATCCATAGCTTGTCATGATCCACACAGTTGAAAGTCTTTGCGTAGTCAATAAAGTACAGGCAGATACCTTTCTGGTATTCTCTGCTTCCACCTGATGCCAGAAATGATATCCCTCACTCCATCTCTTCATAATCTCACTTAAACCTCTGTCAATGTACTGTTGTAACCGATTTTGAATAATCTTTAGCAAAATTTCATTTGCATGTGATATTAATGATATTGTCTGATTATTTCTGCAATCCATTGTGTCTCCTCTCTTTGGAAAGGATACAAATATGAATGTCTTCCAAAAAGTTGGCCACATAGCTGTCTCCCAATTGTATTGGCATAGATGAGTAAATGCCTCCAGTGCTGCATCAGTTTGCTGAAAGATTTCAATTTGAATCCCATCAATTACTGGAACTTTTTCTTTGCCAATGTCTTCAGTGAACCTTGGACTTCTTCCCTTCAGTACCACCAGCTATTGATCATATGCTACCTCTTGAAATGGTTGAACATCAACCATTTCTTTTTGGTATTCTTCATTGGTATAACTATAAAATCATTCTCATGCCTAAAAATGAATTCTTCAATGTATCACATATTCAGTCATTATTCAAATTTCCAGTTTTCTCATACATATAATACATGTTTTCATAACTAGAACTTAAAAAACAGAAAACAAAATATCATAACACGTTTACATTATGTCAGCACTAACTTATGACACTTATGTATGCATATGTGTATTGGGTTCCTATGAAAAATATTTCAACAGTAGATTCTTGAAAAAAAAAAAGGAAAAAACAGCTCTAGATGTATAACAACTTTATCTGCTAATGTGGCTTTGTAGGATAAGCACTGTACTGTGCTTATCCTACAAGGTCCGCGGTTTCAGGCCACCAGCCACACCATGGGAAAAAGATGAGGCTTTCTGCTCCTGAAAAGTTTTACAGCCTCAGAAACCCTATACAGGGTCACTGTGAGTCGGAACTGACTTGACGGCACTTAACAACAACCACAAACCAAAATCTCTTAATGAACATAGTTCTGATACATTCCTTAGCTTTCTCCTAGTAGAGTTGTCAGTATGAGTACCTGGTCTCTATGATTCATTCACTTTGCAATTTCAGACAAGTCACCATGCATCTGTTGTTAAGTGCCGTCCCGTTGGGTCTGACTCATAGCAACCCTGTATAGGATTTCCGAGGAGTAGCTGGTGTGGTTGAACTGCTGACCTTGTGGTTCAAACTGACACTGCAGTCCAGCGCATTAACCTGCAGCACCACACACGATTCACTCACTTTGCAGTTTCAGACAAATCACCATGCATCTCTAGTTCGCAATGATTTCATGTGGTAAATGAGTAGATGGAACTAGTTCAAGGTTTTCACATTGTGATTCTTAGAACAATGCTTCCACTAGGTATCGTATACAACTTTGGAAAATGTCATATACCATATGCTTACCTTGAAGATTCATAATGCTTATTAGAATGAATGAGGCTTTGAGACGACTCAGAGAATAAAATTCCTTCTAATATTTTAAAGCTGCCCCCTCCCACTCCAGATTCTTTTCTTTTATAACACTGCTCAATGTCCCTGGTGGTCTCAGTAAATCCTGTTTCAGTTCTAATGTTATACAATGCTGTGGTCTAACATTATGTGACACTGGGTTAGCTAATGTAATGGAAAGGCTTTACTTTCACTGGAGAAAGACACTTCTATGCACTATGAAAATCAAATGCATAACCTTCAACTGAGTGGTGATATTTATTCCTCAAAGTGGTAATTTCTTTCTTCTAGAATTGTACCAAAGGTTATCCTGTGGATTGAGAGAGTAATCAGGGCTTAGCAGGTCCCACTGATGGTGATTGTTGCTGGGTGTCCTGGGGCGTCCAATGGTAGCCTGCCTGCTCTGTGATGCTGTTGTTGCAAGCACAGAGTTTGCTGTTAACCCCGATTATTAGGCTCATGACTGGCCCAAATTCTATTTTGCAAAAACAACTCTGGTTTATCACATCAAACTGGCTTGTTTCCTTGTTCTAGGTTCCCGGAGATTCCATTCTGGAAACAGTGCTTTGACATGTCCTTAAATGTCTTCTGGCCTCCTAGTCTATAACTGGACTCCTGGTGTGGTGCTGTAGGATCTGCACTGGACTACAAACCAAAAGGTCAGTAGATAAAAATCCACCAGTTGCTCCTCAGAAACTCTGTATAGTGTCACTTTAAGTAGGAACCAACTCTATGACTCTTAACGGAACAACAAAGCCCTGGTAGATCGTGAGTTACGTTGGATTGCTAACCACAAGGTTGGCAGTTCAAATCCACCAACTGTTCCTCGGAAACCCTATACAGTATCACTTTAAGCCACAACCGACTCGTCAACTCAACAAAACAACCAAAGCTCTGATAGTTAGTGAGTTACATTGGACTGCTAACCACAAGGTCAGCAGTTTGATTCTACCAGCTGCTCTGTGGAAGCAAGATAAGGCTTTCTGCTCTCATAGACCTATACAGGGTCTCTATGCATCAGAACCGACTCTATGGCACACAGCAATAACAGCAGTTGATAATTATGCCACCCCTTGATAAGTCTGCGTGTTAAAAGTCTTATGTAATTCTTCACAAAACTCTTATTTTAAATGTAATTTTGAAAAAACAGTAGCTTTGTGCTTGAGAAATCATTATTTATTCTTTCATAACAATTTTAAAGATTCATGTTGTGAAAAGCACTCCAGAATAAACTTTTGACAATCAAATAAATGGTAACTACTATCATCTCTTTTTTTTTTCCCCAGGATAACCTTTTTGGTTGCAATTACATTGGGAGATTTATGTTATTATACCCCATGAATAAATCTAGTATTAAACTAATAATTTATCTACACTGTCTCTAATTCTAAAATTGTTGCTCACCAACTATCCAATCATGTGAAAACAACAAACTTAATTTGTTTTAGTGTTCAGAGTTGTCCAATAGAAATTTAATTCAATACTCATATGAAATTTAAAAATTATTAACAATATTTCAAAAAATTAAAAAGAAACAAAAGAATCTTAATGATATATTTATAATTATACCCAAATAGTCTTATTTTAACATTTAAGCAATATAATAATTCTTAATGGAGTTTTGATGTGGCACTGTAGGATGAGCAATGGACTGCAAAATCAGGGATTCAACCCTACCAGCCTCTCCTTGGAAACTCTATACATGGTTTTTATGAGTTGGAATAGACTCAACAGCACTCAACAACAACACCGATTAATAAGATGTCTTGCAAAAATTTTTGAGACTTACTGTTAGTAATTCATTATGTATTTTACATTTAGAAAACCAAAACCAAATTTGTTGCTGTCAAATCAATTCTGACTCATGGTCACCCCATGTGTTTAAGAGAACTGAGTCCACAGTGTTTTCTTAGCTGTAATTTTTATGGAAGCAGATCACCAGGTCTTTCTTCCACGGGCTGCTGGGTGGATTTGAGCTGCCAACCTTGCAGTTAGTAGTCAAATACAAATCATTTGCACCACCCAGGTACCATTTACACTTAATAGTATGTGAATTCAGACTACTCACATTTCAAGTATTCAGTAGTCACATGTGGCTAGTAGAAGCTGGAGTGCTGAACAACACAACTTTAAATGCTCATAGGAAAATAATACTTAAAAGATATTTGTGTTTTGGACTGTACTTCAGATATCACTGTTTATGACTGTAAGACTACATATGAGACTGACCTGGCAGTTTCTTTTTTTCCAGTGTATATATATGAGGTGACAACCTTTTTGGTTAAATGTACTGTAAAATGGTAATTGAAAAGTGGAAGGGACCAAGGTTAGCATTGCCCAATTAAGAGGAACTTACAGAGATCCAGAATTAAAAACTACTTTTTCCATTGGAAACTAAGAAATGTAGTTCTCAACTCTGGCTGTGGTATATGACCACTTCTGGAGCTTTCAAAATTTAGTTACTGGGATGGTGCTGTGGGTTAATGAGCTAGACTGCAAAGTCAGTTTGAACCATGAGTTTGGTGATTCAGGCTCACTGGCTGCTCCTAGAAAACCCTACACAGGGTTGCTATGGGCCAGAACCAACTTGATGGCACTTAACAACCACTTGTTGTTGCCTTTGTGGGGTGCTCATCTACTATGTGGGTGGAGTTCAGTGATCCTGGTCTGTAGTCAAAGCTATTGTTGTTGTTAAGTGCCATCGAGTTGGTTCCAACTCATAGTGACCCAGTACAGGGTTTCCAAGGAAGAATCTGGTGAGTTTGAACAGCTGACCCTGTGGTTCAAACTGACCTTGTGGTCCACTGCTTTTTCTCACAGTGCCACACAAGAACTACTGATTCTAGTCACTTAGGGCTGAAAACACATATACTTTTCAAAAGAGTGAGTTGTACTAGATTTACTGTCATCTAGATGAGTATTTATGACTTTAACCATATTTTAAAAACATACATTGATTTTTCCTCTTTATTTGAAAAGATAACAATTCCAATTTTAAACATCCCAACTCTCTATTGTTGTCCTTGTTTGTTTCTCTTCTTGGGGTGCTTATCTCCTTCTTTCCTTTTCAAAGGCTTTTTTCAAACATTACCTCTTCTACAAAACCATTCAGAATGGCCTAAATTGGAGAGTATATTATCTATCTGCTAGAACAGCGAATGATTTTGTCATGATTAAGAAAGGCATATTTAACTATAAATGTAGGCTTGAATTATCTCAAACAACTGGTCTAGTTCTTTGCATAAAATAATAAAGAGATCTGATGTATACAAAAAGATGCCACAATATCACTCCTAGTAGAATTACAAAAGTGCCAGAACTCCTCATGATTGAAATAACCGTTTGGGTTACAACACTGTGTCTAGAAACTCCTAAAGAAGCACAACACTGGGAGGTCATAAAAAGTGCTCAGGGCAATGGAAGTAGGAGAAGAGCAGCTCAGTCATTATTTCCTGAAAACTTTCAGATACATTCCTACATTTGCATATCACCATATTTTTTATGTTCATCTCAATTTAAAGTTCAGGAGAATGAGCCTGAAGGAGTTAAACTACAAAACAAAACACAAGACCAGTTGTATTGAGCAGACTTGAACTCATGGCAGCCCCATGTGTGTAAGAGTAGAACTGTGTTTTCAATAGTTGGTTTTTTCAGATGTTGATTGTTCTTCTATTTTCATATAACTCGTTAGTTGCAGTGTTGAATGCAAATTCTGGAGGTCTGATTTCAGAGTTTATATTTATTTCTCTTTTTTATAATGGGCACCTGGGTGTGACATCGGCTATCCTTGGGCAGACAGAGGTTGAGTTAGCTCATGGTACTGGCTTGGGAGAGTCGCCTTCCTTCCAGATCACAATGAACATAGAAAAATGAGGAGATATGTAACTGCTCATTCCAGTATTATTGTTGTTGTTTAAGTGCCATTTGAGTCAGTTCTGACTCACAGTGATCCTGTATAGGGTTTCTGAGGAGTAACTGGTAGGTTTGAACGGCCGACCTCTGGTTCATAGTCCAGCACTAATTCTTTCAGTACCACGCTAGGAGTCCTCTCCCAATATACACATGGTAAAAAATACAGAGAGGGCTGATCCTGACAGGGTCCCAAGTCAGGGACCTCCAGAAGTTATACCACACTGTGAGACCCTGGTGATGCAGAGATTGGAAGAAACAAAAAACAGGCATGAATGTAGGAGCAAGAAAAGACTCAGAATCTGAAGCTAAAACTAGATCTTTAAACCAGGACTGCATAAATAAATAAATAAATAAATAAAAAGAGATTTATTTGGGCCCAACAGTATGCAAATTAGAAAATTATAAAGCAATCAGTGGAAGGTGTTCCTTACTCTGCCTTTGACTTTACAATTTATAGGATAGCTACCATTTGGAATTGACTCAAAGGCACACAACATCAATGAATAGTGCCTGAATCATCCGTAGACATCCTGGGGTTGCTGTAAGCTAACGGACAGTCTTTATGTGCTTGTGAACAAAGTAAAAAAGACTTGCTGTGTTGGTGTGGGACTTTTCAGCCTCCTTCACATGACCAGACAGCAATCAACATCAATAGCCATGTCCTCAAATCAGAAGGATAATGATAGAGAATGGAGCAAACAGAGGCACCAAGGAAATGGCACGCCTGACAGTGTTTGGAGGAGGCTGGTGCAGAAGACGAGTAAAAAGCCACAATAAGAAAGTGAAAAGGTATTTTGTCTGCTGACAGTACATTTCACAGCCTCTTCAACACCAAAGAGAGATCCCATCCACTTTAAACCCTAGAAAAGGAATTGGAAACAAAATCTTCTGGCAATTCCAGTCTAGCTTTAAGGTGCTCTGTCTAATTGCAAGCCCACATCTATGCTAGCCTATATGCATAGATGAAACTAGGTTTCATATTATATGCATTTAGCTGAGACTGTGTTTCTTAGTAATTTTCTTTCATGCTCTGATGAAGTGATATTCATTTCCTTTACATTACTACAAGGGAAAACATCTCCCAACCCTCTTAAAGTTCATTGATAGAAGATTATATTAGCTTTTGATAGCAGTGATTAGAAAGATGTTATTTACTGACTCAATTTGTTTTCATTTGAACATATGTGCATCTTTTCAACAGTCCCCATGCCTTTGCTTTCGCCTCCATCAATCTAAAGTTTTCCTTTTCAATCCAAAATTCCTTTCATTTCTGAATGTACTCAGACTGTCCTTTTGAAAATAATCCTTGACTCCTAGGTCCTGATGTGTTCCCGATGTCAAGGCTAAAATGGTACCAAGCACACATATAAAATGGATTCAATATGTCTTTGGTGAATGAAGTTATGAATAATGAACAAAGTGATTTTTTTGAGATTAAACTAGCAAATGAACCTCAGTCACTTTTCAGGTCTCTTTTAAGTGTTAAAGAGCAAGTGTTAATGATGTCACTTTGGAGACCAAGCTGCGCCTGGTATTTTCAATCACTTCATATGCATGTAAAAGCTGGACAACTGAAGAAGGAAGACTGGAGAAAAACAGAAGTCTTTGAATTATGGTGTTGGCGAAGAATATTAAATAGACCATGGACTACCAGAAGAACAGACAAATCTGTACTGGAAGAAGTACAACCAGAATACTCCTTAGAACCAAGGATGGTGAGACTTTGTCTCATGTGCTTTTGGACCCATCCCTGGAGAAGGACCACATACTTGGTGAAGTAGAGAGTCAGGGATACATAGAGGAAGACCTTCAATGAGACGAATTGACACAGTGGCTGCCAACAATGGATTCAAATATAGATAGTGAGGATGGTACAGGACTGGGCAGTGTTTTGTTCTGTTGTACATCGGGTTGCTGTGAGTCAGAATTGACTCCAGGGCATCTAACAACAACATTCTTTACTCAAGCAGACAATCATATCTTTCTTCTGAGGAGTAAGCAGCTGGTAGGTATGACTCTAGACCTTTCCATTAACAGTTAAGTGATTTAACCACTGTGCCACCAGTGCTCCTCATTTGTCTGAAGCATTTCATAATCCAGGATATGAAAATGAAACTAACATGTGCTAAATTAAGGTTTCTCCCCCTATTCAAAAGTAGAGCAGCTCTATGAAATCTTTCATAAGCCAAAATGGTGTAAATTGATTAAGCTATTTCCATTAATTTATATAGGAAAAAATTTTGAGCATTCTCAGACCCAAAAGATAACCTACTTAACCATGCCCCAAAAATCAATGCATTAAAAAAATCGACTCATAAAACTTAAAATAACACATAATGTTCACAGACACCATTCAAAGCAACGGTGGATTATTGTT
>NW_006408532.1:20839239-20842393 GCF_000296735.1 Chrysochloris asiatica | reverse complement strand
ACAATCGCAGTTAGTCATGATAATAATTAGTCACCATTGACTCATAAGAATCTTATCCCCATCTCCTTTCACCAGACCCCTATAGACAAGATGAGAACAATTCATTGGGGATTCTACTTTCCCCCACACTCTGAAACTAAACTCGCTCTTGAAAACTTGTAAGTCAGCCACTTCGTGCCTTTTTGGTCCCCTGTGCCCATCCCTATCAACCGGAAATATGTTTGATCCTTGATGTGAAGACTCTGGTCCTCTTGGTTGGCATTTTGAGCTACTACATCCATAAGTATAGATCAAGTTCATCAAATTGTAGCAATTTACACTTATTTCCTTTATCAAATTTCTTTATCTTCCTTTATTTGAGTTCCGATCACCAAGCCATCGAAGGTAGGTCATATGGGTACTATCTGCAAGTTTGGGCTTTCTTGTACATCTCCCTTCACTTCATATCAGCTGGATGCTTCACTCTTGGCTCTAATCCTCTGTCCATGGGCTTAGGAGTCCTCAGATTTCACCACACTTCAGACCAACCAGCCCTTCCTCTTTTCTCTCTCATCTCCAGGTCAACGGGAGTCTATGGAACATAGTTGAACTCAGCCCATATCTTCATTGCTGTCTTTCCCTCTCTTCCACTCACCAGTTGACCAACGTGGTTGCCAGCAAGTTTACATGACTGCTTATGTGTTTCCTTTGAATTTCAGTCTTGGAGGGAGGTTTGTCCAGAAGGGACTTGATTACTTGCATTGATGGCTCCCAGGCAAGCAACTTGCTTCCTCTTGTAGTAGCCAATCAGACTGCCATTTTTGTTTTCAATTTTTCCTGCTGGTCTTTCTTTCAAGAAGCATCTTCTGTTCCTCTAGTCGCTCCAGGTTGGTCTGCATGTCCTTTCAAGTGGGAATGTCCCACCTCAGAAACTTCTGGATGGGGCTCAGAAATCCACCTAAGGTCCTATACACTACAAAGGCTCCACAAGAAGCCTATTTCACTGGGCAAGTTCTAGAACACCTTTTATTTATTCCAATCAGTTATAGGCTGAAGGTGGGCTTACAAGTTATCTGTAATAACGTTTCTCAATATTCCTTTCTATCCCACTCAAGTGTCTATTTTACAATAGTAGGCAAGGGAAACCAACATTAATAAGACAGTCAATCATCTTAACACTATTTCCCCTTTTATACCCCTTCAGACTATGCCTTGATCTTTGTATCACTGTTCCAAGGTTGAGCAAACATCACTGTTTGTTTACCTCTGTCCCATTTAACCCATGCAAACCTGCCTAAATGTTCCCTTATCTACCTTGTTCTTCCATCCCCTTCCCCTTTCTTGTGTACTGCCCTCCTCAACACCCAAACTATGCTGTGTCTATCCCCGAACCTGTGCTCTACCATCCCCTTTGTTCCACTTCTGGTTACCATGACTTCTTAATGTTGAGATTCCAGTGTAATTTCTGGGGAAGGAACTTAGCAACACCACTCTTGTGGAGTTCACACTACTTCTTTAATGACTTGCTGCAAAACAATGCTGAACTTTACTTTTGTTTTTTACTTTTTCCAAGTAAAAGTGAAATATGATTCAGATATTTTTCTGTTAATAAGAACAGACACTTAATGTAGGTCTTTCATAAAAGCCAAGTAGTATAAACTGAACTTCCAGAGGTTATCTGTACTTAAAATATGCCAGGCAGTATGTTTCTTGTTGTTGTTAAGTGCCATTGAGTTGGTTCTGACTCATAGTGACCCTAAATAGGGTTTCCAAGGTGCAGCTGGTTGAGTTTGAACTGTCGACCTTATATTTCAAACCAATCTTATGATCCAGTATTTACCCCACAGCAATATGTTCAATATGCTACAGAAATTAATGTTCAAAACTTGACTTTATTTTTAGAGACTATTGTTCCCATTTTATACTTAAGAAAGCCTAAACTCAGAAAGTTTAGATTACTTTCCTGGCATTGAAATGGGACTGTGAACTACAAAGTAGGTGGTTCGAGCCCAACAGTTGCTCCACAGGAAAAAGATAAGGCTTTCTTTTCCCGCAAAGATTTCCATTCAAGAATTATGTACATTTTGTTTTGTGATACTGACTGTAATCCCTCAATGTTAACACCATTCTTCCTCTCTGTATTTAGTTGCCATTTGTTCTTCTTTCTTATCCATTACTGCCATCTAAGTTTTATCCTTGGGCAAATGCCGCCCTTTTGATCTCATATGGGTGATTGTTCTAAGGCAGGCATTCACCATTTTGTTTGTTCATCATATAGTTGGGATGAGAGTTGAACTATGGGAGAGAATTCAGTCCCAAACATGAGGGATCTAAGGGCCAGAGTTTCAGTGATTCCACCAGTCTCTATTAAAGCAATAAGCCTGGCCTTTTTGCTATTATTTTGAGTTTTGTTCTGTTTTCTCCCACTCTACCCAGGACCTCCTATTGCAATCTCTTTTGGAGCAGTCAGCAGTGGTGACTAAGCACCATCTACTTCTTCTGGTCTCAGGGTGGTAGAGGTTGGGGTTCATGTTGCTCGTTAGTCCCTTGGATTAATTAATTCCTTGATTCTTTGATTTTCTTCATTCTTTGTTCCTGACAAGGAGACTTGTTTTTTGCTAAGGCCTTCAGTACAACTTGGACATCTTCCTTCATAACCATCAGTTTTTGATCATATACTACTTCTTGAAATGGTTGAACATTGACCATTTCTTTTTGGTATAATGATTTAGTGTTTGCCTTCCATCTTTTTTAGTGCTTTCTGCATCATTCAATATTCTGCCAACAGACTTCTGCTAGTCAAGGTTTGAATTTTTTCTTCAGTTCTTTCTACTTGAGAAACATGGAGCACATTCTTCCCTTTTGGTTTTAACTCCAAGTCTTTGCAATTTCATTATCATACTTGACTCTGTCTTCCCCGTGCTATCTCCAGCATCATTTGTATCACCAAGGCCATATTTCTAACTATGGATCATTCTTCTTTGTTTGTAACCTTTGTATTTAAATCACCAGTAATTACCAATACATCTTGAGCCAGGCTTTATCAATTTGAGACTGGAAAAGTTCGTAGAATTCTAAAATTTGATCATCACTGGCTTTAGTGGATGGTGTGTAAATTTGAATAATAGTGATATTAACTGATATTCCTTGGAGCTATAATGATATTATCCTATCA
>NW_006408532.1:20838010-20838684 GCF_000296735.1 Chrysochloris asiatica | reverse complement strand
TGTTGTCTCTAAGTGCCATTGAGTCAGTTCCGACTCATAGTTACCCTATATAGGGTTTCTGAGGAGCAGCTGGTGAGATTGAACCGCTGACCTTGCAGTTCAAAGCAACTTTGCAGTCCAGTGCATTAACCCATAGAGCCACACCAGTACAGCTGGTATGAATTCCAGTTGGTCATGCATGACATATTATTTTTTGATATCCTGCTGAATTCTGTTGTGTAAGATTTTGTTGAGAATTTTTGTGTCAGTGTTCATGAGGGATGTTGATTTATAATTTTCTATTTTACTGTGTCTTTGCCTGGTTTTTGCATTAGGATTATGCCTAATTCGTAGAAGGTGTCCTGTAGTATTCCTTCCTTTTCTATATTATGGAATAGTTTGAGTAGAATTGTTGGCAGTTTTTTTCACCTGTGAAGTCATCTGCACCAGGAAGTTTGGTTTTGCTTTGCTGTTTAACGCCCTGCTCATTTTCTTCTTTTGTGAAGGGTCTATTCAAATAATCTATCTCAAATTGTGTTAGTTTGGGTAGGTAATTATATGGAAATTTGTGTATTTCTTCTATGTTTTCAAATAGCATATTGGAATTATCCTTTGTCATTTCAAGTTGATTCTATTGTGACATCATCTATTTCACTTCTTATTCATGTTATTTATATCTTCTTTTCTTTTGTTAA